>NW_018745281.1:1281937-1683881 GCF_001683475.1 Chenopodium quinoa
TTAGCCATGGTTGCTAATCTTTGTGGGCCAGGCAGGGAAATTTTGTCTTGGAAAATCAGTGCTTTAGAGAGCTTTCTTAATGATGATGAGAAGTATGGTATGGTGGAACAGGTTATGGTTGATGTCACTAATCAGGTGGGGCTTGATCTCAATCTGGCTGCAAATCATGATTGGTTAATTGCTCCATTGCAGTTTATTTCTGGTCTTGGTCCCAGGAAAGCAGCATCCTTGCAAAGATCACTTGGCAGAGCTGGGGCAATAGTTACAAGGAAAGATTTGTTGACTGCACATGGACTTGGCAAAAAAGTATTTATCAGTGCTTCTGGTTTTTTGCGTATTAGGCGTAGTGGTTTAGCTGTTAGCACCAGCCAGTTTGTAGACGTCCTGGATGATACAAGAATACATCCAGAGTCCTATGCTCTAGCACAGGAAATGGCAAAAGATATTTATAGAGAAATTGTCGGGGATGATAATTTGGATGATGATGATATTGAGATGGCAATTGAAAATCTAAGAGATAGGCCAAGTGCATTAAAATCTTTTAATGTTGAAGCTTATGCAAAGGATACAGACCGTTTATCTAAGGTAGAGACCTTGCATGCCATAAAACTGGAGTTAATTCAAGGCTTTCAAGATTGGCGTAAACCGTATGAAGAACCTAGTCAAGATGAAGAGTTTAATATGATTTCTGGGGAGACTGATTCTACCTTGGGTGAAGGACGAATTGTTCAAGCTACTGTTCGCAGGGTCCAACCTCAAAGAGCAATGTGTGTCTTGGACTCTGGATTATCTGGTATGCTTACAAGGGAAGATTTTTCAGATGATTGGAGGGATTGTGATTTGACTGAGAAGTTGCATGAAGGTGAAATTCTCACATGTAAGATCAAATCTATCCTGAAAAATAGATACCAGGTGGTCCTCACTTGTAAAGATAATGACATGAGGAATACCGGGCCTCAGAATGTGGAGAGCTTGGACCCTTACTATCATGAAGACCGTAGCAGTTTACCGACTGAGAAAGACAAGGCTCGTAGGGATAAGGAACTTGCGAAAAAGCATTTCAAGTCGAGGATGATTGTTCATCCTCGATTTCAGAATATAACAGCTGATGATGCAATGGAGGTATGTGTTCAGATGCTTGCTGTCTCTTCTTTCTAAGAATCTATTGGACGTTGGAGTTTATTTAATTTTTTTTTAAGGGGTGGACAATTTTCAATGTTCTCTAAGCCTTCAAAGGCTTCTGAAGCTTAATATTTTCAACATTCTCTAAGCCTTTAAAGGCTTCTGAAGCTTAATATTACGCGCTAAATATTTTCCCAAGGCAGGCCCCTTTATAAGACTTTTTTGAAGTTGATGTCTGCATCTTATTGTTTTCTTATGTTTTGCATCATCAGGTTCTGGAGGTGATTCTATTCCCTATTCTTTATTCCTTTTGCTCACCCACCTTCCCTTATTTGTGTTGTATAGCTTTTAGCAGACAAGGATCCTGGTGAAAGTGTCATTCGTCCAAGTTCTCGTGGTCCATCTTATTTGACCTTGACCTTAAAGGTTTATGATGGTGTTTTTGCCCACAAGGATATAATTGAAGGTGGAAAGGACCACAAAGGTATATCAAGTTTGCTTCGTATTGGGAAAACACTTAAAATTGGAGAGGACACTTTTGAGGACCTGGATGAGGTAAGTATTCCATTCACCTTTTCATTCTTTTATTTTCTACGCATTATGATTCTGTGCATATCATGCATGCACTTGCTTTTAGTTAACATTTGGTAGATAGCTTGAGTTTCTGCCAATTTTCACTGGTATTAATATACAGCAATATTATTGATAGCTTAATGTTGTTCTGAATCAAGACGATTAATTGATTTTTTTTTTAGAAAAAATAAATTATTCTGGTATAGGTTATAATGCCCAATATCCATACATGTCTATTCTCTGGGCTACTCTCATTCATACAATAGGCTTTCTGGTTCGTTGCTTAGCTTACAGTGTTGGTGATCCTGTGGGTTCTAGAATTGTAACTTACTTAAATTGGCTTTTACAATTCTCAAAGGCCTCAAACTAATGTATGAAAAAGGATTAAGCTAACTAAGGTGATAGGGGTCATGTTTGTAGCGCCTTGAATGTGCCTTAATCAAATGAGGTACACCTAATAAATATCAGAAAAAACTGTAAAACAGAAGGCTGTGTTTTTCTTTGAAAGCACCTCACCTAGGATAAAAAGCACTTGACCTCACTTAATATCAAGCGTGACCATTTCCTGTTTGCTGTCTATATTGCAGGTCATGGACCGTTATGTTGATCCACTGGTTACTCATCTGAAGGCGATGCTTAACTATCGAAAGTTCCGGAAGGGGACAAAAGCAGAAGTTGACGAGCTCCTTCGAATTGAGAAATCAGAGTTCCCATCAAGAATTGTTTATAGTTTTGGCATTTCACATGAGCACCCTGGCACATTTATCCTCACATACATTCGCAGTTCAAATCCCCATCACGAGTATATTGGTCTATATCCAAAAGGGTTCAAATTCCGCAAAAGGATGTTTGATAATATCGACAGACTCGTAGCTTATTTCCAGAGGCACATTGACGATCCCATTCACGAGTCTCCGTCGATTCGATCAGTTGCTGCTATGGTACCAATGCGTAGTCCAGCAAATGGTGGTTCTTCTGGAGGAGGTGGATGGGGTGGTTCAGGTAGCAATGATGGTGGGTGGCGGGGTTCTTCTGACCGAGAACATTCTAGGACAGGTAACTTTGCTCACTTTGATCGAGTCACTTTGACTTTGACCTGGGTCCTGTCTCTTCTGTTGTCTGGATAAAGGATAGCAAAGGGCCAGTATGTATTTCAAGAGTCTAGTGTTATTCATATATTAGTTTGTGTTCTTCCGCAATTCTTTCGATCCAAATGGATGTGTATATTTTGAACAGCCTTGACTGTATAAATTGTCTCTAGAGTTCATGCCATTTAGTAATGACAAATCTCTGTCTGCTAAAGCTGTACAACTTCTAGGAGGGAGCCCCAGTTAATCAGCCTTCAAAAACAGGTGAAAACCGCTACTTCTAGTAGTGGTTTTACCCTAAACTGCTATTTCAAGTAGCGGTTTCCCCCTATTTTAGAAGGCTGATGTACAAAGTTTGTATATCAGCCTTATTAACTTGAATTTTCCCTGAGCTCCCTTTGTCCTAATGACCCATATCAATGTATGCACATTGGGGATCTGCTATTTGATAATAGAGAGCAATAAAGTTGAGAGGAAATAGTGGGTGGTTGTGGGGCCCAATGTTGGAGAAAAAATAGAAAGGGAAAGATTACTATAAAGAGTTCATTGGTTGATTTGTTTTTTTTTTTTTTTTTTTTTTTTTTTTTTTTTTTTTTCCGGTGACAAATTTGGGATATTTAGAAAGAGGAATGTGTATAGATTAATCTAGGATCATGTCAAAGATGTTCATAAAGGAAGGATATTTGCTAGTTTTGTTTGCCAATCTATTTTTCTTATAACATATATATCTTGGGGAGGTTTTCGTTAATTACTATCCCTTACTCTGTTTCTGTACTAGACTTCATATAATGTTCTGTATTATTCTTGCTGGTTAGCTTCATTGTCTGAGGCCTACACCCTTGTTTTGATGATTATTGAAACATAAAACTATGAACTTAAGATTTTGGAAGATTAGATTGATCTGTTGTATTTGCTTCGTGTTATGAGTGAATGTCTCACCTCATGCTTGATACTTAAACATTTGGTTTTGTAGGACGGAATGATAGAAATGGTGGCCGTGATGGGCATCCTAGTGGAGCTCCAAGGCCATATGAAGGAGGGGGCCGTGGACGTGGACGAGGGCGTGGTGGTCGAGGCTCATATCATGGCAACAGAGATGGTGGCAGCAGAGATGGCGGTGATTCCAGCTATGGCAAGTGGAGTTCAGAAAACAAAGACAGTGGGCATGGTTCCAAGTGGGGTTCTGACAATAAAGAAGGGAACAATGGTAGTTGGGGAAGCTTTCCTGGTGCTAAAGTCCAAAATGCTCCAGGTGAGGAAGCATTTCCTGGTGGCTGGGGTTCAAGTGGTGGTGCTGGTAGTAGTGGTGGGGGTTGGGGTGACAATGGCAGTGGAGGTGGTGGTGGAGGCGGAAGTAGTGGCTGGGGCGGAACTGGTGGCGATGCTGGCAATGACTCTGGATGGGGTTCGGGTTCTAAGAGCAACTCTAAGGGGCGGTCTGATGGTGGAGCAGGTGGGTGGTAGGTAATTAGTGGCTGTCTCACTTAGTGGCGAAACAAGTTAACATTTTGATGAAAAATGTACTGACTAGGACTCCTTTGTAGTGTTTTGGTATAACTACGATCCTTTTTCCAGGTAAATGTAAACATTTAGTGCAAGTAAATCTATGTAGTCTCTATAATTCAGTCTGAATCTCCTCTCATGCTCCAGTCCTTCTGATCACTGAGGATCTGTGATGTATTTTGTATATAATTAGGTGGTGAGGGATAAATGAGAGTTGGATCTGAAGAAATTTCTAGTTTTGACTCCATATGTTTGGTTTATGTCATTTATTGGGTTGGATTATTAACAAATTGCTATCTGATTAAACTAATCTTACATATATGGGCTGTATGGGGTTGCTACGTATTGTGTTTGCTCCAACTTTGAGGATGTTGATTAATTGCAGGAGGAAGTTAGCAATTTGGTAGTTTCATTTTCTCCGTTTAAGCTAATCATGTAAGATTGCTATCCGAGGAGCACTGCAAGTCTGATACTCTGATGTGGATGGGCACCGTGTTTTGTGGTTAGTCTGATAAGGTGCAATTTATGCTTAGAGAGTTAGAGATGTGACGATGTGTCCTACATTCCATTCACTATCCCTAATGCTGCCAATTATCAGTTCTACGTTTTTGCAGTCCTGATCGTTCATCCTCAATGTATGTTCATTAGTTTAGTAGTTTCCCTTTATTGATCAATGTTGTCAATCTTTAACTTCACTTCAATGGTTTGTATTCTTAATACGGTATTTATCGGCTTTTTCCTTTGTATTTCTTAATAAGTCCTCACTTACTAGTCCAAGTCTGCGTCTTGGTCACTTAGAGGCGCATAGTGTTGTAGATTCATGAAAACTGATTATACTCCACTTCAATTGAAACTTTGTACAATAAAATTCACAACTGTAATGCATTCTTTGAAAAAAATAATGAGAAAATTATATGTTCTGGAAACATCAAAGTTTTCTGTGCTCTATTCTATTAAAAAAAAAAAAAAAAAAAAAGAGGTTTTCTATGTTTGTTCATAAATCAGAAAAGTAAATTATTCCAATACGAATGCTACTAAAATTTTTCATCACTACATTCTGGAACACTTTTGCAGAGTAAATATTTTCAGCTGAAATGCTAAATTAGTGGTCCTCTGAGCACACCATTTGTGAATACAACTTGAATGAAATATACTGAAGACGACCAAGCTTTTTACGTTAAATGCTCACACACCATGACTACATGTACTTGTTCATTCGACCTGTTATGAACATCCAGAACAGGCGATTCAGTTAAGACTCCAAGTCTCAGAAGAATTTGGCAGAGACAGTAGCAAAAAAATAAACTGGTTCTGTTACCGATTGTGATGCTGATATAACCCGATACTGCTCTGATTCATAGCCTCTTTTTCCATGCATGAAAACTATTTAATCATTAGTTTGTGATTATTCAAATGGTGTTCCTTTGGCAGATTATATCTTGAATACGTGCTAAAATTATCATTAATTACAGGGTGATTTCTAATTTTCCATAATACTACCATGAATGTGGTTTATTTGTGTCTTCTCTGGAGTTTTTGTGGCCTACAGGCTACAGCCTACTGGATGGGTAACATCGAGGAAAGTACTTCAATAATCGTTGCTATTATGTCAATTTTCCTACAAAATACACTTCAAATCAACATTTTCCTAATTTTCATGTTTAATACCTTTCGAGACAATTTTACTCCATAATTAATACATGTATTAAGAGTGAAATTTGTTGTAAAGTATGGAGTATATGACAATATTAACTAAAAATTAAAGTTGTTTTAATCAAACATATATGCTCCATATTTTGAATTGTAGGTATGTGGGTGGTCTCTTCAATATTATCCGTAACTCTAAACCTTGAGCTTATTTCGGTCCTTGACAAGTTAACAGGGTATCCAAAGAGCGAGCCCTTTAACAAATTATTGCATAATCCAGAACCATCATGTTAACCATGATCTCGACCAATAATAACTCGTTACCATTGGAGATATGTGTTTAGTTTCTAATTGATCATGCCCAAACAACTTGGTGACGCTGGAACACCCAATACTTTTTTCTAATTTATCTATGAGCAGAATGATGAGAGGGGAGGGTTGTTGTATCTACTTTTCTCCTACAGTCCTACTACTAATCATTTTAACCGTAAATCTGTAAAGAACAAAATAATCCGACTTGTTCATTCTGGTAGACAACGAAACTTTCATGTACTAATTAGCTTAAATATGCAAGTATATAAGACAGCTGAAATTTACGGTTTTCTTGACAGTACACATCAAAATCTTCTGACAACAATGTCCAAACAAACTTACCTAACAACACAGGCAATACTTGTCATTGTATCTTCTGTTTTTGCACTGACTTCATCTCAACCATCACAAGGAAGCATCCACTTGAGCCTCATCCACCGTGATTCCTCCCTCTCGCCTCTATACAATCCCCAAGAGAGCCCTTATGATCGCGTTAGATCTTCCTTTGTGAGGTCAAAAGCCCGCCTTTCTTTCTTGATTGATAGAGTTGTTGATGGAGGTGATTTCCAAGGAAATGTTCAAGCAGATGATGGTGAGTACTTTGTTAAGCTCTCCGTTGGAACCCCTCCGTTTCAGATGTTTGCTTCTATGGACACTGCAAGCACGCTAGTTTTAACTCAGTGCCTGCAGCCTTGCATTAGCTGCGATACCAATCAAATAATCTCCACAACTTATCACAACATTACTTGTACTTCTTCCAATTGTGCTCTTGTACCTAATAATGCTTGTGATTCTTCCAACTCGTGTACATTTAGTTATCGCTCCAATAGTCTTCTTGGAAGTGATGTCTTTGCATTCGAGACTTCAAATGCTGAAGTCTTTTCCCTCGAAAATGTCATCTATGGCTGTGAATATGACCAAGAAAGCACTTCCACTCAATACAATGGAATTCTTGGTCTTGGATATCACAACTTATCCTTAATAAAGCAAATGAGTTCAATAACCGAGCCTAAGTTCACCTATTGTTTAGGGAACATCAGTGATCCTGAAGCAGAGCACCTTTTAGTATTAGGAAACGGCTTCTTCCTAGAAGGCCAAACAACCACTTTAAAGGTGATTGAAGGGAAGTACAATCTAGTGCTCGAGAGTCTAAGTATAGGTAAACGGAAGCTGTTGATTCCACCAGAGATTTTTCAGCCAAGTCCTTTAGGTGGTGGAGTGATCATCGACGCTGAGACTACATTGACATTCCTAGCACCATATGCATACTACGAGCTGGTGGGGGAATTAGAGAAAGAACTTGGATTAGTCATGATAATATGGCCTGATCCTCCATATGAACGATGTTATAATGGTAAATTAAGCGACATAAGAAATTTTCATGGACTGATATTTCATTTCGAAAGAGAGGTGAACGTGCTCTTGGACGTTGACAGTTTGTTCTTGCAGGTAGAAGATGGTATGTTTTGCTTGGCAGTGTTACCGAGTCCTGTAGGAGGAACTTCTATTTTAGGGAGCTTATTTCAGCAATCTTATAGTGTTGGATATCATCTAGGTGAAATGCTAGTTTCATTTCAAAAAATCGAGTGTGAGGTACTTGAAAAACATATATCTTAGTGGTTGAGGCGAATGAGCAACTCTATGATTGTATTCATATTCCTTTGATATATGCTGCTGAGCTACAAACTGTCTTTAAAAAGGATGAAGTTCTGCCTCAAAACCTCGACTTTTAAGAGTATAAGCTTTAAAGTGCAGTTGGATTTTAGACCTTGCTTCGAAGTGGATCATGCATTATGGTTCTTCATGTTTGTTATTAACAATTTGTCGATTTCACATATATACCTACAAAATTCAGTTTAGTGACTAGACAGGTGAACCAGATTGTAGAAACTTGAAAAAAAAAATATTGAGGCATTGGCTCGAAGCTTTGCGGATAGGAAGCCTGATTTTATAAGGTAAAGACTATCCACAATGTTAAAAATTGTGTTATTTTTATAAGAGAAGCTTCATGGACTTCTTGTGAGTAGAGATATCTAGTAATTGTATGTTTTGTACTACTGATCATGTCATACAGATTATGTTTGTACTAATATTCACCGGTTAATTCGAAAATAAAAAATCAAATTCATTGTTTTAAAATTTTGAGAATTGTATAGGAAGAAGCTCAGCTGTACACAATGTTCCATCAGAGCATTGTGTAAGACCATTGTCAACAATGAGGAAAATATTTTCCTCATGAGGAAAATTGATGAGGAAAATATTTTCCTCATGAGGAAAATTGATGAGGAAAAATTTCCTCATGAACATCTCATCAATGAGGAAAACCAAATTTCCTCATGGCGTGAGGAAATAAATGGATGAACAGTGGGCCCCACCACCACTTGCTACTCATTTTTTTTTATCTTACTGCACTTCTAAACGACGTGTTTTGTGCGTCATTGTTAATTACAACACCTCAAAACTCGTCGTTTTGAAGGTGCTATCAGCAAAAATTACTGTCAAATAATTAATTAAACTAATAATTACTGTCAAATAATTAAACTAATAATTAATGTCAAATAATTAAACTAATATCAGTCGTGTAAATTCTTAATTAAACTAATAATTACTGTCAAATAATTAATTAATTATAATTTTTTTTTTTGATAACAAATTAGTAATAATTAGATTTAGTTGTTTCATAATCATTATTTTATAAAAGTATAAATTGTAATGAAAACATAAGTTAATAAAATATGGTGATTTGTAGGAGAGAGAAAATATAAGTGGGGTATTGAAAAAAGTAAGAGAGAGAGTAGTGAGGATTTTTTTTTTTTTTTTATCATTGGTGGGATAAAATTTCCTCGCGAGGAAAATGAGGATTTTAGAGAGAGAAAGTGGATAGAGAGAGAATGAGGAAAACATTATTTCCTCATTGTTGAGAATACTCTAATAGGGAGGTTTGTTATCTATTGACCATTAAGAACTACATACAATTCATCTTAAAAGGTAACATAAATAGATTAAATACTAGATAATTAATTAAACTTCAACAATGAAATGGTGCATTCAAAGTTAGAGGTCTATGAGTGAGGAATAGCTCGAGTGGTTAGAGCTTCCCTCCCGGTTCAGGGAGATCCGGAATCGATTCTCACCCCGCCCATGTGGCTCTCTAAACACCAAAAAAAAAAAAAAAAAAAAAAGTTAGAGATATATGAGTCTATTCCTTATATTATGAAATTCACGAAAGATATAGAGAAACATCTTTCGTAAAGCCCCTATTTTTTTAAACATATATTTCTTAATACAAATCACTGTAAAATGTTTGCTGATATGCCTTTTTGTTTTTGAATCATGTAATGTTTCCCTGAATAAAAATAATCTTACACTAAAGTTCACAAGTCAAAAATACGATATGAGGATTACATATCGCCTTCTCTTGCAACTGCAAAAGTTTTTTTGATCCTTCTGTTGAATGAGATTAATTGTAATCTAGGTATCTAGCTATGTAACATTACTAACATAGATATTTGACATTGATACTAATGCTTTTAAGCTCAAAAAGCACAAAATAAAGTTACAAATGCAGTGACTAGGCTCTTCAATTTTGGACTCTAATTCTTGGACACAACCTGGCAGGTATTAACCATTTGCCACCACAGTGCGTCACTTCCATCACTCTTGAGACTTAGTCAGCATCACCCAGTCCGTCACTTCCATCGCCTCTCTTAGATATCGGTGTGTAATTAGATCCCGGTTTCTTCTTTATTGAAGCAACTTCAGCATTTTTCCGCAATACTGCTCCTGGAGATGGGTATGGACGCTGCTGGAAAAGAGGGCCCTGGAAACATACAAGACCAATGAATCATATGATGAACATGAAATCTTTGAAAATTTATTAAACAGAGGTCCAAATGCCCCAATCCATCCACCTACTTTTTCACCTCCTTTCGAACTTCGTGCCAATTGCCAATAATGTATACTTTGATAAAGGATGGAGTGGTCATATAATATGCAACTACAAAACAACCCAGGGAGATGGGGGGTGGGGAACAATCATAAATACAGAATAATTTCATTGGGAGTTTCCTTAGTAGTGTAGCCTATAATACAATGACTATCCCTGGTATACAGAACAAACTTAGTAGAATGGTATGCAGTTAGTAGTGTACCTCTTACATATTTGTCAAGCTCAAGACACCTTCACCCTTTATTATACAAAGTAGAACACAGTCCACTAGTTACAAAGATATAGAATTAAAGATTCTACTATCAACTCTTTTAACACAATCCTGAGAATCCTCATTCCTCAGTTTCTCATCCCAACTTATAAAAGCTTAAAACACGTATTACTTTCTTTGGGAAATGTGACTGTCCACAATTAAAGGAACAAAAGATTACATGCTTTCTAGTTTCTAGTAAACAAATCTGAAATATGAATCAATCAGAGACAACTTGACAAAGGCTAGAAAGTAAGTTAGCTCAGCTAAGTAGATAGTGTTCAAGTTACCAAAGGCCCAAAGCAATGTTAATTGGTGCTTTTTCACTACTTGAAACTCTGTATTTGATAAACAAAAGGCACATGTTTATAAGATTATATTTCAGCAGAAAACTAAAGGAGAGAGGTAAACATGATTACATGCGCAAAAAAAGGTAAAGTGACCATACCGTCGCTGTAGTATCTGCTGCCCGTGGCTGTACCCCTTTGAGGCCTACAACCCTGTAAACATGCAAAGAACAATTACTTTACTTTTCAAAAAAAAAAAAAAAAAAAAAAGAGAAAAAGGTACCACACTTTCCTAAATTCATGAACAAGCATGCCAAATTATATGCATAGTCCGTGGAAATAGGTAAAAGATGGCCAAAATGCCTAATTTCTTCTTCATTGTTCACCTCACAACCACAAACAAAAAGAAATAGGGTAAAAATCCACTAAAGTAAAAGTAGTCAACATACCAGCCTCCACGTGGAGCATCAGAATAAGAGCTTGGGTCCATAGGATCCAACTCATCATCCTCAGTGTAGGTCCTTTTTTTACTGTATCTTCCACCTCCTTTATTGATTGGAGGTCGTGAACCAGACCTGTCACAAAGATGCAAACATTACTCAAATGAAAGAAGTTTCCCTCCCAAATTTTTCCAGATAGGCATTTAAAGTTTGAATCAGACCATCCTTATCTAACAAGAAAAATTAATAAGTGCTAAGGAAAAGAGAAGTCAGAAAACCCCACCATCCTAAGCAGCAATTCTAATTCAGCTGCACCTCCTTACAATTAAAAGTAGGGTTTCTAGGCCCAAAAATTTTCACGGCATAAGTTCTACAGGTATCATATTTAAATGAAAAAAATTTTATATGAAGAGAAGCAGGCAAATGTGATTCCGATTAAGGTGGGCTCCTGGAAAATGGCATCAAAAGTTTGCAGCCTTAATCCAACTTCTTTGGAGAGGTGACACAAGAATTGACCTAGTAAACTCTTATATGACAATGTTGCGAAAAACTGCTAACTGAATACATTTAGATTCTTCATAGTGATAGAAGTTTAATGGAGTCGAGGCATTAGCTAACATTTAAGGGTTTGAATAAAAAATATAAATCTTTGATGTTTCTGCTCCTCCATCATTTACATTCTTCAGAATCTTCACAGTAATAGAAGTTTAACAGAGTCTCAATGTAGTAGCATAACAATAATGGGGGCTGAAAAAAGTAATCTTAATCCTTGATAGTACTTCTCCAAGTAATGAATTGTCCTAGTAGATATAATTCACTGTCAATTGAGGCTGATTTTCGAGCACATACTACAAGAAGCTCTGAGTATCTTCTTTGACGGGAAGATAAAAGTGAACTTTTAACTTTAAAATCTGATTGTTCTCCTTCTCCCTGTCCCTTGCTAGTCTTTCAAAGCAAGAACATTCTCTTTGCAAGCACTAAGCAAGTAAACTGCTTTGCTAGTCTAGGTTATATAGATATATAATAGCAAATCAAAATAAGATCAAAGCATAAGAATAATTGCCAGGGCAATTTACCAATTACACAAATTCATAGCGATCACTTAACATAAAGAAAAGACGTTCCATACCTTTGATTGGAAGCACTTTTTTCTAAATCTTGTCTGCCATCCATGTCACTAGTACTCTGCTGCCTGGTTCCACTGTGCCCTAAGTTTTTGCATTGAGGAAGGTTCAGAGTCCTGGGTTCAAGCAGTACAAATTACGATGTTAGAATTAAATGCTGTAGGTTCAACAGAAATGAGGCATAATAACCTCTCGGCTCTCACGCACAATGAAGTCAGGTCATATAACTACGGAACATGGTAGTTCATCTGATGCTTTGCATCAACGTCACCCTGGGGTCAACCTCATAGTTAATAACAAAAGCAAATATCTAAAGGATAACAAATTTGGAAAGGTAGTTGCTTCGTGAACATCATGTCATACTTGTTTACCAGGAAGGCAGGAAATCACGTGCACGGTAAATATACAGTACTATCAATCCAACAAGGAGCATTGCTCACAGGGGAGACCAACATACCTTGTGCAGTGGTTACAGTAACCCCAGGCCTGTACAAGTCCTACCCCCCAACCACCACAGTTCGAGCATTTCTCTGGCATGGAAGACTGCTCCATCCAAATGCTTTCATTAAGCCTGCTTGAAGTACCACCTGACATGTGCACTGCGGCAACTTGCTGCACCATTTGAGGATGTTCCCATTGCGAAACTTGGGTTTTCTTATTATAGTAGTACTTTTGACCTGCACATATTGTACAATCATTCTAATCACCGACCACAACAAAAGTAAAAAGGTAGCATTGAGCACAAATCAGTCAATCAAACTGTAGTGAATCAACAACTTGTTTGACTAAGAGACATACAGGCATCCCACATCAATAAAATTAGGATAAACAATGCTTTTCAAACTTGACTAAAGGTGTTAGACAGGGTTATGTGTCCAAGAGTCGAGAAGGCCATCTCATGTATATTTTGGTAAAAAAAAAGTGTCCAAGTGTCATACTCTTGTCTGAATGGTGAGTATCTAACAAGGTTACACAAGGTGAAATGAAGAATCAAAATAGGATGGGCACTGTGTAAATTGTTTGGTACAAAAAGAGAGTAAGAGACATGGCATTTAGTTGGTAGATTATTCAGTTAGCCACACTTGTTAACTTGTATGAGAAACATGCAAACCCTAAACTAGAAAAAGATATCCTAAAAGACATATATCTCTTCCATACAGAGCCTGCATCTGGTCAATAGGATCATAAACTTGGTCAAAAGTTGCACAGCATACCAGATGTTTCGTCAAGTGCTTCTTCCCAGTCTTCTGACAAAGTTGTGGTTGAAGTTGAAGGGCTTTGAGTACTCGTCTTTGTTTCCACTGGCCTTTCCCATTGACTCTTTCCAGTACTTTGGTTGTAATAAAATGAAGCACCACTTTCAGGGTCCTTGGCTTCAATCTATACATAGATGTTTACCACACCAGCTAAAGTTCTTAAACAGAGCTTTTTTAATTCAAAGCAGTAATACACATAGCTCCAAACTTAGAAGACCCATAACATATACATACTCCTTCCATTACCAAAAGTTCGACTCACCTTATTGTAGCTTCTTGTTTCTAGGAAATTTCGAAAAAAGTGGGTGTAAGTAAAAGGCTGATAAAGCAAGAGAGATGGAGAAGAAAGTGGGTAGGTAAAAGAAAAGGGTGGATAAAGTAAGAGAGTGGGCAGAAAGGTTTAAATAGTGTGGGGTAAAGTGAAATAAAGTATATTACTTGATCAATATTGGGAACGGAGGTAAGAGGAGTAAGTTAGTAAAAAGAGTCTGCCAAAAATGAAACAAAGTAAAACTCAAACTTTCCGAAACACCTCAAAATGAAAAGTGAGCCAAAATTTTGGGAACGGAGGGAGTATATTACTTGTGGAACAATTATTGCGTAAAATGAATGTAATACAAACTACTCATGTTTTCTTCTTTAGCGACAGAAAAGATATGCAACAGAAGAAGCAATCACAACTCACCCATCCAGGAAGAAGGCTGATACCACCTGACGATTGAGTTGATTGTGCCTCTAGGTTCTGGAATTCAGGGTAAATGGAGAAAGTAACTTTGTTAGTGGCCTGACTGGCCTGAATGGGATGAATGCAAATATAACATTTAAACACCACACAATTAAAAAATGAAATAAAAACACATAAAACTTCCAGACCATATGTTGCATCATCTCATTATCCTAAACTAAGGGTTCTTTCAAAATTCTTCTTGCTCTCAACCATTACTTTAGGTAAAAGTGTAAAAAGAAGGTCCATCTACATTTCATTGGTATTAACGCTTTTAAGGAAGAGGAATCCTAATATCCTATTTTAAGGTGGGCATTAACCATATAATTTGCTAGGTAACTGTTTACTAATACTGATCATAATAATATTGATAATCTTCGGAAGGCTTAGCTCTCAAAATTCTTCTTGCTTACAACCTCTGCTTGAGTTACACTAAACACATACAGTATATAACAATTTTTAGTATTTACGATTCTAGTGGGAAAATCAAATCCTATTATACTACTCTAAGAGTCAGCATTAACCAGTATTGTGTGCCTGTCTGCAAATGCTGAACATACAGAACAAAATCTAGTAACCTAGTATGAGATTGGGTACAGTTTTGTAATTTGCTACGTTATTAGATTTGTTGAATCGAGCCAAAAATTACTATTTGACAGTATCATTTGCCTTTTTCCCATTTACAGTTTGCAGGGCGTGGAGGCAAATTATGTTATGCTACTCTCAACCTCTGATTGAGGTAAAGGGAACAACACCTTAGCATTTACTTTTTACAGGAAAAATAAATTCAATTATCCTATTCTAGGTCTGAGCTTTAACCAACTTTGAACTCTACTCAGCTAGTAACTACCAGCAAGAAACATACAGAATCATTTGTAGCAAAATCATCTTTAGCACGCTCATTTTTCAAAATTCCTCTTGCTCTTAGCTTCTGTTTAAGGTACTCCGGTAACTCTTTTGCCCCATGGCTCTGATGTGATTCTCCAGCTAAATCAGCATTTTTATTGCTTACTTCACCACCACCAAAACCTGATGTTTCTAATCATCAAGAGCAGGTCATCAATGATATGAATAACTTTACTAGACTATAACAAAAGTTTGAGACCAGTCTTACTTGGTAGTACAGCATTCGAATAAGCACCCCCACCTGGCACACCATAACCATTACCAATCTCCAGATTATCTGTCAACCAAACCAGCAGCAAATTAAGAAAGAGTGAAATGCAAAGGTAAATAAAGGATTATCAATGTATAACTAACTCATTATAGCATGTCAAAATAGTTTCAGAGATGCCAAAATCTACAAAAACATCACCACCTCCACCACCCAGTGAGAAGCAATATGTATACAACTGCCAAATTACTAATTTAATAAAAGCGTATGCCTAAAACCAACAGAAATTTTGGCCACAAATAAATTCTATAGTCACGCCTTGTGCATAATACAATTTGACCTTTAATCCCCCTTTTCTCATTCTGACTTTGGTTTGTGTTTCAAACTTCTGAAGGTGAGATCACAAGATAGGTGAGTAAAAGTATAACATTTAAGTGTTTTTTAACAACCATAACTCAATTTACTTGAGATGACATACAATATTGAGCAAGAAAAACATGATTTTTTTTTCTCATTCAATCAACCAATACAAATTAAGTATAGATTGAAAGAAGTACAAGAACACCTACTATATATCTTGTCAAAATAAAGTCTAGGGAGGTC
The DNA here is from genome assembly GCF_001683475.1 of Chenopodium quinoa. NCBI lineage: Eukaryota > Viridiplantae > Streptophyta > Magnoliopsida > Caryophyllales > Amaranthaceae > Chenopodium > Chenopodium quinoa. The sequence goes on from NW_018745281.1 coordinate 1,297,930, forward strand.
TAGACTTACGTATCCTAACCACAAAATAGTAGATCACAATAAGAGGAACTGTTTAAAAGAGACATACTTAATATCATTTTAAATTTTAATCACGCCATTCAAAAATTAATCTTAATATAGAGTACTTTTAACTAAGTGTCCCTTTTTCAAAAGATGCTATTAAGATATCTAAATTCTCTCTCCATCCTCAATTGGATTGGAAGGTGATCCACATTTCCCATTATATAAAACCTAGTATAGACTGAATAAGTGTAAGGTTGCTTACATATGAACCTTCACAAACTTGTAATGGCTGTCATTCTTGTATTGTAGCAAAAAGGCCAAAAACATAGATCATAGCATGGGTCATGAGATCAAGTAGTAATTCTCTTCAGCTTTAAGTACAACTAGAGGAAGAAAGAAAGTGGAATTGAGCTTCAACGACATCATTAGAAACAGAGATGCACCAATTTACATATAAAAGTCATCTAAGACTGATTAATGTTTACAGCCATGTCATAAATAAAGTTTATGTGCACAATGATTTGAAAATGTTGACTTAAACAAATGAAGTGCAACTAGAGGAATTAAGTAAGTGGAATTGAACTGTAATAGTATCATTAGAAACACAGCTGCATAAATTTAAACAAAAAGTCATCTAAGACTGATTAATGTATACAACCACATCATTTATAAAGAAAATGGAATTTAACTGTAATGGTATCATTGGAAAAACAGCTAATCTAAGACTGATTAAAGTATACAACCACATCATTTATAAAGCTTGCTGTCTTATTTTAAAGTCCAAGGTTGTAAAGTAGATGGGAATTTAAAAACCAAGAATTTAATGTAACAATAAGGAGAAGTCATATATAAACCTTTCCCAGAAGCTGAGGGCTTTCCTCGCTTTTCAGCCATTTCTGCTCGATGATCTGCTGTAAACTTCAGTAAATGTTCCTGTATATATCCAACAGATAAACAATTAAATACATATAGAAGGCTCAATAACTAAGAGAATAAATATTCAGAACTACATATCAACAAGCAGCTACCCTGGAAACCCAGGGCTTACGGTGATCCATAAAATAAACAGATTTAAATACCTTAATAGCGTTTGGATCACACTGTCCAGATAAAAAGTCTTTCTTATCTTCAGGCAGTGTGCTAGTTCCTCTGGCCTGTCTGAAGTAACAAAGCTAAATTATGTGAGAGCCATCTTTCAGCTGTACATTCTGCCATTGTTTATTCTATAGAAGAACTGAAAAGAATATAGGCAAACCTCTGGCTTTCAATAATCCTTTGAGTAGCAATTTCCTGATCAATCAAGGAAAAAGAAAAATCAATCACATTCCTATCAGCACTAAATTAGCTTAAAAGTAAACAAAAAACCAGATCTCCAACAAGCATACTTGCTCACGTAACACAGCAGCCTGAGCAGCAGTCTCAATCTCATCATTGGGTTGTTGAGGATAGTGCAAAGCAGCTTGGTGATACAGTCCTTTATCTTCTCCAGAAGCATATTTATCTGTATCTACAGGTTTCTGCCCACTATCCACTAAGGGAGTTCCTTGCAAAGCTTCAACTTGAGAATTTGATAAGCCACTTGGATGGACATTAGACGGATCAGATATGACTGCTCCCGATTGAATACAATCGGTTCTATCATCCTGCACCTTCTCTTTATGGTCACTGGCTGGAGCTCCCTGTGCTACATTCTCTGAACTTCCGACATTTACAGGCAATGGTTCATCACTAGCACCAGCATCAAAACAAGTTCCTGTTCCAGGTTGAGGTGGCTGAATCATGTTGTGTGGTGCTCCATTGAAGTTATTGGGGATTGATTGTTGCGGAGGTTGATAGGCTGGCATCAGATGGGGTAACCCATTACCATACTGATAGTTATTAGGCATTTGGGCAGGGAACTGAGCATAAGGAGTGACACTAAATTGAGGTGGTGGACCAACATGTGGATGAAAGGCTTGGCCATGTGGAGGTTGAGTTGCATAAGGAGGTACAGGAAATGAATGATTCATATGATGTTGAAAGAATTGGTCATGAGGCCTCGGAACATTGCCAAAATGCTGTGATGGTGGTACAGATGAAGTTGGAGAAATAAAATTTGGCGCAGATTGCACACCAGGTGGGGGAGGATTTCCGCGAAAGTTATCCATTTAGTATATATTTTCAACTCCTAAACTTACTAACAAAGAGAATCAGGTTGGATGATCCTTTGAATGGAATTCCAAATGTCGATACAATATACGAAGTATTATCACCAAGCTAAAGCTACAATTCACCTGCATGCACGAATACCACACATTATGAGTAAGAAGCCATATGTAACCTCGTGATAGAGAACTATGAGCCAACAACAATATGTTTTTAGGTTCACATCAACTTATCACAGACCGTTACTAAATGGAATAAGTGACAACTTTTTCTGGACATCTTAATACCGATATTCGAATGGAAGGAGTATTGGAGTAACTTATAGCCTGTAATAGCGAAGGAGAGAAGAGGATGAAAATAAGGAAGAATTGATTAATCCTATTTGATAGCAAGATTTATCCTCCCCATCTATAATACAAATTATTAACCCCTTACTTGAACTTCCTCATTCCAAGCATAACCGAAATTGCGAAATTACAACATTTTCAGCTAGTAAGCACCAACAAATAGTAATCAGAGATAGGGTAGGAGGGCCCAAAGAGAAGAGGTCTAATTTCACAGTTCAATTCTAACATTAAAGGGTTCTGCAACACATTAGCAACCAAATTTGATTCAATTAATTATCACATAAATAATTTTAGGGAGGAAAGGCACATTTGATTCAATTATCAAATTTCTAGCAACATAATCTCTAGTTATGATCTTTCATATAATGTCAGTAATTAGAACCAATAATTAAAATTTTCGAACCCTAAACTTACTACACTGACAATTATAATTAAATTAGATTAACGATAAACCATAGATTGTGAAATTGACATGATGATTACAAATGGAAACAGCAAATTACCTCAGAAGCTGCTTCAATGGGGGATACAAGTATCAAAAGGCGCTTCAATGGAGAACGAAGAGTGCGCTTCAATGGAGAACTGAGAGAGAGAAGGAGGGAGGGGACTACGTGTCTACGTTCATCCGGTTATTAATTTTTTATTTAATTTTTTTATCTTAGTAAAATTGATAATAACCCCATACACCGAAATGACCAATAAGTTAATTGTGGGGTATAATTTTTAAATTAAATGAGGATATAAGTGTTATTTCATCTTAAAAAAAACTTATTTGGTAAAACAGCTTTTTAGAAAGCTTAGCCTAATTAGTGATTTTGACATTTAAAAAAGCTAATTTAAGTGCTTAAGAAATACTTCCTCTGTTCTTTTTTACTTGACCTGTTTTTTTTATCACGCTTGCCAATGCAAAATTTTAACGATCAATAACTTTAATTCTCCATAAGTAAAAAAATATAAAAGTTATATATTATGATAGTATTTATTGAGACGAATTCAAAAAGATCCAACATGAATATATTTTTCCTTACATATTATTCACTAAACACGGTCAAAGGAGGGGTGGCGAATAGTGTAAAAGGCAAAGCGAGTCAAGTAAAAAAGAACGGAGGAAGTAGCTTACTAAAAAGCTCTTTTACAAAAATCTCATTATAAAAGCTTTTTGAAATTAGCTTATTAAACAAGCTTTTTTAGCTATTAAATACACTAAAACAGCTAACAATTGACAACTATTTTGCAAACACTTTTACACAATCAGCTATTTATAACCAGTTAATCAGACCATCTAGTCAAAGCAGCTATTACAACCATTTATCTCAATCAGCTACCAGCTAATTACTAAACCGGGCCACAACCAAAGAAAATAAGGGAAATATCAGAGGGGTGATAGTTAGTGGGGCTCACCATGACGTCATACTTAAGACTTTAGGCAAAGTGGTCGTATTGTTGGTGGTAAGTTGTGAAACATATAAGCTCTTTTAAGAAGCTTTTTCATTAGCTTATAAATGTATTGAAAGAGATGCCGAAGGAGGAATGTAGTGTGTGGTCAAAGTGATGAAGACTTGAAGTTCCATGATCTTAGCATTACATGATGGACTACTACCAAACACGATTAATGGTGGCAATGTACTATACTAAGGCCTTGTTCATTTCACCTTTAAAAGAAAATATTTAGTAAAAATAATTTAAGTTCAGTGAAAATAATTTCAATTTAATAAAAATAAGTCCATTTCAGTTAAATTAATTTCAGTTTAGTAAAAATCAGTAATTTTAAAAAATAAATATAATAGAAAATCAGTAAAAATAATTTCAGCTCAAAAAATAATTTTTAATTCAGCAAAAATAATTTCAGTTCAGTAAAAATAATTTCAATTCAGCAAAAATAAAGTGCAGTGAACGGTGCCTAACAACTTTAACTTGAATACTACTCATACTTGATTCATTGTGAGCTTGCAAAAAGAACCTTATAAACGAAATGATTAAGTTGCCCTAGAAATTTGGTTGCACTATGTGAGCTGACAAAACAAAGCTTTAGAATACATGAATAAAACCAAGGAAATTTTAACTTTTACCACCATGAAAAAACCACTTATTGGCTTTTACCACCTCCATAAAAAAAGCTTTACTTTACCACCAACAAAATTTCAAAAAATTAGATTTCATCGCTAACTAACTGATTATTCCGTCCATGAATTCGTTAGTAGGGCCCACCTTTTTGACATTTCCTCTTCGTCTCCCCCGATCTTCCATGCCAACCAGCCGGGAATGAAATCAACTCCACATCGGTTGGTCGGAATTTGGTGTGGGGCTAGGGAAGGGTCGAAATTTTGTGTGGGCTAGGGGGGGTCGAAATTAGGTGGTGTTAGGGAGGAGGTCGAAATTTGGTGGTGGCTAGGGTTTTAAGAGTGGTCAGAATACGGTAGGAGGGGGCTTTATGGGTGGTTGGAATTTGGTGGCTAGGGTTTTGGGGTCGAAAATCGGTGGGAAATAGGTCAAAATTCGGTGGCAAGGGTTTTGAGGTCGGAAATTGGTTGAAAGGGGGTCAAAATCTGGTATTGGGGCAAGGGCAAGCTGGGGTCGAAATCCGGTGGGTCTAGAGAAGAGACTCGAAAATTGGTAAGGGAGGGGGTGTTGGGGATAGGGCTAGGGTTGGCTGGCCTGGGCCGTCAATAACGGCAATGGGCAGGGAGCCGATACTGGTGGCAGGGCTGGGAGCCGGTTGGTGGATGTGTTTTTATTTATTTTTTTCATTTTTTTCATTTTTTTTGTTATTTATTTATTTTGTAAAAAATTAGTCAATAATATAGTGACACGTGTACATGGTAGGCCCCACTAACGGATTTATGGCGTGAATCCGTTAGTTGGGGGTGATTGGTGGTAAAAGCCAACTTTAATTATTTTTATGTAGTGGTAAAATAAAACTTTTTTTGATGGAGGTGGTAAAAACCAATAAGTGGTTATTGGCAGGTGGTAAAAGTCAAATTTTCTAAAACCAATGCACCAAGCTCTCATCATTATTTCCAAATGGAGGACTTACTGCTTCACTTGAAACTTTAGTGATTAAAAATTGCCCCTTGCTTAGCTTCAGCTGTTGCGTGGAGTAAAAACAAGATTGGGTTAAGAGTTAGCGTAGTCCCAATTCATCAATATATAAATGTGAAGCATAAAAGGGAAGGAAGAACAGGGAAAGGTCTTGACCCTCCTGTCCCTCCATATGGGTTACTACTCCAGTAACTGTTGATACATGGTAATCTAGAAAAATCCAGTGTATGTAGATTATCTAGAATAAAATAGAAAAATCTAGAATTTATAGTGTATGGAAAAATCTTGTAAATAGTTCTTGTTGTAAATATTATAGGAAAAATCTAGAACTAGTGCAAGGAAGAATGGTGGAACAAGTTAAGAATCAACATACTCCACTGTAAATACATGCTTGTGATGTAGTGTGGAGACAATAATATTACCAAAGCTTGGGTAAAATAAGAACTTTCACAAAATTGTTGTATCGATGAATAAACCACCCACCAAAATATTGTTGCATTATACAAAACATTACCATTTGTATATTGTTGCATTATACAAAACATTACCATTTGTATATTGTTGCATTATACAAAACATTACCATTTGTATATTGTTGCATATACAAAACATTTGTATATTGTTGCATTATACAAAACATTACCATTTCTAATTTATTGTAACCCTACAACTTGAGGTTTAACATAATCCTCCGCCAACCATAATTGAACCAAATCATTCTTCCGTATTCGAGAAGAGAGAAAAGTAAGGGTAAATTTTTTTTTCCAGAAAGATTGAAAGATCAGAATAATTCAATTTTAAACTTGGAATAATAAGTTCATTGAATTCTGACATATTTTACCAGTCTTTACATGTCGATAGGTCAAGGTCTTCTTTCAAAGAAAGTTGGTGTTTAATGATATTTGCCACCAATGGCAAGCCCTTGCAAAACTTCTCTGCTATTTGACATCCTTCTTCCTGCTAGAGGTGATGTTGCTAGTGGCAAGTGGTAGTTAGAATGCCAAACACACAGGACGGATCTAGAGCAGAGATTGAAAGTCGAATAAGATTTGAGATGATTTTATTTTAATTTTATGTGCCACGTAAGTAAACAAAAACCCTATGAATAGTGATTTAGGATTAAAATTATTTAAAAAAAATAACTTTAAAAAAACTATCCAAAATATCTGACGAATGAGATAATATTCCTAATGAAAAAATTATATACATATATATATATATATATATTTTTTTGAATAAAACAGTAGAATTTCATTAATTCATAGAAAGGGAGTCTAACAAGACATATGAGGAAACTTCGTTCGGTATGGAGTTTTCCCACACTTGTTCATGATTACAAGGAACTAATCTTGCTAAGTGGTGGGCTACAAAGTTCCCATCCCGTTTAACATGAGACCAAACAATGGAAGCAAGGCTGGCACTAGCAAAGATGATGTCCTCCAAAACATTATCAACTGCTGCTAGAGAAAACGATTTCTTCTTTAGCTTGTTTACCAACACCAAAGAATCTGCCTCAAGAATGATATTACTGAAACCATCCTCCACAGCCTTCTGTAACCCGTACCAAACAGCTTTGCTTTCGGCAATTAAGGGATCCCAGCGAGCCTTATGCCTGCTAACAGCCGAGAATAGAACACTACCTGTGCAGTCACGAGCAACAGTGCCCAACCCTATCCAACCATCATCAGAGACCCTCGCATCCACATTGACTTTGATACTACCTGGAGGGGGGGGGGTTCCAGGTCTCCTGCTGGACAGAGTAGTAGGAGGAGCTGAACTCCCATAGATCTTTCTCGTGTACTCATCAAAGTCGACAACAAGCTTGCTATGCCTGTGAAGGATGGCTTCATCCGGATCCCAAGCATTCTCAAAGACCCATCTATTGCGCCGAAACCATATGAACCAACTCAGAAACAAACTTCTCTGATATATCTCAGGAGGGAGGTGTTCTGCCCAGTTGAGAATTACCACTCCGAAAGATTGTGAGGAAACAAGGGGGAGGGTTGATTGGCATCCACTTCGCAACCACAAACCATGTGAGCTGGGACATAGTACCGTAGCTGCAGAGCTGTCTCCGTCACTGAGGTGCAGCAAGGACACTGAGGGTCCTCTGTCATGTGTCTGTAATGCAGAAGGTTTCTTGAGGGCAAAGTGTTAGTACAACACCTCCAAAGGAAATGTCTTACTTTCGGAGTGACATTTGCCTTCCATATCTCCACCCAATATTGCTCAAAATTATCAAGGTCCAGAGACTTACCTAGTGTATAAGTGGATTTAACACTGTAATGTCCATCCTTAGACCATGCCCATGTGAGAACATCCTCCGACAGCCTGTCACTCAATGGGATCGCCAATATAGCCTGCTTATCACGATCGTTAAAAATACCCTCAATTTTTTGCAAATCCCAACTGCAATTTTCCTTATCAATAAGCTCTTCCACATAGTTACACATCTCGACATTCCCAGCAGATGTAGCAAAGCGATTCTCATCGTCTATAAGCCAAGGATCGAACCAGATTTTTATTTTTTGACCATCTCCAACCCTCCACAACGTGCCTTCCTTTATGAGCGCTTTCGAACTCCACAGACTCCTCCAAGTATAGCTCGAGGATGGACCTAGTGATGCCTCTAAGATAGTCGTACGGGGATAATATTTTGCCTTAAACACACGACTGACTAGAGAGGTCTCATGAGTGGCCAGACGCCACAATTTCTTCCCCAGGAGTGAAACATTGAAGACCTCCAAATCCCTAAAGCCCATACCCTCTAAACATTTGGGTTGGCATAGGGACATCCAGCTCTTCCAATGGACCTTTCTACCTCTCTCATCCGAACCCCACCAAAACCGAGCCATCATAGCATGAATATCCTGGATAAGGGCCGATGGGAATTTATACACACCCATCAAATAGGTCGGGATGGCTTGTACTACGGACTTTAAGAGGACTTCTTTCCCCGCTCTAGACAAAAGCTTCTCCTTCCAACCTTGAACTTTCTTCCAAACACGATCCTTTACAAAGTTGAAAATCATTTTCTTTGACCTACCAACGTCAGTTGGCAGTCCAAGATATTTGGTGTGATTCTCAACCATTCCCATACCAAGAATCGAGCTAAGCATTACACGAGATGTTAAGTGGACCCCTTTGCTGAAAGACACCTCAGATTTATCTAAGTTAATTTTCTGCCCGAAAGTTGCTTCGTATTTGTTGAGAATGTCAACAATGACTGAACATTCCTCCTGAGTGGCTCTAGCAAACAAAAGACTATCATTTGCAAAAAACAGGTGAGTAATTTCCGGACCATTCTTACTAGCCCAGGCTCCGTGGATCAAATTTCGTTCCGAAGCTGTCTGTAACATTCTAGACAAAACATCAGCAACCAGAATGAACAAGTAAGGGGAGATAGGGTCACCTTGACGAAGCCTCGAGACGGAGTCAGAAGATCCGAAGGGATGCCATTAATAATGAAGGAGTATCTCACTGTAGAAACAAAGGACATGATGGTATCAACCCAGCATCCCACAAAACCTAGCTTGATCAAAAGCCGTCTCAAAAATTCCCACTCCACCCGATCATACGCCTTACTCATATCTAGCTTCATTGCTGCCATCCCCCGTCTACCTGTAGACCTCTTTTTCATAGTATGAAAGAGTTCAAGAGCTATCAGGGCATTGTCTGTAATCAAGCGTTTCAGAACAAAAGCACTTTGGTTTTCTGTGACCATTGTATGGAGAAGGGGTTTTAGCCTGTTAGCCACAGCTTTAGAGGCTAATTTATAGAGGACATTGCAAAGGGAGATTGGTCTGAATTGTGAGATACAATTGGGATTTTGAACTTTCGGTATCAAGGCCACATGTGTTACATTTATGCTGTCCAAAGGAAGTCTTCCTAGAATTAAGTTGTTAACAAAAGTCGTAACGTCATCCCCCACAATATGCCAGAATTTCTGGTAAAAGATAGCATGAAATTCGTCTGGACCAGGGGCCTTGCAGGGACCTATCTGAGATAAAGCACGGTACACCTCCTCTTTGGGATAAAGCCGACACAGGGAGTGATTCATGCTATCTGAAATCATGGTGGGAACACTGGCCAGAACTTCATCCATCAACTCTGCATTTAACTCACCTCTAGTAAACAATGACCTGTAAAAATCAAGAGTAATACTCTCAACATTGGACTTCCCTGTGCCCCACTCACCTTCACTATTATTAAGGCCCTTAATATAATTTTTTCTCTTTCTTTGGGCAGCCTTATGGTGAAAATATTTTGTGTTACGATCCCCGTCCTTAATTTCCGACACTCTAGAGCGAAGAAACCAATAAGCCTCATTTTTCTCATGGAGATCATTAAGGATGTTTTCCACCCTGCTACATTCGGCAAAGTGGGCTGGGGTTTTCACCTTTAGCTGGGCTTCCTTCAACTTTTCCTCGGTCTCAGCAATCTTCTCGCCTAAGTTGTCAAAGGCATCCTTGCTCCACTTAGTTAAGACTTGAGCAATATGCCATAGTTTGCTGGGCATATCCAGGTGACTCAATTCGTCCTAAGAGTGTTTGATCACGTCTTCAAAACCTTCTTCAAGCAACCAACAGGTTTCGAACCTAAACTTTCTCCTCTTGAGAGTCTTCTTCTTAGCTTTTTTCTGATCCGTATCCAGCAATATACCAACATGATCGGATTGGAACTTAGTTAAATGGACCACTGAGTTCCTATCAAACCATGAGCACCAACGGGAACAAGCGACGAACCTATCCAGTCTTTCCCTAACAACACACTGAGGATCATTACCACGTTCCCACGTAATCCACGAGCCCTCATAACCCAAGTCACGCATATGGCAGTCATCAAGAACACTTCTAAAGGCATCAATATCTCCCTGGTCACGCAAAGTTCCACCCAACTTCTCGTTAGCACTGAGAATTTCATTAAAATCCCCTCCAAACACTATAGGATGAGGGGAAGCAAGGAAGAGCTCACGCATCAACTCCCAAGTTCTATACTTTGATGGCCTATCCGCCCACCCGTAAATGCCAGCAAATCTCCATAATCCACCCCCATCTTCAGTAATATCCCCACAGATGTGATGATCCGAATACGAGACTAAGGAGAAACGAACCCCTTCCTTCCAAAATAAACACAGACCTCCCGACCTACCCCTGCTATCCACCCCAAGAGACATAGAAAAACCGAACTTCTGTTTTAGCCTTTCCTAACGCTTACTGCTAATCATCGTTTCACACAAGAAAATTATATCCGGGCACAAACTACTACTCCAGTGACGGAGTGCTCGAATTGCTCGAGGGTTGCCCGCCCCTCGGCAATTCCAACAAATAATTTTCATTTCTGTTCAGGGGGTTGGGTTTCTCCAACACCCCCTACTTGACTTACTACTTCTCCCGAGAAAAGGAAGGAAGTGGTTTTAGCTTTCTTCACTGATTGCTGAAGGTCTGTACTCAGCTCCTCATGTGAAAAAACATCTAAGTTTCTCTTCATAGTACTGCCCCGAAGTAAAGTATCACCCCCATCCATCTTACTTACATGTTCCCTGTCATTCCTTTTTCTTCTAACCTTGCGTTTCTGGTCTGCCGGCTGAGAAGATGAATCATGATCCATCTCGACAACATCAGTAGAGGCATAAGAGTTCTCAGAAATAACTTGATCTTCCTCTCTAAGACCGACTTCCTTCTCTACACATACCCCATCATCTTGAGAAGTATCAACTAGGCTCTTGAGTCGTAAGAAATTTTTCGAGGTCTTAGGGTCCATGACACTCACCAATACAGCCTCCTTCTCCTTGGGGGTTGGGAAGTGCAACTTTCTAGCAGCTCCTGGAGGACTAAGTTTCACAGTCCCTGGATCATTATAACATCATACACGACCCTTTTTTGTCGAAAGCAGTCCTTCTTTCCACCTTCTTTCCTTTGCAATTTCTGCTTCAGGTTTCTTAGGTATTCTCCTAGGATATGCCCTTAACCAGGGACCATACTGGAACACTACCTCATCACATCCCTCCCTTATTCCATCCTTAAAATCACACCCACCTTCAGTATGATCTAATCTCCCACAAAAGAAACAAAAATCCTCCAATCTTTCATATTTTATTGATACCCACTTCGATGACGAATCTCCAGTGGCCAGAAAGAGACCCATGCGCAACGGTTTTTCAATGTCGAACATAACTTTCATCCTCATAAACTCCCCCCATCCCAACGGATCATTCTCATCGAGCTCCAGGAAAACACCCATAGAGTCACCTATTTCGATTAAAGTTTTCCTGTTTCGTTTATTAAAAGGAACGTCCAATAGTCTAATCCATAAGGGGGCATACCTGAAAACCACCTCCGATGGCTGTTCATCACCGTCAATTTCCTTAAGGAGTAAAAGTTTCCCGTCAAAGAACCATGGACTTCCATCCAGGATTCGTTCCTTGTCTATCTCCCTGATAAATTGAAAGACGAAAAGGTTTGTTTCCACCATCTTGATCATAACCTTATCATGCAGTCTCCAAACCGACGTCAGAGTTCGCTTCATCGCCTCGGCATTAAATGGTTTTGTAGTTAAGAGTTTCCCTATTAGGGATAGAGGAATCTAGTTCTTCGAGTCTTCATCATCTGGAACAATCGAACTTGCACCAACTACCTTCGATTCCTCCTCTGTTAATCTAGTCTTCTCGAAATCGTTTAATAAATCATCAGCCATAGGAACAAATTAAATGACAGGGATGTGATTCATGAAAGAATACGTGAAATTGATGAGAAATATGATGAAATTGGATGAAAACGAGGGGAATAACTGTAACCCTAGGCGAGGGACAACAAAACCCTATGCAAGGGACTTATTTAGGTTTTTAATTTTTTAGTTAACTATGAAAAAATTATATATAGAATTAATGAATTATATTTGGTGAGTCAGCTAAAAAAATAAAATTCATATTTTCCCGCCTTTTGTTTGTTAGTTTTTTTTTTAATTTTTTTTTATCTTCTTAAAAAAAGTTTTTGCATTATTCTTGAACGTAAATATATGAAGATTGGATATTGCTTTAAATTAGTAATGATAATCTTTTAAATTATTAAAAAATTAAAACACTTTTGATAATTAAAAAAAAATTAAAGGTTTGTTACTACAGAAGTACACGTGTCGCATTCACAACAAAAAAATTTCCGCCAAATTTTTTAAATTTTTCTTTTTTGTTTCCCTTAAAAAATAACATGATGATAAAAAAATATATATTAAGTTATATCTATCTATACTATATACTAAAATAATCACCAGAGTTATCCTTAAAGTACACGTGTTGCATTTACAACAAAAAATTTAATGAAATATCATATTTTTATATTTACTTAAATAAATAACTAGTAATCATCAATAAATAATAACCAATCTATAATCCATAAGTATATATTTCAATAACTATATACTTAATGACACACTAAAAAAATTCGTGTTGATTCTAGTTGAGATAATGCACCATCTTTTTTTTGCTTTTTTTTTTTGTCATTCTCGTATGGAAAATATTTGTGTACAATAGAAATGCATATACTGATAATTAGTAAAAGGAAAGTCTAATATAATAAAATAATGAAAAAAATAACCAAAATAAGTCAAACTTTAGGTGATCTTCCAATATTAAATCAACTTTAATGAATTAAAAAATAAGTCTAACATTGATGTCTATATTCCATAAATAATCTAAGTACTAGATTTGACTTGTGACCAGTCAAACAAGTCATCAATTGACTTATACTATGATTAACTCTCAATTAAATAAGAATTGACTTAATTAAAAACAAAATATAGCTTAATATTAATTTTAAATATAAAAATTATTTTTAATTTTAACTATAGTAAATAATTTTTGTAAAAAATTGGGGTGTCAAGTTTGGTGTGTAAAAAATTGACGGTCATATATATGTGGTTGGCCACACCGTATAGCTAGCCACATATTCTTTGGATTCAAAACATCCCTCAACCAAATGAACTAGTAGTATATGGCAAAATTGCTCTTAAATTCTTTTGTCAGCCAAGATGGCTTTATCAAGCATTGTCTTTCCAAGTCCGTCCATACCTATGATTATGGATTCTGATGAGGTCAACTTCTGGATGATATCCGTAATGTCGTTTTCCCTTCCAATTAAAGGCAGTAGTGACGACTTCATATTAGATTCACCATTACGAAATGTATTTTGAGCTTTGGTTTGGCCAATAAGCTCAATGATGGACTTCACTTCTTCAAATACTCTGTCTAGTTTTCTTTGTAGCTCCTGAATCTCAGATGGCCAATTAAACCTTTTAGGATGCTTAAACATAGAATTAAGCATTGGTTTCTTGGAAGAAGAGTTCTGAGTGACAGCGTCAAGTATATCTTCAATCAAATCTTCTGCATCTAAGCAAAGAACAACTAAAGTGTCAAGTCGATATTGCAAGCAAAGTCAAATGCTATCATCCAACTGGAAGGTGTTTACGCTGTTGAACAGGTCCCGTGCTCTTATGGTAGTTGTTTATAGCGTTTTCACTGCTTCCTCACCCCTTTGGAATTTCTTGTATTCAACTTGAATGACACCAATCAGTTTAATTAAGTTCCGAAGCAGAGCCGTTTTTGACATATTGGAGGCCCAGGGCAAAATGATAATTTAAAAAATCATTATATAATTGTTAAATAGTTATGTAATTTGTTAATACGTAAATAATTTTATATAATTTGTTAAATACTTTTTCACTTTCTTTAATTGCACCATTTGGACATTTTCATTTGCACTTCTCTTTTGATCTTCTTTTGTGATTTATCCGTTAGAAGAAAAATATAATGAAATATCATATTTTTATATTTACTTAAATAAATAACTAGTAATCATCAATAAATAATAACCAATCTATAATCCATAAGTATATATTTCAATAACTATATACTTAATGACACACTAAAAAAATTCATGTTGATTCTAGTTGAGATAATGCACCATCTTTTTTTTGCTTTTTTTTTTTTTTTGTCATTCTCGTATGGAAAATATTTGTGTAAAATAGAAATGCATATACTGATAATTAGTAAAAGGAAAGTCTAATATAATAAAATAATGAAAAAAATAACCACAATAAGTCGAACTTTAGGTGATCTTCCAATATTAAATCAACTTTAATGAATTAAAAAATAAGTCTAACATTGATGTCTATATTCCATAAATAATCCAAGTACTAGATTTGACTTGTGACCAGTCAAACAAGTCATCAATTGACTTATATTATGATTAACTCTCAATTAAATAAGAATTGACTTAATTAAAAACAAAATATAGCTTAATATTAATTTTAAATATAAAAAATTATTTTTAATTTTAACTATAGTAAATAATTTTTGTAAAAAATTGGGGTGTCAAGTTTGGTGTGTAAAAAATTGACGTTCATATGTGGTTGGCCACACCGTATGGCTAGCCACATATTCTTTTTTGTTTTTTTTTTAAAAATGATTGGGATTACTTGATTAAGGGTTACTCACTCAATCAGGGGTTACTCGATCAATTACACGGTGTGACTATTCACACACAAAAGTGGCTTGTAAAACCTTATATTTATATCTTTATAATCAAATATTTCATGATAAAATATGTATTTACTATGCTTATAAAAACAACTATAGTTAAATTAGCTATATATTTTTTTTGAATAGCTATTAAAGTAGCTATATAAATACTGATAAAAAAAATAAAAAAAGTCTAACATGTCGTTTATTCTAGAACAGAGAAAGTAATTTATTCGGAGTAATAATCAGAGATAAAATCTAAAAGGTTGTGGCTGGAGGTGGAGGTGGTTGAAGTGTTGTTGGGGGTAGTTGGACTGTTTTGAAGTGCATAACGGTGGTCAAAAGTGGCGGAAGATGGTGGTCGATGGTGGGGGTTGGTGGTGGGGGTGGTGGTTGACTGTGGTGGCTTAATCAAGGCAGGGGTGGTGTGTTGGGGCAGAAATTAGAGAACAAAGGCTGCTGGCTGTTAATGGTGCAGACCAGCAGAGAAACGCTGTCCCAGACAGCGTTTTATGTTGTACATAAGACAACGTCTTATGTGTTTATTAATTTTTTTTTCTTTTTATTTTTAAAAAACAGAACATACAAATTTTTTTTAAAAAAAATCAACAACTAAAGTGCTGTCTCATGTTGAATTTATTTTTTTAAAAAAAAAAAACAGGGCATACCTGAAAGCTTACTTTGGTAAATACTTTTGCCACGCAACCATTTTGGTATTTATTTTGTCAATTGGGCTTAGTTTGGAGAAAAATCCCTAGCTGCTGCATACCATTGCACATCTCTTGGACACGTACAAAAAAAAAAGGAAATTGATCAGTTAGCACAAATTGTTTTCTTAATATTTGGGAACAAAATATTGAAAGTAATCAAACTAAAGGCAACTTCCAGATTGTAACTCAACTAATCTCAAATTTCATTACATATTCAGTAGATCACAAAAACTCTCTAAAGTAAAGCACGCAATCCACTTGCACTTTGGTAGCTTGAGTATGTATAAAAACTCCTCGCACTTAATACTAATTGTATGATAAACAAAAGGCGAAAAGGTTGTAGCAACTCAGCTCAGAATATTTAGCATATTTATACACTGCCGATGAAGATCAATCACACAACAAGAAACAACGGAATAATAGAAGAATTTGCCTAATGGAATATTCGTAGACTATTATGTATAAATTAAGAAAGAAAACAGTATACCTGCTCTGAGTTTACTTACTCTGCTTCTCCTGCAAAATTAAGGACCGACATTATCCTATCGTTTTAACTGTTAAGAATCAATTTTTTAAAAAAAATAACCTGTGTGCTTATCCCTTAAAATGAGTCGGCTAAATGCTCCAATGTTGTTCTTGAAAAGTTGATATCCCTGAACCAATTTAGTTTATTAAGCCTTGGCTGAAGTTTGATAATTTATTTCCACATTTATCATAATTTTTTATCAAACCAAAAGTAAGGGTTTTGAAGGTAGCAACATTTATCATAATCATTGATGCAGTTGAAATAAAACTAACCTGGTAAACAACGTTTTATTTTATAAAGAAGCTATAGGTTTTATTTTATGTATGAGCAAATAAAAGAGATTAGATTATTTTTTGTTATTACAGATTGTTGTTGAATATTTGCGCATAAAATTAAACATTAAATTTTCAAGTTTATGAATATGGTTAAGTCTTTTTAACAAAACATTATTATACATAAGATGTGTTATTGGAGTAGTGGTTAAAGTTAAAGTATAATGAGCATGAGGTAATCATGGGTTCGATTATTAATGTTAAATAGGTCATGAGCTTTAAATGAGAAATAATAGAATACTTTTAGAACAACTTTTACCTAAAAAAAATTAGTGTATTAAAAAACAAACTAAATATGCTTTTGACGGTATTAAATACATTTTCAGTAATACTTACTAGTAAATATTTTTTTTTACTCTCGATCCATATGAATAGATTATGTCGTCAAACAAGTGCACTACTACATTTTTGATCTATTGCAACCCCTAAATCCGTTGCATTAGGCATCAAAATCCGCGGCATTAGGCCTAATGCAACGGCCATGTACCGTGGCATCTGCTGGCGTTGCAGTAGGTCTAATGCAACGACTTATGACACCTAATGCCACGGCACCACTGATCCGTGGCAATAGACCAATACCTGTTGCAACGGCATAACTTATCCGTGGCAATAGAGTACTGACTAATAATTATGATGAAATTGAACCTATTGCAACGGCATAACTTATCCGTGGCAATAGAGTACTGACTAATAATTATGATGAAATTGAACCTATTGCAACAGATGAAGCTAATTAATACAATGGTAGGAGTACGTATCTACTGCAACAGATTGATCATTGTTTTTTTTTTTTTTTTTTTTTTTTTTTTTGTTGGGATGGAATGGTAATATAATATTAATTAGTCGGTACAAATCTAAATATACTAACATAAACAAATTAAAGTATCATTTATATGTAATAATTATAATGCAAAATACGTACATTACAAAATATTACTTGCCTATTTTTGATATGACATACCGTACTAATAATAAATAAAAGTTAGATAATTAATTTGATCTTCTAAAATACAAATTGTCAACATATATATAAGCCGAAATATCCAAATCTTCACAAAGCCGGAACTTGAATAAGAGTCGCCAACATATATGCACCATTTGTTAGATGGCTAGTCACTATACTTCGTACAATCTTGTAGTAACCTTGTGCATATCTTGTCAAGAACATATGCAGTTAAAATCTTTATTTCCAATTTCTTCCTGCAAGTAAGCTGGAATTCTGGTTATAAATAAACTGGACAAAACACAGTATGAAAGCATCAATTAGCCTACCCAAGCGACTTAACTGAAGGAGAGTCAAGCCTCATACAAATTTCATTTGATATCTGATTAATAGTAGAGAAAGTAAACTGAATTCATTGTATATGGTAGGTTTAACATTCAAAGATACTAAATATAGCAGATCACGCTAAGGACAATATATACTACGTGTTATTCTGCCCCTCTAGGTGCAAGGGTGGGGATTAAGTAAATCATCAGGATGCTGAACCCCAAAGAAGAAGAAGAAAAAAAAAAAAGAGCAGTATTAATAATGACACAGGTTAATAAGTTTTTCTCAAAGACATTTCCACTTTGAAAATTAGGTTAACGCCACTTCAGCAACAATTATAGGTAATGCAACAATAAGTTTAGTTAATTGTATCACAAAACAATAGTATGGTTTTGAAGTCAATTATGTTTTATGGTCATGTTGTATGCATATAGATTATTTTATGTACTAAAGCATAACAAAGCTCAGAAGAGGATATTTCTAGGTAATGCAACAATAAGTTACTATACAAAAACATAACATAGCTCACACGAGGATAAAGGCCTCAAAAAACCAGACATGAGGTTTTAGGAAAACCTTACGGTCAATTCTCAAACGCTCCAATGTTAAGTTGTCTATCTGTGGTAGACTTCGATCAGCCTAAAGTTTAAGATACTAAGATATATGAGCATAAATATAATGAGTTTAGTTACATCTTATATGAGCATAAAGAAGTGTTTTAATGTACACTGACCTTTAGCTTGTATGCCTTACGCTCAACCAAAAAGACCTTATTGATCCTATAAAGACCTTAAGTAACCCCTGCCAGCTCCAAACTCAACAACAGCAGAGAGATCAGATTGACAGTATTGCTCAGACAAAACCCCAAAATCCTACAAGTTGCCAAGAATCGATGCCTGTTGGCGGACATGCTTCTCTTGGTATGGCAATTTCCTTAAAGCACAAACAAATTAAGTGTACCAATCAAACAAACAGCATTTATCAATGCATACAAAAATAAATTCGATTCAGTGAAACACGAAAAAAGAAGACAGAGAAGCACATACCTGTCATTCTGTCTCTTAATCCAAACATCACAGGCATGAGGTATCCTATAAGAAAGCTCTATATCCTTACAAATTAAAGTATGAAGAGAGCGAATCTTGGAGAGTAAGTAAGAAAATTGAGGAATACTCAAATTATAAACCCAATTTCGCTTCATCTCAGAAGTAAATTCAGCATCTTCATACAAATTAGGGTGAAGAAAATTATACGCTGCCCATTCACTCAGAGGGGTGATATTTTTTATTTTTCATTGTATAACCAGGGGCTTCTTACCTGAATACACAAGAAGAAGAGAAACAAAACGAATTGAATCCAATAACAAGTCGAAAACAAATTATATTAAATTGAAACTTACTGGATTATGTTTTTCATAAATTACATAAACCCTAGAATTTTGTTTTTCATAAATTACATAAACCAAAATTATTAAACAAGTAAAGAGAATAACATATAAATTATTAAACAAGTAAACAGAATAACATATAAATTCTCAGTATAATCAGAACATTACTTTTCGGCAATTAAAAGAGCATACTAAACCCGAACGTATATAACAGATCACGCTAAGGACAGTATGTACCTGCGGAAATCTGAGTAGAACGAGCACCAAGTTATACAGCACAACAACACCTGCAAGCAACACAAAATTCTGCTAAGCTCACTATAACAGGCAGTTAAAGACAAACTCATTCATAAACAATACATCATCGCACAAGCCAACATTTCCTCTATATTATGCTCCTAAAGTATGTACCATTTAATGATCCAATTAATACAAACCAAACAAAACCCGTCACTTTAAGATCTATAAATCGGGAACCAAACCAAAATGATGCCTCCACTAATATAATTTTTCCCCCCTAAGACACGATTTTTCACACAGCAACAAACAAATTCAAAGTTCACTTTTTAACCAAGAACATTCATATTATTTTTTCTTTTCTTCAGCACAATGGCATATACTGAGAATTTTAAATCCAAAATGTACTCACCAATAGCTAATTATAAAAACTATAAATCTGAAAACCTAACAACAGTATGATAGGCAAGCTTATTTAAGCCTAAACTATAATCAAATAATCGATTAAGCTAATTTACACAGAAATGTATATAAGATCAAACATTTTAAATATTCTAATTACCTAAATTGCAATTCATTTGTTCCAGTTGAGTAATCAATGTAGGTAAAGATCATTTTCGTCACAGTGTTCTTTAAACCAAGCTCGTTTTTCCAGTAAAAGTCCAATAACTTCATTTCCATTCTGATAAGGCAGGCAACTTATGGGACAAAAGCTCTCCGGTCTAAACATAGAGGAGCTGCAATCTCTAGAAGAGCAACTAGAAATGAGTCTTTAAGGGGTTCGTATGAAAAAGGCAAGAAACTCGTTACTTGAGAGTCTAAGTAGCTAGTTAACTTCAGTTTCAGTATGAAAATTAGTTGTCTTAATTTACTGAACAATGCATCCTATTGTACTTACAACAGGGTACAACTTACACGAACAACCAGCACCCCGAAACACCTAGAGAAAAATTACGACGTATAGTACGAGTGCAACCACTTTTATGCAACGTAAACAAACACAGACTCAATAATACTAAACAGAGGCATCAACAAAAAGTACAGAACATCAGAACATCAGAACCAATGTAACTCTATATGCATGTTGCATTCTCCATTTCTTCTCGTACGACAACCATGACAAGTTAAAATACCAACTAGGCATAAAAACAGGAGGTATAATATCTTTTTCCAACATTCTGACACAAGCTCATACATGACAGTATACTGAACTATGTAAGACTAAGTGTTCTGATGAGCTCATGAACTTACAGAAAAAAAAAAACCATGAAATAGTCATCGATATGATATACTACTTGTTTAAGTAAGATTAGAAACCTCAACTAAAAAGCTGGCCCTAATATATACAGTACCTTTTGAGCATGCGGTTTACCAAGAGATTTTTTTTTGGCTCTACCTACCGTCCCAAAAGTTTGACAAGAATGCAAGATGTTCATATTAAGATGCCCAAATTCTTGGCATATTATTTTTATGACTTATTAGATTTACTTGACACTAGTTTGCATCCATGCACCTAAATTTACCTCTAATTTTCATCCCGCCCTAGCCTCATAGTTTTGCGGGGACCAATTCAACAAGTGTACTGAACCTTGCTGTATTTCTGAGCATGTTATTCTACATTTTCAATAGGCAAAGTAAGTTAGGCAGAAATGCTATAGTATGATACATCACTGTCCTAGTGAACAACTTCCATAAATCCGGTTGACACACCAAAGCATGAGACATTGATATCGCCCAAGTGTCATTGCCTTAATTCACATTGAAGAGAAAAATTAAGAATCTACTAAGACTACTATCAATCTATCATTGACTCTTCATTATCCAAATCAAAGGGTGAAAAAAAGAGGAATTACAGAAAGCCGAGGAAATCGGGTTTGGTTTTCAAGCAATTACGACCCTCTATGTCATTTTTTGTTTGAAAGAGGGAAGTGTTCAAAAGGAGAGCAGTGGAAGATCGGTAATCATAAGAGAATATGCATGCTGTGAAATAAAACATTCACCAAAAAGAAAGCCACAGAACTAGTACAGCCTAAAGCGAAACATACACTAAACAACTAAAGTTAAAAAGGATACTACGAAAAAAACTACAAGGTATTAGCCAAAAAGCAGAACCTGTAGGTTCCAGCATACCAACTGCTCATGCACCTGCTTCTGAAGACTCAATAATGGGATGGTGGGCTGCAATTAGCTCACAAACAATTCAATGATCTCGTCAGCCAATACATTTAGATCAATTGAATAGTAAAGAATAAAAAAAATTGAGCAGAATCAGAAAAATTGAAAACACAAAAATTTAAACAAAACGCAAGGAAACCATAAATAAGATAAAAAAAAATGTAGTACTACGGTAAGACTGTAGAACAGGAAGAGTATTAAGAAGATTGCTCACCTTAATCGTTCTCTTTCTCTCAATCAAACCAGCAAAAATGCAAAATTAATTTAACAAAATTGATGACATCAGAATTATTGAAGCAATTACTTACGAAAACCCTAATTAAACAAATAGTAGCTTAATTTTTGAGAAATTATAGCATTTAACAACTAAATAGAGCCATTTTCAACAAATTATACTAGAATAAATTTAATTGTTTCAATATACATACCAGTAACTTGAGATTAATTGAGTGCAGCGAGAGAGGACTGGGTTTGAAGGTTAGAGATGTAGGATTCGGAGTCGAAAGGAGGGAGAAAGAGGTTGTTCTTGAACCATAAAGGGGTTAAATCGTAGATTGGGTCGCCGAAGAGGTCGGTATATGAGCGCGGTGGTGGTGCAGGCGGTGGTTGCGCCATTGTTGGTAGTTTTGAGGTCTGGGTTTTAAATCAGATGCAACAACTACAACAAAAACGTACTCCTTCTCATCTACTGTGAAAATATGAGATCTGAGAAGATGAGAAAATGGAGAAATTGGAAAAATGGTACTGTGAAAATGGTCCTCTATAATCAATTAAGGTGAGAATGGGGAAAATTGGAGAAAAGGGGGAAAATGGTACTGTACTTTGAGAATTGTGAATAGAGGGAAGCAAATTAAAGACAAGTATTGTTCAAATATTTGGTGAAAAAAATAGAGGGAAGAAATGCGCGCTTTTAAATTTTTCATAATACACTCATTTTTTTAAAAATAGCTAGGCTATTGCAACGGCTCTTTTAAAGCCGTGGCAATAGCTCTACCTCTAAGAACATTAGTGTTAAATCCGTGGCAATAGCCTACTCTATTGCAACGACAATTAAAATACCGTTGCATTAGCCTTTTATTAGGCCGTTGCATTTGGTCAAAAATGTAGTAGTGGTGGACCCCACACAACTACTTCTCTTCTTCATTTCACCCTCCTTCTTTCTCTCTTCTTCCTTTCTCCCTCCTTTTCTCTCTTTTTATGTACTTTTACTATTTTTTAATATTAAACATAAATAGTACAGAGTAATATTACAATTATAACCTACTAACATTCAACTAATGCCTAATAATTAGGCACTAGGACTTCCTCAGTTCCTCGCTATATCTCTACTATCTAGGCTGTGGGGGTCCTGTATTTCATTTATATTGACTTTCCTAATATCAAAAGCAGTTAACTTCTTTTTGATTTAATATCATCAACAATCTGCTTGATCTCCCTCTTCGGATGGTCAACTTTGAGTAAAGCTTTAACTAAGTTCGTTAAGTTAGTTAGTATGGAGATACTCTTTCCTTCCAGATTTATAATTTTCATATGAACCTCATTAGCTGCATCTCCTGAGTGAATTCCCCCAAACATGTAGCTAGATGTTCATCCTGAATATTTGCTCTTAATTGGATAGAGTAAAGTATTCTCTAATTGCAACACCTCCAGTGAACTTGTTTAGGCGCTCTAGTAGACAATGAGCAGAAATTTTAGGAAATAATACGAGTGTATATCTTACAATAGCAGATGAATATCATGAGGATTACCTTCTAGGAAGGATATTTTCATGCACTCTAACAATACTTGTTACAACATTAATAAATACGCAGTGTTAGCATAAAATAAATAAATAAAAATACGCAGTGAAACTCCAACATAAGAAAAATGCATGTAGTATCTCCAACAGAATACTTCTTCAATTGCTGCAAAGAATCCCCAAAGCAAGGAAATGATGCACATATTTAGCCAATGTCAAATGTCTGGCTCTTCTGTCCAATTTAGGAGCTTCGCTCGGTTGATTTGGAAAAGTTTTGACAATGAATAAAGACATGCTATATGGCTTGAGACTCTTCAATTAAGAGAAGTAATCTTCATCAGTTGCGAGCTAGGACGATGAAGGTTGCCAATCAAGCTAGCTGCTACATACCATTGCACATCTCTTGGACACATAAAGAAAATAGGAAATTGACCGGTTAGCACATATTGTTTTTTCTTAATATTGAGGAACTAGAAATAAAAAAAAAATATTGAAAGTAATCAAACTAAAGGCAACTTCCGGATTGTAAATCAACTAATCTCAAATTTCATTACATAATACATATTCAGTAATTACAAAAACTCTCAAAAGTAAAGTAAAACACACAATTCACTCGCTTTTTGATAGCTTGAGTATGTATTAATTGTATGATAAAATGAAGGCTGTAGCAACTCAACTCAACATATCTATATATTGCCAATGAAGATCAATCACACAAAAAGAAACAACTGAATAACAGAAGAATATGTCTTACGGATTATTCATACAGTTCAAAATTGTCCGTTTAACAACCTTAACTAGGCAGTTCGTAGCTAGATACACAGCTAATAAAACTGCTAATACTGGCTACTCCTAACAAAATTCTCATAACAGCAGTCCAAGCCAAGCCAACCAACAAACTATAGTGTTAATACTATCTTTTTACTTATTCAGGCATAGCTACTGCATTTGGAAATCTTGGGGAAAAAATTGGGGGACAAGCAACTTATTGTTTTAAAATAGATCATTGAACTATAAAAAGAATCATCCTGGAAGGATCAAGCCCCCGTCGACCTGAACCAAGATCCATCCCTGAGCCCAACCAACAGACAGATCAGGTGATAATCCAGGCACAGGAATAATGTATTTAGAAATATCTAAGTCTGACCTCAACAAATATAAAAATGAGCTAGCCATGACTGATGTTGAATCATTAATCAATTTCAATTATCAATACAACTAGTCTATGCATGCACAAACGAGAAATGAATTAAATTAGATGCACTCAATGCCTTACTTCTCTGTAAAACATTTCATAGACTATCATGTAGAAAATAAGAAAGGCATCAATATACCTGCTCTTAGTTTATTTACTCTGCTTCTCCTGCAAAATTAGGGAGAAGAAAAAAGTTAAGGACCGACATTATCCTATCGTTTTAACTACTATGAATCAAATTTGAAAAAAATAACCTGCGTGTTTATCCCTCAAAATGAGTCGGCTAAATGCTCCAATGTTGTCCTTGACAAGTAGATATCCCTGAATCAATTTGCTTTAGTAAGACTAGGCTGAAGTTTGGTCATTTAGTTCAACAAAAAAAGTAAAGGTTGAAGGTATGTAGCAACATTTATATTTTATACACAAGTAATATTGCAACTAGAATAATACCAACCTGGTAAACAATGTTTTGATGTGGCTGAGTAGGCGGTGTTGGGACATTATTGGCACCCGATGTTGGGATCCTTGAGTAATCAATCTCTACATATGGAATACAATCTACCTTCTGCCAATCTTCTCCTTCAATAGCACATCGATCTTTGAGTAAATCACTCTCTCTTATCTCGAGTGACTCAAGAGAAGAAGGCAGCTCTGGCAATGATCTCATTGCTGGACAACGTTCAATCTTTAATTCAACTAAAGAGGTTAGATTCTTGAGTGAAGGCAAGTTGATGAACTCAGGACAATTTTCAATTTTGAGAATTCGAAGGCGAGGCATGTCATTTGCTTCCAATCCTCTCCAATTCCGGAGTTGCACCAACTTCTTGAACGTCAGTGATTCCAATGATGGAAAATAGACGTCCCTAGTAACACTGGATGTTCCACAAAAGCGGCGATCCACAGCTGTTACACTGGCAAACTCTTCAATGACAAGAGTCTTAAGAGTCTGAAGCTCACCAAGTGCTGGCAAGATCTCACATGATGGACATTTCATCAAATGTATCTTTTGGAAGCTTCGCGATGGATCACAAATCCATTCTGGAAACAACTTGCCACTGTAGTTTATTATTTGCAACTCCCTCAAACAAACATGAGGTTCTAGGCCTGCGAGTACACCTTCAGCAACAGTTGCATCCACCAATCTCATCCATTGCAATTCTATCTTCTCTAGCAACAACTTGTTGCAAAGCATTGCCTCCTCTGCCATAGCTCGATTTTGGACATATTCGAGAAATCGAATGCAAATTGACCCTTTAAGACAATTCATATTCTTCAGCTCTGAAATACAGTATCCTTCAAGACTATCACCTACCATGAACAGAGGGAGGGTCTGAAGTCTACGAAGGTTTCCGATGTGGGATGGTAGATGAAGCCGAATTATGTCACTTAATTCCCAATCAAGACACAACATATTAGTCAGTTTTTGAAATTGTTGTGGTAAATGAATAAGTTGTGAAGTGTTTGTGAGATTGAGGAATTGCAAGTTGGAAAGTTTACAGAGTGTTTCAGGTAATTTGTTTATGGGAGTAAAGGAAATATCAAGGTTTCGTAGACGCTTCAACCTATGTATGGAGTCTGGAAGCTCTGTAATATCGGTTTTCTTCAGTTTCAGTACACGAAGGCGCGCTAGTGCCTTGAAAAGCTGGCGAGGCACAGGACCAATCCTTCTATCATTGAGAGAAAGAAAAGTCCTCAAACGTTTGAATTTCTCAAGTTGAGTCCATTTAGCAAGTTGAATGTCGCCACACAACAAGGACAAGTGACGAACATCTTCAATCTTTGAGGAATCACTTATAGATGACACCCCTTGTTCAAGCCGCAAACATGTCTTCGAAGCATCAAATTGAGAAAATATGTGGCTGAATTTGTGCAACTCATATTTAGGCTTTTCGGTGTGGTTTACATGTTCCGAATGTTGAAGTATTGACATGCCTTGTAAATCACTAAAATACTCTTTGCCTTCGCCCTGCTGAAGTATCCCTTCTGCTACTAAAAGGTGAATTAAATCATCCATATTAAAGGGGTGTCTATGAGGAAAGATAGAGAGAAAGGCGAGACACACCATCAATCGAGGTTGCATAGTATGATAGCTCAACCTCAAGATAGATATTATCTCCCTTTTAACATCAGACATATCTTGCAAGTCCTTGTTTAATCTGTTTACCGCCCAATCATCCATGTGATCTTGAGCTAAGACCATCCCAAGAATTCTAGCAAGCACTGGCAAGCCTTCACACTTTGTTGCTAGGATGCCGGCAATATGTGACAAATGCGAATCAGGCAAATTTTGATTGAGCAAGAGCGCCTTTTTCACAATGACCTGTTTGCAATTTTCGTCTGACAAACACTTCAAGTAGTGTGCAGTTGTGCGAGTTATTCTTGAAACTTGTGGATTAAAAGTGGTGATGAGGAACTTAATCTCTTTGTAAGCCAACTGAGCTTTAATGAGAGCCCGAAACTTGGTCCACGCAGAGACTTCTAAAGTTAGCAAATTGTCAAAAAAGATCATCAGCCTTTGATTTTGTTGTTGGAGGACCCCGTTGTTGCCAATAATTGACCTTAGTTGGCGAGTTGCTTCTTTGAAATCGAAGCATCCCTCCATCGAAGCAACTCGAATGCAGCAAAATCGCTCCAACATTCTTCTGTCAAGCAAGGTGGCTTCGGCAAGCATTGTCTTTCCAAGTCCATCCATACCTAGTATGCATACTCCATGATCAGAATCATCATCTGTAATCAACCTTTCGATGACATCCGCGATATCTTTTTCCCTTCCAATCAAAGGCACTAACAGCTCTGTATCAATAGTATCATGATCACCACTATTAGCTTCGGCAGGACCTGTAAGTTCAACGATAGACTTCACTTCCTCAATTGTTTTTTTTAGTTTTCTTTCTAGCTCCTTGATGTCATTTGCCCAAGTACTAACCATGGATTTAAGCCTTGATGAAAGAGATTTCCGAGTGAAATCTGGTATATCTTCAATCAAATCTTCTGCTTCTAAGTATAGAATTGCCATGGTGTCAAGCCGATCTTGCAACCTAAGTCGAAGTGTATCATCATCCAACTGGAATGTGTTTACGCTATTCAACAGATCCTGTGCCAATACAACAGTAGTATCTAGCGATTTTACTGCTTCCTCACCCCTTTGGAACTTTTTGTATTCATCTTTGATGACACCAATCAATTTGATTAAGTTCTGAAGTAAACTTGAAGCAAAGGCAGATTGAAATGCAGCTTCCATAGTAGCTGAAATTGAAGATATGATGGTTCACAATCCTTTATCTGTTTCTCATATGGTTAGGCTCCTTCCTGGGGTGAAATTGAAGTTCAGTTTGTTGACCTATGAACAAACCCAAATGTGAGTGAAAGTGTTTACGTTGAAAAAGTATAAAAGTGTTGAAAAGTGTATAAGAAACAAAAAGGTTGTATCCACTTTATAACGCTAAGGGGGTAAAGGGGCGACTCCGCTCATTGTCATATGGTTTGAAAGTGGAACCTCGTTAGTCGTTAAAGTGGACACTTCTGACAAGCGCGGCCGAGGTCCATTTATCACAGTTGCATTCAAGCTTTAAGCATTGTTATCAGCTTACAATGAACTATAAAAAACTACGGAGCATTGGCGGATCTATAGTGGGGCCTAGATGGCACTAATTCCACCAAAAACTGATTTTTTATTTATTTATTATTATTTAGGAAAAGTTGATTCTTGAAAGTTTTTCTTAAAAAAGAAAATATAGCAAATAATAAAATATAGAGTGAAAAAAGTGAGGGATAGCTCAAATGGTTAGACCTTTTAATTTCAGGAGATTTTAGGATCGATTTTTACCCGCTCTTGTGGCTTCTTTAACACAAAAAAAAAAAAAAAAAAAAAAAAAAAGTAATTATAAATATATTAATTGTCAAATAAGTGTCTTAAAAATTGCATAAAATGAAATCGGTACTATGCTATGGGACTCACAACACTTATATCTGGGAGAATAACTAGCATATCTCTAAAACAATAACTAATGCGAGCAATGGTTGCAGATTAATTAGATTAAACTAATGATTAAAGCCCAGAATTGATGTATATATTCTATCAGATTTTTTTTTATTTTTTAGTCTATGATACACGAGTTGTTTAGTTGTTTTGGGAAGATTAAGCTATTAGTGATTTTTTAAAATAAAAGAAACAATAGTAAATTTATATGGAAAAAGTGTCGAAAATGTAGATGTACCTGGAATGATTGAACTTTGGTGGGAGGCTAGATAGTGGAAAGTCAGATCCGGAGGATAGAGCTTGAACCCAGCTACCGATCTTACTCGTATCGTTTTCAACTCCAAGGGATTTTTTCATTTCTGTTACTCTCCTCAATCTCTCAACTAGTTACTCGTACCTCATTTCTGACTTTTTACTTCCTCCACTTTCAATGTTCTCCTCCATCAATATATTCATATGGATGTATTGATGTAAGATTAAATGAGAATTTTAAAAGGTTGACGTGTGACTTTGTGAGAATGTGAGGTGTAAGATAATAGATTACTTTCTCTGTTTCATAATGATCTATTGCATTATTTAACTTTTGCACTACAGAGTATTTATATGCTTATAATCAACAATGGTCTATCCTGCTAGCCCGGTCCAATCTGGCCCGAAAATAGGGCGGGTTTGGGCAAGTTAAAAATCATTTTTAGTTAAAAGCTCGAACCTGGCCCGGAAAGCCCGTTTTGGCCCGACAAGCCCGCCACTTTTTGGCGGGTTTGGGCAAGACATTTGATATTAAGGCCCGGTCCGACCCAAATTTATGGTCACCTCTACTATTTTCGCATACTTTTTTAGTTACATCACTTTTGTGATTGCAGGTTGCTATATGCAAGTTTTGGAGTAGAGAGAGTGAAAAAAAAGGCTTATGTTATATGAGAGAGATATAGAGAATTTATTAACTAAAAGGAAAAATGATTTATCTAAATTGAAACTTTCATTAGTAGAAAGTGATGCATCTAATAAAAAACGAAAGAATTATATATATATATATATATATATATATATATATATATATATATATATATATATATATATATATATATAAATGGGATCATGTGAAAACCCATGAAAGTTTTATATATATATATATATATATATATATATATATATATATATATATATATATATATATATATATATATATGTTATCAATATATAAAAAAACATATATTGTCATGTAATACATTTTTGGATTAGTCTAATATTCTTAGGTATTTTTTCATTAGATCAAGCTTTTATACCTCTTAATAATATATAATTACAATTACTAATAATTAAAGTTGTGCACTGACATATGTGTCGGTCAAAGTGTTGCGATTATTATTATGAAACGGACAGTGTATCACTAAATGTTGAACTTTGATTTAATTACTCTGTACATATTACTCCCTTGGGTTCAATTGCAACAAATATTCAAAAAATATATAAAATTGCAACACTTTGTATGACAAATTTTTTACACTCCTCTTTGTTTATAATAATAATGTGCCACGTTATCTAATAAACCGATATTATTTGGTGTAAAAACATTAGGATAAGGAGATTCAAACCTTTAACCTTTTTTAATTAAGATTACCGCTTAACCACTTAAGCCAATTATCAATTATATTAATAATACGTATAAAAAAATATATAAATGCAAACCTTAAGGTTCAACTTTATTTTTTTGTAAAATACTCAAATATTTGGTTTGACAACGATAATCTATATTTATAGATATATTAAAAGCGTTCCTAAATAAGTTTAGGTGTCACGTGGCGCTCTCCTCATTTAATCCGATTTTTACCATGTTTTAAAATATGATTCTTACAAGATTTGAACCCACGACCTCAAGTTTAAACTCCAATGTGTTAGCCACTAAGCTAATACCGTATTACATGTCATTCAATAATAATTATATATTAACAAAGATTTTTATCATGGAAATAATGCAGTAACTTGGGGCAAGCTTAACACTAGTTTTAATGTTTAAAAGCCTTAAATAAAATTTATTGATTGCACGAACAGTAGCAACATGGGGCAACGCTCGGGCTACTCACTAGTCATCAATGTATCAATACTAAAAGACACATAACAATGACACATGTCATCTCTTGGTATGCCTTACTTCTTTTTTTATTAAAAAAATATGAAACAAATCATTTACCAAAATAATATTATTTTTTAATACATACTCCATATTAATGTAATAATTATTATATTTAAAATTAAAAGATTTCACAAATCTTTTTTACAAAATTTGGGCAACTATAAATAAATATTGTATTTTTAAAATAATTTGTGATCAGTTTTACAACAAGAAAAGAGATTGCTCATATAATACTTATCAACAAAAAATTTATAACTATATATAATTATAGATTAAGGGTCTGTTCTGATTTACTGAACTAAACTTAAATGATTGGAGCTGAACTGAACTGTTTATAAGAAGAAAAAAAAATTAGGAATTGAATTAAACTGAAGAGAACGTAACTAAATAATGAACCGAATAACTTGAGCTAAACTGAACTAAAAAAATCTGCAAAAAAGTCTACAAGATTTGAACAAGCGCTAATTTTCTAGGGTCGATTTAAATTTAGTCAGTGTCACATGACCCACATCCGGCACCCACATCTCAACTTGTCAGAAACCTTATCTTAATTGACGACTGGTTGTCATTCTTTTAGAGCGATTGTCTGATTGAAGAGTGGTTTTTTGAGGTGATAAGATGAAAAGAGTAATTTATTCGGAGTAATAATCACAGATAAAATCTAAAAATGTAATTATTCAACTTACCCAATCTGTATGGACATGGATTTGTGTTGAAGAAAGAAAACAAGCATAAACCTCTGCCAATCCAATTTCATTTCATCGTCATGTTTGTGAGATGATGGACAACCCTCGACTTTCTGATGCTGTTGCATCTCTTTTCCATAAACTGGAACCCTCTAATCTTTCCAAATACAAATTCCCACCAGATCTGGAAATTGGTCTTACAAAACTGAAAGATTCACTGCCCCTTCTGCTTGACCCTAGCCGTACCCACGATTTATCTTTATCCACTGATGATCTCGAGCACCCTGTTTGCAGGGTAAATGATTTACTGGATCTTCATTTTGATGAGAGTTCTTCAATTGTTAAAGACGATGGAGAAGAAGAAGAAGAAGAAGAGAAGAGGTTTGAGGAGCTGAGGTTGCTTATCTCACGCTTGGCGCCACTGTTTAAAAGTTGTTCTGAAATAACAGAGTTTGAGTTGGCCTATCTTAAACGTCTTCCGCCCGATCTTTTCAGATTAGTTGTGTATTGCTCAATTTATCCTAAAGGTCATAGATTTGTCAGAGAAACTCAGGTCAATATGTTGATGGCTCAGGATCTCTTGAGAGATACACTAGAAAAATATATAAATCCTGACAAAATGCCCGTAAGTATTGTAACAACATATGTAATGCCTGATGAAACAACTATCTTGAGAGATACTGGAAAGCGGTATTTTGAAGAGCTGCTTTCCAGAGGGATATTTGAAAAACCCGTGTCTGTTTTTGGTAATGGCAACAGCAGAAGCGTATACAGCTGTGAGATGAACCCTCTTGTCTGTGATGCAGCACGCCGCCTTGCAGCTGAAGAGGTAGCTGTGTTCAGTACACGTAATTCTGATGGTTCCTCTTCTGTAACTGTTGGACAACGAACTAAGCATGTAGCATTCCACAAGAACGGGTTTTCACGGTTTAACCTGGAAAAGGTGATCCAGAATTGTGAAAACACTACTTCATTATTAATGTTCTCTAGTCACTGGGATGCGTTTTTTGGTGGATCTGCAGGTCAAATTGTAAGATTGGATAATTTAAGACAGCTTCGTGTATTAGACTTATCTGGATGCCAATTTAGGAAGCTTCCACCTATCCGTCTATCTTCCTTGAAATATCTTAGTCTGTTAGGGAATGTTCTTCTCGAAAGTTTTTCTTGTGAGTTTTTTCCGCTCTTGGAGACATTAGATATTCATGGATGTGTTCGATTGGAAAATGTTGTGGGTTTAGAACTCTTAAGCGATTTGAGGAATTTGTACTTAACATCCCGGCAATCATCTTTGACTTTAGGTTTCCACCGACGAGGAGTGTTATTAGAAGTCTCTCACTGTGTGCATTTGATCGACATTAGAGGTCTACATATGAATATATTGCGCATCTTTGATTGCCCAAGCCTTAAAACACTTCATATCCGTTACCTTGAGGAATTAGTTCTGCATAATTGTGCTAGTCTAGTTATAGACTATGGAACACAATTGTATGGGAGAAGCATATATCTCAAAAGATTGGAACTTGTAGGTCTTCCAATGGTTCGGTTGCCTGACTGGCTTCAATTCGCCCAGGTTCTAGAGTATTTCATGATTAAAAATTGTCCACAGTTACAAAAGCTAGAGAGTGTGAAATACCTTAGATCTCTTCAGGAACTATACATCTATAGTTGTCCAAATTTGCGATCTCTACCTTATAATGCTCTATACTCACTTCCTAACCTCAACTTACTCGATATCAGGAATTGCCCAAAGCTCACTGGAATACCCACATGGCTCTCCAATATTCAGGTAAAAAAGTTTCACGTTGGTTTTCCAATTATTATGAGATGGAAAGAGTATTAGCTTTAACTTGACAACATACTGACTTACTGAGCATGTGAATTTTCAACAGGAGGTGTTTAGTGCTATTCCATCTTTCTTCAGGAAAAGCAGTTCTACTGGTCGTGCTAAAACACACAAACCCCAATCCAGTTCGGAATCGAAAGGTAAACTTCTTATTAATTATATGGTTATTGGCTTGTGGCGGTACATTATTTAAGTTCCATTCTCTTTATCTAAAATTATTTTAATTATAAATAAGCTTGTATAACTCTTATAAACTACCTTAACCAAATGTATATAAAATGATTTATTTTTTCCTAAAATAAAATAAGGTGAACAAGTTGCTTTAAGGTTTAAGGTTTGTAAGTTTGTAAAATTCACCTAATTTAACAAATTCAAACATATGCACATAAAATTCTTCTCATATTTCTCATTTTAAGAAACTTCTATTACTTGTCCCACTTTTATGGTCGTTTTTTTTATTTATAATTTGCTCTATTTTCTTTTTTAAAAACTTTAACAATTTTTGGGGAATTTTTCTTTATGGTTGGCCACACCGTGTGGCTCGGGTTACTCGAATTACTCGGTTAGAGATTACTCGAGTTACTCCTGACCGAGTTACTCCTCGAGTAACCTATGACCGAGTAACTCCTGACCGAACCCCTCAAGTACCCTCTAATCGAGTAAAATGAGTAACTCCGATCACACAGTGTGTCTACATATAAAAATTAATATTGTAAAAAAATTTCATAAAAAGAAATGAAGTAATAAAATACAGCCGCAAAAAAAGTGGAACAAGTAATAATATACGGAGAGAGTATATAACTATATATGTAAAAGATAAAGGATAGTTTGTCTTAACACAAAGGGACACCGCAACCCCTATCTTGACTTGTATGACATTTTGGCATATTTGTTTGAACCATTTTTAATGCATATATATATATTTTTTTTTTTATCATTAATAGTATCTTTAATACTCCCTTTGTATTTTATTTCTTGCTCCATTTTTATCAGACACGATATCGATTAAAAAATGAAAAAAAAGTGTGCCAACTTGTTGGAAGTGAGAATGCGGTGATGCCTATATTATAAGAGAACACTTGAATTTCTTATTATGATTCAATGGGAAATAAGGGCCTGTCTTCAATTAAAAAAAAAAATGACACAAAGGGCCTAAGTTTGTTGAATTACACAGGGCCAAGAAGAAAAGCTTCGTCCTCTTTGCCCCTGCCGTCGGAGTCGCCTTCCAAATCCAACGTCTTAAAAGTATATCTTGATGGACAAATCCACAAGTATTCTCCAAATCAGGCAAGTCCATTTTATGTCTTGTCAATTCTTTTGCTCATGCTGAAATGGTTATTCAGGAGTTGTATTAGGAATTTAGGATCAGTGTAGGTTTTTGGTTTTCTTTTATTTCTATTTTATATTATTTGGACGAATCACAATTTAAAAGTGTTAAGTAAATTGTTATAACAGGTCATTGACTTTTGTTGACCGGTTTGGAATTGAAGATTATAAATAACCTTAAATTCGGATTATTCTACAATAATTCAAAGTTGGGCTTATTAAAAGAAAATCGGATAAAGTTGAGATTTTTAAAACCAATTTTTCCTAAACTAGGGATTCCAGCGATATAACTAGCCTTTTGAGAAGAATTATTACATGTAGCCTTTATGCCCATGCCCTATGCTTGTTTACATGATTATTTATTATAACTATTTGCATATAGACGATAAATAAATTTGATGTTGTGTAGATGTGTAATGTTAGAAACTTTAGTAGAATTACTTTGATTTAGCGAGAAAATGATAAAAAAATATCGAATTCTTGAAATTTAAAAGCTAAATTTTTAAATCATACATTATTCCAATAAAAAAAGACACCATACAATTATATAATCCGTAATTTTTGTACTCCAAATATTTAAAATT
Organism: Chenopodium quinoa; assembly: GCF_001683475.1. Lineage (NCBI taxonomy): Eukaryota > Viridiplantae > Streptophyta > Magnoliopsida > Caryophyllales > Amaranthaceae > Chenopodium > Chenopodium quinoa. The sequence continues at coordinate 1,333,100 of NW_018745281.1, forward strand.
AATTTAAAATACTTTGTGTTAAATAGTGTTTAAATTTCAAATTTGAAAAACAAAAAGAAATGGAGTAAAAGATGAATTTAATTATTGAAATAGACACAATTTTTCATTTACAAATAATTAACCAATTTAGGATTTAAGAGACAATTTTAAGGTTTTTGAAATCAAATATAGCAAATATGTAATAGCTTATTTTTAAGGATATAAATATCCATGCACTATTTATAAGAATTTTGTTAAACTTTTATAAGGTAGGGATAAATGTCCATGCATTAATTATAAGAGTTGAGAGTGAGGGATAACTCAAGTGGTTAGAGTTTCTCTCCCTGTGGAGATCTTGAGATCGATTCTCATCACCTGCTCTTGTGTTATTGGTGCTCTTGTTACATCAAACATTCACAAATGTCCATGCATTAATCAAAGTGCTTACATTTATTTTTGCATATGCTTGCGTTTGACATAAACTGCGATGTTAGCTAGGAGCCTAATGCTTCAACAGCCTCACATTTGCATCAGAGTGATCCATATTTTGTTGTGAAATCACGAATGAATAGAACAACAGGTACTAATTTTTTCCAAATGGTGATATCTTTTCTGTTCACTTCATTATGGTAATAAGCTAAATTATGTTATAAACTTGGACAAATAATGACTATCTATTGCGTCGATTTATGTTCCTAGGACTGCTGATTAATCATAATCATTGGCGCACTCTAGCATTGGTTTTTAAAGCAATAATGAGGATGAAAACTATTGTTAGCCCTGGACGAGACCTGACAAAGCTTCACTGCTGCCTCTTCCCCGATGACTATGAATTCGAGAGAGAGACATTAGTCCAGTTATGGATGGCTGTGGGGTTTTTAGGAGATATACACATGGAAGATGCTGGAAACTTAAGATTTGATGCTCTGTTAGAGGGACAGTACATCTTACCAGCAAGGATTGATATTTTGACCGGAAAAAGTAAGTACAAAGTTAATTATGATAAGGTTACAAATCTTCTAAATGGGATCCAAACACTCCAAAATAAGGATCTGCGTGCCATGTTAGAAGATGAAGATGCATCTGTGGTGGGATGGCATGTCTCAATAGTGTCTAATGACATTGATCAAGCAACATTTGAGACACTAAAGACTTTCAACGAATTAAGGACACTTTTATTTGTTCGTAATTATGGTTCTTCTCTCAAACAGATACCATCAGATTTGTTTTTAGCTCTCAAGTCTATACAAGCACTTGATTTGAGTGGAAGCCATATAACTGAGCTGCCAAGTTCTATAGGTAATCTGATACAATTAAGTTACCTTGATCTTTCGTTTACACTAATTGAGAGTTTACCTGAATCCATTGATCAACTTCATCAACTGCAAACCTTGAAACTTGAAGGGTGTAGGCATTTATACATCCTTCCTGATGGAATGAAAGAGCTTATTGGCCTTCGCTGTTTAGATTTTGATGTTTTGGGCCAACTAACTTGTATGCCCAAAGGTATGGGAGCTCTTACTGAGCTTCGCATACTATCAGCATTCATTGTTGACTCAGGAGAGGGTTGTAGCATTAGAGAACTCCAGCACATGAATAACCTTAAAGGAAGTTTTTGTATCTCTGGGTTGGAAAATGTGACTCAGCGTGAGGCCAAGGAAGCTACTCTATTTGATAAACGGTACCTTATTCGGTTGCAACTAAGATGGAATGACTTCAAATCTTACGATGATCAAAAGCGACATGACATATTTTGGACTACTTATCATCTTGAGCCAAATTCATGTTTGGAAGAGTTGGAGATATTATATTATCCTGGCTTAATATTGCCACCTTGGGTAGGCTTTCCAAAGTTTCAGGGGCTTTGTAGTATAACACTCCTCAAGTGTTCAATTGTTGAGCTCCACATCAAATTAGGAAAGTTGCCGAATCTCCGGTATTTGAATATTTCTTTCATGTCAAGATTGACAGTTATCAATTACAGGGTTCACCGCCTATTTATCGATGAACATTGTTGCGGTTTTCCTAAATTGGAGACACTACAAATTGATGGAATGCCTAAATTAGCAACTTGGGATGGAGTACGTTATGGTGATTTCCCACTCCTTTCTAAGCTTTATGTAAAGCAATGTCCCAAGCTGAGTGTGCTTCCATTTCTTCCAGATCTCCCCTCCTTAAAGCATCTAGAAATAAGCCACTGCAAAGTGTTAAACTCTCTCTCAACTGGACCAACTTTGTCAACGTCGCTAGAATCTCTTGTTATAGATGCTTGTCCTTTGTTGAAAAAGAGATACATCAGGGGAGGTGAAGGCTGGTTCGAGATTGAACATATTCCAGATATAACAATTGATTTGAAAGATGTTCGTTCTACTCACGAAGATGGTGTTGATGATGATGCTTCGTCTGCAGGTAACTGTAAACTTGTTTAGACTATATTCTAATTTTCAGCCAATAATATCCTGCCTATGGAGTATTCCTTTTGGAAAATTTTATTGTCATCTTTCAATTTTGGTAACCTCTTTAATCCTTCAAACAATGATATACATTATAAACACTACATTGTCAAAACTATTAAATACAGTATTAAACAATATTGCAATATTGTTTTACAGGTTCAAATTCAGATAGTGATTATTATGAGGGTTCAGACAATAATGTACATCCTTATGACTCCTGCTAGAGGTAAGCTTATATAGTGCATGATTTTCTGTTACTTGATTTCAGCTGACATGATCATATATTTATGAATTCCCGACAACAAATTAAATTTCCCTGTTTATCCCATCTTATGGAGTATATTCCTCAATTTTCTATTCCAGCGCACCAAACATCTTGTAAAGGCAATGAGGTTGATGCTTATCACTTGTGTCTTACATTTAGGTACTTGACAATTATGAGGTACTACCCCGAAATGCAATAAGTTTGTGGTGAAGATTTGTGTGAGGCTTTCTCCAAACCGCAAAGTTGTTATATCAATGGCGGAACTTGCAAGAACTCACAACAGTTGTAATAATGATGCTGCAGAAATGTAGGCTATCCTCTGTCTTTCATAGTGTGTACTATAGTACTCATTTTTATAAAGATCTCTTTGTTGGATAAAAGAGTGTCATGTTCTAAGAAGCATGTGTGTTGTGTTTGGTAGTCTATTAGAGTCAAAAGACTTGCTATCATTAGTTGAGTTATTGTGTTAATGTAGGTTAGTGGATCTATATTAATCCACTAAGTTTATATTGATGTGTAATTTTTTTTTTTTTTTTTTTTTTTTGAAAGAAGTGATGTGTAAACTTATATTAAGGTTTATTTTTATTTTATTTTTTATTTTTTTTATTTTTTGAGGAATTATATAAAGGTTTTTAATGCTATTAAGGACTATGTTTAATTGGAATGAACACATATATTTATTTATACTTGCAATATACTTTTTTTAACTTGTTATTTGAGAAAGAGATTAAAGAAGATAAATGGATAAATTAATCTAACCTGTATCAATATACATTGAAGCCTTTAACATCAAATAGTGTTCACAATATACATCGAAGTAAAAAGCAAAACAAAGATTTATGATTGAAGATATAGATCATATGACTAATTTCGGATGGGGTGATCCTAGGTTCGATAAAGGGACAAACCATAAACCGTCTCTCCCTTCCATGATCCTGGAGGTTAATAATTCATACGGTATCCTTCAATCCCAACTAAAACTAAAACCAGCAGTTGAAGAAATCCCCGCGAAAATGGATTTTCCTTCTCTCTCCTCCACCACCACACACTACCACTCTACTTTCACTCTCCTCGCCGGAGAGCCCCACCCTCGATTTTCTCTCTCCTCCAACAACTCCGGCGAAACTCCTTCTACTTCTTCCTCTTCTCCGCATTTTCCGGGTAATATTCGCCGCCCCAAAACCCTCAAAACCACCACTTCCAAACCCCCACCACCACCTCCTCCTCCTCCTCCTAAACCCCCTTCAAATCCCCTCAAATCTCTCCGTTTTCCCCAAAATACCCCTTCCCCATCTCCCCATAATCTCACTGCTAAGCTCCGCCTCACTAGCAAGATCTCCCCGCCTCCGCCGCCTCCCCCGGTCCCGAACGATGTCGTTTTGGGGGGTGTATTTGATGAGGAAGATGAAGAAGAGAGGGAGGGAGATGAGAGGGGTTCTGGGGTTTCTGGGAAAGTGGAATTTCGGCAAGAGGGTAAGATTTTTGTGGGGAATTTGCCGTTGTGGATTAAGAAACCCGAGGTTACCGAGTTTTTCCGACAATTTGGGCCGATTAAAAGTGTGATTTTGATCAAAGGGCATGAGGATTTGGAGAGGAATATGGGATTTGGGTTTGTTATATTTGGTGGGGAAATGGCGGAGAAATCGGCATTGAAGGCTGTGGAGTTTGATGGGGTGGAGTTTCATGGAAGGGTTTTGACTGTGAAATTGGATGATGGTAGGAGGTTGAAGACGATTGCACAGGAGAGAGAGAGGTGGGTTCTGAGAGGGGAGGGGAGGGAGTTCCGGTCGAAATGGCATGAGGAGAGGGATGATTCCAGGAAGGTGTTTCGGAAGGTTGTCGAGTCACAGCCGGAGAATTGGCAGGCCGTTGTTCGTGCATTCGAGAGGATTAAGAAGGTATAACTAATTCTGATGCTTTTGTACTTACTGGTTTGCTGCAATATAATGTTTGTAGGATGTAATTAATTGAATAATTGTGGTTTATATTATTGAAACTTTGATGATGCAATATTAACTGCATTAAGTGAAGAAAGCTGTTCTTCCAAGATCACAGAATTAGGGTTTATTTGATCATTAACCAATTTGTTCAGTACTAAATTGGGTCACTGACTCCCTGTGTTAGGATTTATGTGTCTTTGCTACTCTAAAGTTTATTTCAATTGTTCAACCATCCTTTTCTGTGAAGTGTGAGGTTTGCTTATAGTTTCTAATTTAGCCATGTCACCAGCTTGACATGAGCTGTAATTTGCGTAACTTCTATATCATAGAGGGAGACCGATGGTTGTGTGCCCTATGTTCCATGGATCCTACATTCGCAAGAAAAGCTTGTGTTCGGCTTGATTCTTAAGAGGTTAGATTGTTATATACAAGATTCTACCTTTAGCTTACATTTTGGAAGCATCATTGCTCTGAATGAGATAAGAGTCCCTTCTGAAGTTTGGTGATTATCTAGTATTTTCCTAAGATGCACTTTGAACACATATAATATAACTAGACAAATGTTCCTTTACTTGTTAAGTCGTATCCTTAGAGGCTTGTGGGATGTTAGCTATTAATTGATGGAATTTGGTGAAAAATATTGCTTGCATTTGTGCAACGCCCCTTGTGGATGCCCTAGGCAATGCATCCTATAAGCTAACATTTGTTTCCTTTGTAATTTTTTATCACTATTCACAGCTATATCTTAAGATGGGAAGATGGAATGGTTGATACAGAAAAGTAGTAAAGATAATCAAATGTTAGTGGAGTTACCCTAGACGTGCACATCATATGAGATTTTTAGTATCAAAATTTTCCTAATATAGGTCTTGCTTATATCATTGTACTGCTGATGTTCAAATGGGTTTATATTTTTCCTCATTTTTAATTTGTATGAACTTAGCCATCTAGGAAAGAGTTTGGGCAGATGGTAAAATTTTATGCAAGACGTGGGGACATGCATCGTGCACGTGAAACTTTTGAAAGCATGCGAGCAAGAGGGATTGAGCCAAATTCACATGTATTTACAAGGTAACATAATCCTGGAAACCATTTATTTGGACTATGTCTTTGTCTTGAATTTTATGGATTTCCTATAAATTAAAGAAATGAAGACACGAGATTTGAATGTGTGATTTGCTGCAGATCTAGTCTAAATGCATAAGTCTACTGTGAACAATTATTAACTTGAATGGTATTTTGGATTCAATAAAAATTGAAATTGAATCCTCCTAATTCTGTTACTTATTCTGTCAACTAGTATTTTTCATATTTTGGGTCTACTACTTTTGATATGTGATGCAAAAATTTTCTCTTTGCAGCCTTATTCATGCCTATGCAGTTGGCAGAGACATGGAAGAGGCACTGTCATGTGTGAGGAAGATGAAAGAAGAAGGGATTGAATTGACTTTGGTGACCTATAGCATTCTTGTTGGAGGCTTTGCTAGAGTTGGATATGTCGAGTTAGTAGCTTCTCTTCTAGAATTAATTTATAATCCTTCTGTATTCTTCTGTGCTTGCTTGCAATTTCTAAGTTTTCTTTTCCTCTAAGCTTTGGATTTTTGGTATAGACCTTCATGTTTTTTTTCTTCCGATAAGAAACAAGGGTTCTATCGTGTCCATTTTTAACTATAAACTTTTCACAACCCTAAGATAGTGTTTTCTCTTATTGGGATATGAAGCTTGAGTGTCAAAGTTGTTGTCAATTAACCACTAGTAAACATTGCCTTTTTTGGGACTCATATTGGGCTATTGTTTAGAGTTTAAGAATACAAATTTTGGTCTAGTGTAGAATTTGCAAATGAATGAAATGAATTTTCTTGTTGATTCACCAATCACACTTCGAGGAAGGGGGAATTCTTGCACTGGATGTGCTTGCTGAAGAAAATTGAGAAAGCCGGTTCAAGATCCCTAATTTACAGTGTGTTTGGATTGAAGGAGATAAAGGGAAAGGAAGGGAAGGGAAATGGAGGGGTGGAGTATCTTTCGTTTGGATAAACAAATGAGGAAGGAAGGGAATTGGAGGGGAGAGAAATGGAGAGTTAAAATTGTAAGTAGTTGATCTCTCCAACAATGGAGAGATTTGGAAGGAAAACTCATCATCCTCTACCTCCCCTTCTTTTCCTTCCCTTTTCTTTATCCAAACACATTGTAATTCATGGGACAACCAGAGATTTTATTAGAAGTGCTGATGATACATGTCTACCCTGATGAAAAGCAAAACAGTAACTAAAATAAAGATATAGATATATTATTGGCAAGATGATCTCTATATTCAGCAATTAGCTTCACATTATGACTGTTCATCCCCTTCCATTTTTTAATATTATTTTCTTATCAAATATATTCCAAACAGTGTATGTATGAACTATGAAGTAGAAAATGAAATGGTAGAAGAATGTTTATGGGAATTTTGGATATAAAGTTGCCTTGATTTTAATGAAAGAGGCTTAAAGTCTTATTCTTAATGAAGATTTTATCTATTTTGTAAATGAGAAAATAAAGAGAAGCTTGCTAGGAACTAGATTCTAGCTACTGGATATCAGATTATCAAAGATAAGAATAAGGCAAGAACAGCAAGATATTGCCCTATATAACTGGATATTTGTATTGAAATGCTATTAACCAAACAATACAATGGATATTTGTAAAGTTAGCTATTAACCAGCTAAACAATGGTGGTTTCCTTCAATTCGAGAAGAAGGATGATCTCCCAAAACAAGCCTAAGCTCATCAATACTATTTTGTGGATATTCATTGCTACACCCATGCACTCCTATATATACTGCTAGGTCTTCTACAAACTTCCCTTCTACATTCTTACCCCCCCCCCCCCACCCAAAACATAACAGAATTTTATTCTCTGAAGTAAAAGACTAACAAACCCCTTATACCCCCCAAAACAGAATTTACTGAAAAAGAAAACTAATTAACCAAAACAGAAATTGTAAATTAACAAAATAGTAGCCACGATTTAGAGGTCCAGGCCCATTCATTGCACTAAGAAATTCCCCATGTTTTTTACCCTTTGTTCTCTGTAGTGGTTACTGCTTTTGCATGAACAGTTTTGTTCTATTATGAGTTGGTTCTGTGTAAAAAGATGTTAAGGAATCTATTTATCTTAACTTTTTCTGGCAAAACATTTGTTTCCTTTTATGTATCTTAACAATTTACTTCTCTTCCATTAGAGATGGAAGACCGGAAGATATAGATGAAATGTGATACACTAAATTCTAATGTTCTATGATGAAGTTCTTGGTCTTCTAGAGTTAATGTAGGAACTGGATGAACATGACATAATGCCCCTTGCAAGAATATTGTTATGGCGAGAACACAAATGTAGTTGTCCCAACAGTTTCCTGAATTCCCTTATTGAGTCCATTGATCTCTTCCATCTTCCTATGTGGCTGTGTCTCTAAATTTGTAATGACTGGCATTCATCTGTTGAAACTGAGTTGGATTTACAAGTCTTGGATAATGAGTGCACAAATTTGATTTGTAACAACTGGCATTCATCTATTGATAAGGAGGATTGGTATAGTATTGCTAGTCTTGGATAATGTGTGCAAGAAATTGATTCTTTTGACAATTGTATGGTGGCTTAGGAGGGAGTAGAATTTGAGATGGTAATTCCATAGGGTTCTACTTTAAGTCAAGAAGGGTTTTTTTTGTTTTTTTGTTTTTTTTTTTTTTTTTTATTAAGAAAAGTCAAGTTGTTAATTTCTGCTTCTTGATGTTTTTAGGGGAAAATTGTTAAGACAACTCATCTATATCTGAAATTGTGGCTAAAATTATAAAGGATTGAGGTTTTTTGGTTTTTGTTTTTTCCCCCTCATATCCTTTATTTAAAGAGTAGCTGACACTTTTCATTTTTCTTCCCTTTCAAGTTAGCTGTAGGGGCAATCATATCACGACATACACATTAAAGTTTGTGTATGAATGTATACAAGCAGGGGTAATATTCTTTGTTGGGGGGGGGGGTTGAGAAGTCATTTAGTATACATGTTATTGATTTAGGAAGGTAGGGTTGTAATTGAAGAGAGGGGAGATATGTTAGGATTTGAGTGGTGAGGGAGAGGGAGAGGGCAAGTGAGTTATGGGTACAATTTGAAAGGGTAGGCTAAAGATGGGAGGTGATTTAGAGTTGTCAAATTTCATCTCTATTCCTTTTTTTCCCATCTCTATTAAAGGTTGCAGACAAACTAAGGGAAAATCATCTGCATTGGTTTGGACATGTAAGACGGAGACTCGAGGGTGCACCGGTACGAAGAGTGAGACCACGCAGGGGTTAAACGAGGGAGGAGGAGACCGAAAATGACTTGGTTGGAATGAGTTAGGAAGAATAATAGGATATGAAGTATATGGATTTGCATGATGATGAGGCATTGGATCGTAAGGGATGGAGGAGAAAGATTTTTGTCGATGACTACACGGAATAATCACTTTTGGTTCATGTAGCCGACCCCACTTATGGGATTAAGGCTTTGATTGATTGATTGGTTGATATATTAAAGGTGTCAAATTTCATCTCTATTCCTTTTTTTTTGGGTAGATCTTGTGCATATCTTCGAAGTAGGAAAATGAATAAATGGGATTCCCTGCTTTACCTAATCTATTATATTGTAGATGTATAGGTATGCAGTCTACCTCACAGGGGTTTAGGTTTGATTTATGAAAAATAAGAAGTATAACAAACTGTAGCTCTGCTGGTCTAATGGTCTATAGAAAACCTTTTTAAGGCAAGGTTGTCTTTTGGCCTCACTTTCTCCTTTTTGTATTAAACTCTGGATATAAGTTGTTGTTGTTGTTTCCATCTAATGCTTGCTGATGTTCTCTTGGAAGGGCTGCAGATCAATGGTTCAAAGAGGCAAAAGAGAAGCATACAACACTTAATGCAATAGTCTATGGCAATATAATCTATGCCTATTGGTCAGCGCTCATATAACCCTATACCATTCATTATTAAATTTTATCTTTATTGAAATATTTATTTGCCCCTAAAAGAAATTTTCATTACATTATGTTCATTTTGCTTTATGTATGCAGTCAAACTAGTAATATGGATCGCGCAGAAGCGCTTGTTAGGGAGATGGAAGAACAGGGTATTGATGCCCCAATTGACATATATCACACAATGATGGATGGTTACACCATGATTGGTGACGAAGAGAAATGTTTGATTGTATTTGAGAGATTGAAGGTATTGCCAATTTAATTAAGTGCTAAATTATTCATATATCCCATATGATTAATGGAATATGCTGATGTATTGTTAATATAAATTCATATTGTGAGTATAATCTGTCAAATACTTATTTTTATCTTTTTAATTGTAATTATTGCTTCTTGTTATTTTTGCCCTTTGATGTGGGATGAAGTGAAGGATATCTCACATGGAATAGACTTTAGTCTTTGGTTTGAAAGGTGGTTGTTTTATTTGATGCATAATTTTTCAAATGTTCCTTATGTGCACTCAGATGCTGGAGACACTTTTTACTATTGTCAATCTGAGCTATTAGCGGTAGACTTTCAGACCACAAATTTTAACTGCATTTAAATTCTTCTTCTTTTTTTGTTTTTTAGATCATAGAGAAATAAATGATGTAAAGGTAGCTCATTTTACAAAGTTTCCTTGTAGTGATCCTGGGTACCAAAATCCAATAAAAATGTGGCTATCTGCTGGATTAGTGAAAGAGAGATAATTAGTTGTCGCTATGGCCTTATGGGTAACTGAGAAAAGTGATGGCTCCAAACTTGTCTTTGAGATTATGAATGGAAAAAGTCTCATCAAATCATCAAGAGTCTTGTTGAGATCAAAGTTGGAGCAATGTTTATTTTTGAGAGTAATAGTTTTGATCTTATATATTATTACCTTGATACCCTCTTTCAGTCTCTTTTGTCGAGGAGGTAGCTACATCTACTTTATTCATTTTTTATTTTATTTTTGTTGAGGAGAAAGTTAGATCTATGATTTTAAGGGTTGGTTGGCTCCTATATTATTGATGGCTGAGGAAACTAGTGCAGAAGCTTTTTGGAGAAAAGATGAAACGAACATTTGATGCGGGGGATAAATGCTATCATTAGTAGGTTTATTATGCTCTTTGAGATAGGTATGAAAACCTCTCAGATCCTTGGACTCGTAGACTTCTCAAACTATTGATTTTTTAAAAATTGATACAGGAGGCTAGATATACTAAATAGAAGATCCATTATAGCAACATGGGATAGAACCCTTCTTTTCAGTAGAAAAGTAAGGAAAAAATTCACCAGATGGTGACTGAAGGTCTGTGTCTGAACGTTATTGGAGCTGTTGCATCACACTGTCTACTAATAATAAGGGAAGAGTCTTGTAGAAAATTTGGGATGTAATTTAGTAATGGATGATATTGGAGATAGACTCTCATGTCATGGTCTTCAACTTTGGTTTTTAGAAATCTTATGTTAGATGTTGTAAGAGACCGGGTTCCTCACAGCAAGTTTAGGCTAATTAATTGTAAGGATTAAGGGGAAAGCTTGATTACTTGATTGATTAATAAACTAACAAGGATTACAAGGGATAACTAATGACTTGAGGCCATCAATCTCATGGTAGCTTTAGGCTACTACTCTCAAGGATTTTCTAACTCAATTCCTGGATACTCTTCTAATACATTCCACCCTTACTTATATTAAGCTACCTAAGATAACACATGTGACTCTTAATCACTAAAATAGCAAAACCAAACATAGACACAAATGAGACTAGCTGCTTGCTTTCCCTAATACTCTCTTAATGAGATTTGTCCCTTCTTCTTTGTTGCAACTTGCTGTCCCCATCATTGACCTTCTTGGTTGACCGTTCCTTGCCTCCCCTTGCTGACCGTTGCTGGTTTGGGCCTCCTTGTGTACACTTTTATGGGCTGGACCGTACCACCAAGTGGATCCATAACAGATGTGTTGAACTCTAAGAAATAAAGGTGAACCGAGGAAAATTTTGGTGATTGATGAATGTCATGGAGCATGGTTGTATACATTTTGCAGTTGTTTTTAATTAATGGTTCTGTTTCTCTGTAGGTTGGAATAAGAGGACTAGTTTCTACCTTTTGTTGTTACCTTGGTAAGAGATATATTTGAGTTGCTTTTTCTGGAGAAGTACTGAGTGTATTTTGATGGAGGGCTTCAATATTGGTTCAGTTGAGATCCTTTAATTATTTGGTTATGCTGTGAAGAGAATTCCATGATTCTGTTTTTCCATTTGATTTTAGACATGTGTCCTGCCTTAGTTTGAACCCTTTACTTTAGCATAGTTTAGTTGGATTTAATAATGATCAACTTATGTAAGGTGCTGTTTGTGGTTTTTTTTTTTCCTTACACTATGCTATTGCCATAGCATAATTTTGTTTTGTTCAGGGAGGAGGGATAAGTGAGTTAGAAGAGTAATGCTATAAATAAGAAAAGTTTAGGGAGAGGTTTTCATGTTGAATATTACCGAGAGTTTGATTATATATTGGGAGAGAACAAGCCCCTCAAATGATTGTACCTATCCAGTGCTATTGTTGTTTTCCAGATTATATAAATCAAGCTTCATTGTTTTCTTAATCTTTACATTTTATCTTTTCAGTCTGTCCTATGCTATCTTTATTCATAGCATTGCATCCTAGGAAAATGGCATCACTCTTATTTTTGGAATAGGTATTTCTCCTCATACCCTATTGTTTATTTAAAAATGAAATTATGGAATTCAATCTCTAAAAGGGAATTTGCTAGTATTATAACATTAATTTATGGACTCCAATGCCTCCCTCATTGCTGAACAGTTAAAGGATGCATGTTCAATTCCTTATCTAATTCCTTTCCCATCTATAATACCCCCAACCCCACAGCCCAAAAATAAAAGTACAAAACTCATCAAGTCCTTAATAATGAGGTTCACAGCCTCAATTTTACAAATAAAGTCAAACTAGCGAAGCCTCAAAGTTGCAAACAAGATCAAACTAGTGAAGCCTCAAAGTTGCAAACAAGATCAAAGTAGTGAAGCCTCAATGTTGCAAACAAGATCAAACTAGTGACGATTTTTTTTAAAAAATAAAAAATAAAAAATAAGATTGAGACACTTACCTTTCCAACTTAGATGAACTTTTGGTTCTCATCTTCTGACAAATCTGGAATATTTAATCCAATACGTCTGCTTAATGGATCAGGAACTCTATCAAATAAAGTTCATCTAACATTTTTCCAAATTATCATGCTAAGTTGTAAGTCATATTTTGGTTCTGAAATCATGAACCTATGAAGATGATGAGTATGGTGACAATATCATTGATTTTAGTATTATACATCCTTTTCAGAATGAGTAATTAGAAAAGATTCCAGGTTTAGGTTTCAATCACTTGGTTTCTTAGAATACCCCTTGTGCGTTATGCTTAAAGTCACCATTGTCATGACCTCCATGCTGTTTTGATCACTAGTCATGATTGTCTTCCAGCGTTTGTATTACACTTGGCTAAAAATAAAAAAAATAAAAGGAGGATTTTAAAAAATTATCTTGGGAGAATGTTGGGCTTCTAAGGAGCACATTAAAAAGATGGAGTTTACAGAAATGCGCATTTTAAGGTGGATGAGCGGGAACACTTTAAGAGATAGAATCAGAGATGAGGTTATTTGCAAGAAACTAGGTGTGGCAGGCATTGTAGACAAACTAAGAAAAAATCGCTTGCGTTGGTTTGGGCATGTAAGACGGTGACCCGAGGGTGCACCGGTACGAAGAGTGGAAGAGTGGGACCATGGAGGGGTTAAACGAGGGAGAGGGAGATCGAAAATGACTTGGTTGGAAGGAATTAGGAAGGATATGAAGTATATGGATTTGCATGAGGATGAGGCATTGGATCGTAAGGGTTGGAGACTTGGAGGAGGAAATTTTTGTCGATGACTACACGGAATAATCACTTTGGTTCATGTAGCCGACCCCACTTATGGGATTAAGGCTTTGATTGATTGATCTTGGGAGAATTCTAGGTTGAGAGGATTGAGGGAGGGGAAGTTTCGTAATTTTACCAAACTTCTTATTGCCTCTGACTTTCCACCATACAGGATGACCCTATCTCTGCTTTATGTATTTATGGAGAGATCTTGTTCCAGAAACTGTGGCATAACGTGGAATTCTCATGATTAAGATCAGTGGGAACACCCTTCTTGCATATTGTTCTAGACCAGGGAATTAAAGCAATCAGCGGTGTGGATGGGCGAGGCTGCTAGTCTAGCTTCAGTCTATATTAATGGGATAGTCCTCAGGTTTCTGTTTTCCCAATCTTTCCTTTGATGATAATAGGAGATTTTGGATGTTGATCCCTCCAAGTATATTCACCTGGTATATTTCAGTGATAAGTTCTGATCACTACCTTTTCATTTCATATCGAAGTGTGGGTCCTCTGTAAGTTAGAGGAACAACTAGCAAATTTTTTTTTATAATTGATGAATATTTCACTAATATGGTTCAGGTAAAGAAATGATGATTTGGAAACAATAAAACTTGTTATCTTCAATGTTTTCCCAGGAAGTTGTTGGGTGTCAATGTGTCATAGTGCATATGGTCAATTTCCGGTCAGGCAGTCAGCCTTTATTGTAGATGTGGTTCTTGCTACTCTCATGAGTGTGAATATAGGTATGAGGCTATGAGTTGAGTGAGCTTGCTAGATTCGATTGCTATGCTTTGCTGTATTGGCTGCAGAGGATTCCTCCTGTCTTTGTAGAGATGCCCTCGTAACTTGAATGTCTATACTGGCCTAATGAGGTGTCCTTTGTCACCGGAGAAAATGATTATACTGGAAATTATAAATTAATGATATTTGGAATTTATTGTTTAGCTAATGCAATCTTCTCACTGATACAATAAGAACAGGGCTTCCTCTGATTTGGAGTTGGATTTGCTATTCTGTGGAACATGGAATATAACTGTCAATCTGATGGACATGCAAATCTGTGCATCTCATCTTTTAGATATTCAAGTGTAACTTTTGACAATTATAGTCCTTTTGAACATACATATGCAGTTTCCCGATGCTCTTGGAAATTATAAAACTGTGTAAATTGCATCTTCTTTTGTTTCATGTCTAATTGTTCACTGCATTGTGTTTATTTTTTCCCCTCTGATTTGCTATGGATGTCTTGCGTTTCCAGGAATGTGGCTTTGTGCCCTCAGTTGTCACCTATGGATGTCTATTAAATATTTACACAAAGGTACCTCTAATCTTTTAACTTCCTCACTGATTCATTCCTCTGTTTCTCTCTCTCCAATATAAATCTTCACTAGTGTGCAAAAGTCATGGAAAGTTTTTCAAGTTTCAAAGCTTGAGAGCTTATTACTGAATTATTCACTTTTTCTTCAGTCTGGAAAAGTTTCCAAGGCCCTTGAAGTTAGTGAAATGATGAAATCTGCTGGGATCAAACATAACATGAAGACTTATTCCATGTTGATCAATGGATTCGTGAGGTTAAAAGATTGGGCCAATGCATTTGCTATTTTTGAAGATGTTATGAGAGATGGTCTGAAACCTGATGTAGTACTCTACAATAATATAATTCGAGCTTTTTCTGGAATGGGTAACATGGACCGTGCCATTCGCTTGGTTGAGCAAATGAAGAAAGAACGGCATAAACCCACAACAAGGTCATTCATGCCCATAATTCATGGCTTTGCAAGAGCTGGAGAAATGAGAAGAGCCCTTGAGGTTTTCAATATGATGCGAAGGAATGGATGTATCCCAACTGTTCACACATTCAATGCATTAATCCTGGGCCTTGTAGAGAAGCGACAGGTAAAGATAGTTGTTGATAATATGAATTTAATGATTGAAGATAGCTGTTTTCCCATTCTTCCTGGTTCTGTGTTTACTGTCTAACATTGGTCCTCCTAAGCCTTCTAGTATGTACCAGTTGAAGGTTTGTCTGGGATGATACTATGACATCCCTTAGTCCAGTCTGACTAAGTGTTCCATTACACAACATGTCTTAGTCACAGATTTTAGTAGAGTTTTGCATGAATAGCAATACAATCAATCAATTTGAAACACCCTAAAATAGTAAGAGGGTATGTATTTGTATCAAGAAAGAGTTTCATCTAAACCAGTCATATCCCTTGAGTAACATTTGCGCTATACTATACTAATCTTTTAGCGGCCCGGCATGTATGTGTTTGATCACAAGTTCTCTAGGACAGTTCATTTATACGTCATAAGTTAGCTTAAACTTCTTGTAGTGTCTCACTCTTTACTCCCCCCGTTTTGTTTTAAGTGCAGCGTTTTGTCTTTTTGTACCATTCATCTAATCCACTTTAAAAAGTGATAGTGATTACATCAGGAAAATAAATTGTCTTGTGGGTATTTGTTGGAATCTTCTCAATGAATAGTTTATTAATTATAGTTTATTAACAATTGTTATTATTTTTACTTATTGTGGCATTTAGTAACCCCCTTGATAATTGAAGATATTCTTGGTCTAAGTTTTGCGTTGGCATATGTGGCCACGGGAAATGGTGCACTTGAAAAAAACAGAGGGAGTTTTTTTTTTTTGGTAACTCCTAGCATGTAGCCATATACTAGTGTTGGGCGAATTTTCAGATACACAGGGGTAGTGGGTAGTGAGGACACCTAGCTCGGTATTTTTATGCTCATTTCAAGCTCTCTAAATAACCAAAAGTTGGGTAATACACAATGGAGATTCTTTAGTGCTCTTAATAATGAAGATCTTATCCCGTGACTTTGAAATTTATGCCCCAAAGAAGTGCACCCTTGTTCAAGTTGAATGAGATTGTTATTTTGTAATCTGAAATATTTTTGCTTTTAGGATCTATATTATCTAGCATTTAAAGATGTGAGGTGCATGACACAATAGTGGGCTGTTCACTGTTGACATGAGAGTCAGGCTTGCATCTAGGTGAAACAAGATGCATATTTTCACTAATTAAATTGTAGTCGTATAGAATATTTATGCATATAATCACATTATAAAATTAGCCGAAATGATAACTTTTATTATAGTAATGCAGTGCAATACCTCATCATATAAATGTAAGAAATATAGCATTAACTATTTTTCCCCCTTAAATGATAAACCTTGAAAGAGATAGTAGCTTGTTAGTTAGGCTTCTTGTATATGTGCAGCTGTGCCTCCACTGCCTTAGTGCATCTCAATAAAGTTGCTTTGCCCAGACCAATAAAGGCAATTAAGCCTGGGCACCTTGGTGTGTATCTGTCGGTTCTGAGGTAATCCTTCCCCTTCCCAGAAGTGGAACAAAGAGAAAAGGTGAATGGGGCATCATTATAAGACATTTTTGGTGCTCAGAAACCCCCCAACTCGTGTCAGCCAAACACATTTCTTACGTAAGCAATTCCCTACATGTCCAAGTGGATTCTGGATAAATGGTGTAACTGATTTCAAATATTCTTGTAGGGCCTATAGGTTGCTAGCCTAGTATCCATGTTGGCACAAATGATAAAACACTTAGCATAGCTTTTGATTGTTGGAGGCCACTGTGAATGCTGTTTTGGTTTCTTTTTACTGTCTGCTGAAACTTTCATATGTGGAGTGAATTTTTAAGCTCTAATTATCATCTCATGGGCCTCTTTTATGCATGTGGTTAGATTTTATATTATAGTTTGCTTCATTTCAGATGGAGAAAGCTGTTGAAATATTAGATGAGATGTCATTGGCAGGGGTGGGTCCAAATGAGCACACGTACACGACAATTATGCAAGGCTACGCAGCTCAGGGTGACACTGGAAAAGCTTTTGAATATTTTACTAAAGTGAAAGAGGAGGGACTTCAGCTTGATGTGTTTGCATATGAAGCATTGCTCAAGGCATGTTGCAAAGCTGGGAGGATGCAAAGTGCTCTGGCAGTTACAAGAGAGATGAGTGCTCAGAATATCCCAAGGAATACATTTGTATATAACATATTAGTTGACGGGTAATGCTCAGTTTTTTTTAATATTATATCAACGAGCCATTACCACCAATTGGGCAACTTTAACTTTTGCTATGTCTGCTATGTGCTAGTGTTTATTACCCCTGACCCCTAAGGGCAGGGAAAGTCCCCAATTTCTCTTTGATGCTTCGCCAGCTTTTGCTTATAGACTGCTATAGTTTCATACCTCATGTTTAATCGTGTAGATGGGCTCGAAGAGGCGATGTTTGGGAGGCTGCTGACTTGTTGCAACAAATGAGAGAAGATGGGGTGCAACCTGATATTCATACTTATACATCCTTCATAAATGCATGCTGCAAGGCTGGAGATATGACTGTATGTTTATACAATTTATGCTAACCTCTGTTTGTCATTCATAGCATTAGAGTTTTTATGTCCTGCCTGTATCTCTCTCTCAATTTCTATTGTGTTCTCCTTTGGAGACGACCGTGTTTTTTGCTAGTGTCGTTTCTTAGACAAACCTCTTTCTGTATTTTACTTGATTGTGACATTCTGTTGCTTTCTTCTTTTTGGCTCAGAGAGCAGCAAGGACAATTCTAGAAATGAAAGCTGTTGGAGTGAAGCCTAATGTTAAGACTTACACAACATTGATACATGGTTGGGCTCGTGCATCTCTCCCAGAGAAGGCACTAAAATGTTTTGAAGAGATGAAGTCTGCTGGCTTGAAGCCAGATAAAGCTGTGTATCATTGCCTAATGACATCATTATTGTCACGAGCAACTGTAGCAGAAGAGTACATATGTTCTGGAATTCTGAATATATCTAGAGAAATGATAGAATCTGGCATAACTGTTGATATGGGTACTGCAGTTCACTGGTCTAGGTGCTTGCGTAAGATTGAAAGGACAGGCGGTGAACTTACAGAAGCCCTACAGAAGACATTTTCTCCTGATTGGAATGCATTCAGTAACGCCCCAGTGACATCTCACCCAGATGCTTGTGCATCAGAATCTGATGCTGATGACGTTGATACATGTTATGAAGGTTTCACAGATAGTGACGATGATGGAGAAGATCACAGAACATTGTTATAGTTAGTTGCTGATGAAAGCACAGCATAGTTTACTTAAGCTGACTAGCTGGCACACTTCCTAACTGGCAGGTCTTCGTTTGTAATTATAGTTACCCTTTTCTTTTTGGCGGGGTTTTGGGGAGGGTTGCTCTGATGTATCATGCATATGATGTATTGTTCTGTATCTGTTCGGGGCAGAATTAGGTAATCAGCAATTTATTATTAATTTTTTTTTTAATCTTTGTACTAAATAGCTGTTATTGTATATTGTATTTGAACTTGGGAACCAATTAAGCTACACCATGGACACATTCATTATACATAGGGTTAATTGAAACCATTATCATATTCTACTTGTTTTATCTTCGATTAATTGTAACCTTTGTTCTCATCAGTTTGAATTAGAGCTAGCAATCTTTGCCCCGCCCCAATAACCCAACTTGAAAACTAAAGTTATTGAGTGGAACCTGAATTGAACCAAACCTGAACAACTTGAAATTAATTTAATGTTTACCAAATACTAGTAAATATTAAGTTTTACAGTATTTTTTGATAGTTTTAAGCACAATATGAAATCGACCCGAACCTGACTTGTTGACCCGAATGGCCATGCCTAGTTTGAAGGCTTGATGGTGAGCAAAAACAGATAAAAATGCTCGTGGAGAAGGCCAAGGTCAATAGTACCATAGTCCTTTATGTTACCCTACATGACTTGAATAATGAATAATCACATACCTTTCTCCTTGGTTTCAAAAACCCTAAATACACATACCTTTTCTCCTTGGTTATATTGTCCTTTTGATGCAAGAGTAATGAATAACGGAGCCCTGATTTTAGTTTTGCATAATCTAATTTGAGTTTTGCTCAAAATTAGAGAGGAATTGAACAAGAGAGAAGAAGACAGAAGAAGAATTGAGAGAAAAACAAAGGCCCTGTTTGATAATTAGTTGTTAGCTGATTGATACAACTAGTTTGACTAACCGGTTATATTAGCTTATTTGACTAGCTCGTTGTAAATAGCTTACTATGTAAAAGAGTTTGGGAAATAACTGTTTATTTTAGCCGTTTCAGTGTATTTAATACCCTAAAGGCTAATTGTTTAATAAAAAAAAGAGATTTCGCGCGAGCCCAATAAGCTATTTTAATAAGCTAAATATCAAACACCCAAATTAGCTTTTTATTATGGTCAAGCTTCTAATAGTGCTCAATAAGCTAAAAGCTCTCTAAAAAGTTCTTTACCAAACAAGGCCTTTTAGCTTATTTGGCCCTACTAGAGGTTTGACCAATTAAAAAACCTAATTTAGGTGTTTGATAACTAAATTATTAAAATAGTTTTTTGGGCTCAAAAAGCTCTTTTAAAAAAAGCTCATTATAAGAGCTTTTTACAATTAGCTTTTTGGCTATTAAATACACTAAAACAACTTACAAGTAACAGGCAGCTAATTACCAAATATTTTTACACAATCAGCTATTTATAACCGGCTAGTCAAACCAGTTAATACAACCAGCTAGTTAAATCAGCTTATAAAATAAGCTATACCCCTAATTACCAAACAGATGCCTATATATCTGTAGCACCATTACTTCAACTGTTGTGAGTTTTTGCAAGATCCACCACTAATCTTACAACTTCTACTTGGAGAAGGCCTCACTCAAAGTCTTCACCACACAATTATTGCATCTTGGGATAGTTCCTCATAATTGATGATTACCTGAAAGTAAGACACAAGTGATAAGCATCAACCTCATTCCCTTTACAGGATGTTTGGTGCGTGGGAATAGGAATTTGAGGAATATACTCCGTTGGTTGGGATAAACAGGGTAATTTAATTTGTTGTCGGGAATTCATTAATATATGACCATTTCAACTGAAATCAAGTAACAAAAAATCGTGCATTGTATAAGCTTACCTCTAGCAGGAGTCATAAGGATGGACATTATTGTCTGAACCCTTAAAATAGTCACTATCTGAATTTGAACCTGTAAAACAATATCGCAATATTATGCTTAATATTGTATTTAATAGTTTTGACAATGTAGTGTTCATAATGTCTATTGAAGAATTAAAGAGTTCACCAAAATTGAATGATTGACAATAAAATTCTACAGAGTACTAAGAATTCCAAAAGAAATACTCCATACGAAGGAAATTATTGACTGGAAATTAGAATATAGTCTAAAAATTTTTATAGTTACCTGCAGACGAAGTATCATCATCAGCACCATCTTCTTGAGTAGAACGAACGTTTTTCAACTCAATTGTTATATCTGGAATATGTTCAATCTCGAACCAGCCTTCACCTCCCCTCATATATCTCTTTTTCAACAAAGGACAAGCATCTATTACAAGAGTTTCTAGCGACGTTGACAATGTTGGTCCATCTGACAGAGATTTCAGCACTTTGCAGTGGCTTATTTCTAGATGCCTCAAGGAGGGGAGATGTGGAAGAAACAGAAGCACACTCAGCTTGGGGCATTGCCTTACAATAAGCTCAAAAAGAAGTGGAAAATCACCGTAAGTGACTCTTATCCAAGAGTCTAATTGAGGCATGCCATCAATTAAAAGTGTCTCAAATTTAGGAAAACTGACAATACCATCCTTAGCATGAACCAAGCGATTGATGTCTGTCAATTTGTACATTAAAGTAATCTTCAGATACTTGAGATTTGGTAACTCTCCTAATCTAATTCGAAGCTCTTTTATTGCACACTTGAGGAGGGTTATACTAACAAGCCTCTCATACTCTGGAGAGCCCATCAAAGCTGGCAAATTTAAGCCGGGATAATATAACACCTGCAACTCTTCCAAACATAAGTTTGGCTTAAGATAATGAGTACTCCAATACATGCAGTGTAGGTCTTGTACACTGTATAATTTGAAGTCATTCCATCTTAGTTGCAACTGAGTAAGATACTTTTTATCAGATAAAGTAGATAAAGTAGCTTCCTGGGCCTCACGCTGAGTCACATTTTCCAACCTAGAGATACAAAAACTTCCTTTAAGGTTATTCATGTGCTGGAGTTCTCTAATGCTACAACCCTCTCCTAAGTCTACAATGAATGTTGATAGTATGCGAAGCTCAGTAAGAGCTCCCATACCTTTGGGCATACAAGTTAGTTGGCCCAAAACATCAAAATCTAAACAGCAAAGGCCAATAAGCTCTTTCATTCCATCAGGAAGCAAAGCCGTTTTTGACATTTTGGAGGCCTAGGGCAAAATGATAATTAAAAAAATCATTTATTTATATAATTGTTAAATAGTCATGTAATTTGTTAATTCGTAAATAATTTTCTATAATTTGTTAAATACTTTTTCCCTTTTTTTAATTACACCATTTGGACATTTCATTCACACTTCTCTTTTGATCTTCTTTTGTGATTTATCTGTTAGAAAAAAATATAATTAAATATCATATTTTTATATTTACTTAAATAAATAAATAGTAATCATCAATAAATAATAACCAATCAATAATCCATAAGTATATATTTCAATAACTATATATTTAACGACACTAAAAAAATTCGTGTTGATTCTTGGTGAGATAATGCACCCTTCTTCTTTTTGCTTTTTTTTGTCATTCTCGTATAGAAAATATTTGTGTAAAATAGAAATGTATATACTGATAATTAGTAAAAGGTAAGTCTAATATAAAAAAGTAATGAAAAAAATAACCGCAATAAGTCGAACTTTAGGTGATCTTTCAATATTAAGTCAACTTTAATGAATTAAAAATAAGTCTAACATTGATGTCTATATTCCATAAATAATTTAAGTACTAGATTTACTTGTGACCGATCAAACAAGTCATCAATTGACTTATACTATAATTAACTGTCAATTAAATAAGAATTGACTTAATTAAAAATAAAATATATCTTCATATTAATTTTAAATATAAAAATTATTTTTAATTTTAACTATAATAAATAGTTGGGAAATTCTACATGGTGGCCTCATATTTTACAGTTTTCTATGTGGAAGACGAACCTTTTTCCAGCTCTCTTCAGTGGCACCAAGGTTTAGAAAAATTTACAAAGTGACCTTTTTAGGTTTATGGCTAATCATTTTAATTAAAATGGTTAACCTTTGTTTTTTTTATTAAAAAATTATTTAAATTATATTTTAAAATAATAAAATTTAAAAAAAAAACAAAAAAATTTCCAGCCACCCCTTGCCGGAATCCGGCCACCCCCGACCATCGAAACCACCGAAATTGGCCGGCCGGCCTTCCACAACCCCACCTGACCTAGCCCCAACCCCAAAACCGCCACCCCGATCCCCAAAACAACTACGAAGTCCAACGAAACCACCGCCACCCCCACCGCGAAACCCTAAATTCTGATTTCCTGTAATTTTTGTCGATCAAATTGAACAAAAAGCCGCCATTGTTGGACCTCATGTTTCTCGATATGTTTTCCTTGGTAGTGGAGGAGGGGTGTTTGGTGGTTTTCGTGAGTGGAGGAGGAGCAATTTAGGGGTGGCTATTTATATTTTTGTTTTTTTTAAAAATTTTATTATTTTAAAATATAATTTAAATAATTTTTTAATAAAAGAAATCAAAGGTTAACCATTTTAACTAAAAAGGTTAGCTATAAACTTAAAAAAGGTCACTATGTAAATTGTCTAAACCTTGGTGCCACTAAAGAAAACTGGAAAAAAGTTCGTCTTCCACGTAGAAAACTCAAAACCATGAGGCCACCATGTGGAATTTCCCTAAATAATTTTTTAAAAAGATTGGGGTGTCGGGTTTGGTCTGGAGGGCTGGGTGGTCATAGGTTCGTGCCGACTAGGGTGGGTGAGAGTTGTGTGGGTTCGATCGATTGGCTAGGTTAGGTCTAGGTGAGAGTTTACCACATAATTGTGGTTTGAGAATAAGGGTTGGGGTTGGGGTTTGGGTGGGAGTTCGCCAAATAAGTGGGGTTCGAGGGTTAGAATTAGGGTTTGGGTGGGTGTTCGCTGGACTGGTTGAGACACTAGGGTGTAAAGTCAAAATGTATCTAATAAAAGACAGATGGAGTATTAGAACAACTCCAATGGTAAGCTAATTAGCAAATTAGTTTTTTTTTGCCACATAAGATTAAAAAGCTAATTTTTTTGTAGCTAGTTTGTGCCCTGGCTACTAGCTTATGGTGTTTGCCAGAGAGAAGAAGAATGGATTTTGGAGTAAGTGCAATTATTCTATGATTTTGTCTCACTCTCTTTGTAGTATGGGTGACGTACTGGTGAGAACATTGTTTTGGTAATTTTGGAAAGGATATGGTGAGTTTAATTACCATGTGTTGGGCTATGTGGGGCACAAGGAACAAATGGATGATTAAGGGTGAAAATCCGAATGTTGAGCAAATTGTTGCCTATGCTTTGAAGATTAAAGGTGGGAAAGTTGAATAACATGGGGAATGGAGGGGTGGAAAGAGTGTCTCTATGGACAGGTCGATCTCCTCCGACATCTGATGTAGTTAAAATTATTGTTGATGCTGGTGTTTTGGGGGAGGTGGGGACGGGGTTGGGTGCAATCTGCAGGAATAGTGAGGGGGTGGTGCTTTGGGGAGCTACGGTGTAGTGGAGTGAAAAATGAGAGACTAAGATTGCAGAGGTGAAAGCGGTATTTTGGGGCATGAAGATTGCGAGACACAAGGGTATGAGCTGCATTGGGATCGAGAGTGATAATCTGGTGGTGATTGAGGCAATGAGGAAGCGTTTGTATGGCTCAAGTTCATTTCATCTGATTGTAAAGGATATTCTAGATTTTTTTTCGTCTAATTTTACTAGTGATTCATGGTCTTTTGTAAAGCAATGGGGTAATAATGTAGCACACAAATTGACTTACTTTCAACCATGGGAGTTTGGCCAATGGGTGTGGAGTGATGTAATCCCTCCTTGCATTTTGGAAATTTCTTCGGTTGATCTAGATGGGTTTTTAAAGTTGTCCCTTCCAAAGTTATTCACTAATAATTTTCTATTTTACATAGATCACTAACTAACTCATACAATTAACTAACTCATTTAATTCTGCACTTACTAGTCTGCAACTGTATTTATAATAAAATGTAGGTGACCATCAACTAATGTTAAAACCGCAAAGGTAACACTATCTATACAATTGCATAGTTCACACTTCACATGACTCAATTAATTTTCCATAATGGCCACGACAAAAGAGTCATCCTAACCACATTTTTTTTTTAGGAAAACTCATCCTAACCACATTTAAGACATGATAACTTGTAATTGACTTATGTTACCATACTTTCCTTTTGTTTGTTGTAAACTCAGTTTAATTAATCTAATTTCAGCCGTTTTCAAAATTTAAAATAAAAAAAAAAACAACCAAAAAAAAACTTA
The DNA here is from genome assembly GCF_001683475.1 of Chenopodium quinoa. Taxonomy (NCBI): domain Eukaryota; kingdom Viridiplantae; phylum Streptophyta; class Magnoliopsida; order Caryophyllales; family Amaranthaceae; genus Chenopodium; species Chenopodium quinoa. Next base: position 1,358,097 of record NW_018745281.1, read on the forward strand.
CAAACAAATTATACAAGCTTTGGTGTGTGAAGATAGTATTTGAGAAATGAAAGTGTAAAGATAAACTAATACTCCGTACTTTTTAAAACAAGTTTACTCTAAACCCTTAAAAGGTCTGTCCAGCCCCTTAATTAGACGATCGTATAAAGACTTAGTCCATTTATTTATTAGACGGATCTAACCCACTAATAACTGTGGCGGGTCATGGGTCATGGCTTTTAATAGGGATCCAAGGCGTCCAACCCATTGAATTGCTCTGTTGAAGCGCATTCAACGTTCTCCATTGAAGCGCAGTTGCCGTTCTCCGTTGAATCTAGTTCTTGTATCCCCCATTGAAGCAGCTTCTGAGGTAAGTTGTTTGTATTTGTTATCATCATATCAAATATCCCTTAAGTTATGAGATAATTGAATCAAATATCCCTAAAATTATGAGATAATTGAATCAAATTAGGTTGCTAATGTATTGCACAACACTTTAATGTTAGCATTCAACTATGTAATCGGAGCTCTTTCCAAGAGCTCAGGGCTGCCGCCCGTCCTGCCCTTCCTCAGGGACGGTCCTGTCAGGAAGGATGTATAAATGCCTACACCCTTCAAGTTTCAAGGTTTGCAGTTGATGAAGTTGATCAATGGATTCAGGTAAACTCTCAATTAGTGTAAATGAAAGATCAAGGTAGCTTAATTGTATCAGATTACCTATAGAACTTGGCAGCTTAGTTATATGGCTTCCACTCAAATCAAGTGCTTGTATAGACTTGAGAGCTAAAAACAAATCTGATGGTATCTGTTTGAGAGAAGAACCATAATTACGAACAAATAAAAGTGTCCTTAATTCGTTGAAAGTCTTTAGTGTCTCAAATGTTGCTTGATCAATGTGATTAGACACTACTGAGACATGCCAAAACTTAGATCCAACCACAGATGCATCTTCATCTTCTAACATGGCACGAAGATCCTTATTCTGGAGTGTTTGGATCCCATTTAGAAGATTTGTAACCTTATCATAATTAACTTTGTACTTATTTTTTCCGGTCAAAATATCAATCCTTGCTAGTAAGATGTACTGTCCCTCTAACAGAGCATCAAATCTTAAGTTTCCAGCATCTTCCATGTGTATATCTCCTAAAAACCCCACAGCCATCCATAACTGGACTAATGTCTCTCTCTCGAATTCATAGTCATCGGGGAAGAGGCAGTAGTGAAGCTTTGTCAGCTCTCGTCCAGGGCTAACAATAGTTTTCATCCTCATTATTGCTTTAAAAACCAATGCTAGAGTGCGCCAATGATTATGATTAATTAGCAGTCCTAGGATTATAAATCGACGCAATAGATAGTCATTATTTGTCCAAGTTTACATAGTTTAGCTAGTTTATTACCAATTATGAACAAGGTTGTTTACAAAGTGTTAGGCAAACCGCAACTACATACTACATTTGTTAATCTACAACAATCCTTTTTTTTTTTTTTTTCTTTTTGGTAGCCATCTACAACAATAATCTTGAAATGAACAGAAAAGATATGGATAATACTATAATAGTACCTGTTGTTCTATTCATTCGTGATTTCGCTACGAAATATGGATCACTCTGATGCAAGTGCGAGGCTGTTGAAGCATTAGGCTCCTGGTTAACATAGCAGATATGTCAAAGGCAAGCATATGCAAAAAATGTAAGCACTTTCTTATCTACACATTTTATGATATTAGGGTGGCTATTAGTGGCTAATGCGCATGCCATACTTAGTCATGTCACAAGAGCTCTTTTAGTTTGGTATGTTACAACTATAACTGTTGGTAGCTGAATGGGGAAAATTATGTAAATAAATATTTTAGCATTATAATTGTATGTACAATATGCTTAAAAGCCTAAACAAAGAGACATTTTAGATCATGTTCTGTTCACCTTATTTTCACTTATTAGATAAGTTCAGTTTAGAGTTAATAAGTTCAGTTAAGATATGTTGTGATAAGGGTTAATCAGGGTTATTCAAGTTTAATCTATAACTAAAATAAGTTCTAATAAGGGCTAATAAGTTCAGATAAGTAAAAATCAGATGAATAGAACGCACCCTAACATTAAAGATAACAAATAAGTAAATAAACATTTTAGAAATAATATTGGTAAAAGTTACTTCAAAGTATGAATGACAGTCGTTCCAAAAAACAAAATTGTTATTGGTTTGTTCACAAAAATCTCATCATTTCCACCTTATGATGATAAACTTAATTCACCATACAACTTAAAACATTTGGTCCCTTACATTTCTTGTAAACTACAGTATTATCTTAAATAACAATTTTTTATGTAACTAATTTAAAATGTTGAATTCTTTAGCTTTAAATGTAGAATATCTAATTTTTGGAATATTTGAAGAAAAAAAATTAACAATTTTTGGCAAATAAAAATAGGAAATTTTATCAGATTTTTTTTTTTTTAAAAGTAAAAGTTAAAACTTCAACTTACATTTTCACGTTTTTCGACATTGACTTCCACCACCATTGTCCACTCCTTCCACCACTATTCTCTCTCCTGAATCTCCTCCCTCACACCACCGCTACACAATTTTCATCTCCTCCCTTCCATTTTCACAAAATGGTGCTTTTAAATTTTATTATGATTAATCCTTAATTTGTGTCCTAATCAACATTTGTGGTCTATTATCAATAATAATTAGTTCACCAAAATAATAATAATAATAATAATAATAATAATAATAATAATTGAATTGAGCAATTCTCTCAATAACCATGTCAGCATGAGCAATTGAATTGAGAAAAAACTAAAATGGACTTTCCTGACTTGGTGAAAACTTGTAGATTTGTCCATCAAGATAAACTTTTAAGACGTTGGGTCTGGAAGCCGACTCCGACAGATGGGGCAAAGAGCCCAAAGATTATTGCATCTTGGGATAGTTCCTCATAATTGTTGATTACCTGAAAGTAAGACACAAGTGATAAGCATCAACCTCATTCCCTTTACAAGATGTTTGGTGCATGGGAATAGGAATTTGAGGAATATACTCCGCAGGTTGGGATAAACAGGGAAATTTAATTTGTTGTCGGGAATTCATAAATATATGACCATGTCAACTGAAATCAAGTAACAAAAAATCGTGCACTGTATAAGCTTACCTCTAGCAGGAGTCATAAGGATGGACATTATTGTCTGAACCCTCAGAATTTGCAGTCATGAAATACTCTAGAACCCGGGCGAATTGAAGCCAGTCAGACAATCGAACCATTGGAAGACCTACAAGTTCCAATCTTTTGAGATTGGGCAGCAGTAATCAGGGGCGGACCCACCTTTAGTCATAGTGGGTCCGGTGACACAGTATTTTTTTTTAAAAATAAAATATCAAAGAGACCGCTTATTATAGATAGGTGGTCTCTTTGATTCTGCTATTGGTAACAACAAACAATATCAAAGAGACCTCTTATTAAGATAGACGATCTCTTTAATGATGCTATTGCTACAAAAGACTTTGGTTTTTTTTAAATATTAAAGAGACCTGTTATTTATATAAGAGGTCTCTTTGATGCTGCTATTGCATTTCGCAATTTTTTTGCGCTAGTTTCTTTTTTCATTAAAGAGACCAGTTATATTTAATAACTGGTCTCTTAAGTTATCTCACTTTTTTTTGTACAATTTTTTAATAATTTTTTTCCCTTTTTATATCTTATATTTGTATAACCAATTTTAATATTTCCCCATAAAGCTTATCAATTAACTAAAAAATCATAAAGTTAATTCAATATAATAATTTAATTGTACCATTTGTTTATAACATGTTATTTGTAGTATTTTCGACTTGTAAAATTGAATTCTTAAGTACTGTATTTGGTTGTTGATTAGGGGATTTTTATCCACCAATCACCGTCTGACGAGTGGACCAACCAGGTTCCGCCACGTGTCCTTCACGAAGGCCAACAGGAGCCTGCCACGTGTCAATCACAGATACGTCCTCTACGGACCAATTTAGACACGCCACGTGTCCACCCATGCCAAATGGGAGAACCGGCCATCAAGGCCCAATTCAGTCTAGAGGCCCGATCAGCCCTAGGTTTACCTTAAACCTAGAGAGTGGCACGCTTCTCAAGGCTATAAATACTCAATTAATCCTCATTAATTGAGGGGTGAAAAAAAAAAGTAATCAAGCAGAGAAGAACAGAGTTATTACGGAACATCAACAACCGGCTAATCTTGCTAACGACGCAGATTACCAACACTAAGCACTCTCACCTAGAGAGATCTCATTACTTTAATTTCTGTATTGATTACTCCTTAATCAGGTACTAACTTGACCGTTGGAGGCGGAGCTCTCAGGAGTCTCCGTTATTTTGCAGGTACAGGCGTCCGGTTCCAGTCTCGGAATTGTAACTCTCCCGCAGGACATCAGAAAACCCCGAAACATTTGGCGCCGTCTGTGGGGAGAGTACTTCAGAGATGGCATCCAAGTCTGTACCGACTCCAGAAGAGAGGCGTCCCCTAGACGACCCTCAAGTTCAGTCGGACCATGATACCGAAAGTGAATTTGAAGTTGAAACTCATACAGCTCCAGACGGGACCCTAAGGGCCCGACGTACCCGCCATACCGAAAGGAGGGAACGGGAGCATCTTCAAACAGGAAGCGAGCCAGCAGGCGCACCGCTTGCTCGGCAACAGCCGACTGATGGGTCTGCTCCCATCACAAGGAACGAACTCATGACCTTCATGAGGGACTTCAAGGAAGAGATTCAAGAGTTGATCAACAAAAAACCGCCTGCTTCAGTCAAAGAGCAGTCGGCCAAGAAACCTTCCACTTCACTGAAGAGGAAGCCAGTTCAAGGGCGAGAGGCGACTCCCCATCCTAAATCCAAGAAGCGGGAGCCACCTGCTCTTGATTTTACAAAACTCCGTTATCCTACGGGAAATAGGAAACCGGTTCGTCATATTCAGGCGGACGGGTCAAAGCAAACGTTCACAGATGCTCGGCTCCTGCTAGAGCAGAAGAAGAGTGACCGATTATCAGAGTCGGCTTCTACTTCAAATTTTCAGGACAGTTTGCGAAATGCCTCGATGAGGCATACTCAGTCGTACCATGAGAGTCAGTCAGGCGGCACCTCCCGTCAGTCCGGCTTTCATAGTGCCCAGGCGGTACCAAACTTACCATTTGTGCCGCAACAACAGTATTTTATGCAGCCACCTCCATTTGGTGGACCTGCAGCAAAAAACGTCCAACCTATGGACTGGCAGCTACGGCTGCTTAGACTTGGTGAACAGCCGTTGGCCTTCTCCAAGGAAATTACTGAAGCCGCTCAGCCGGCCAAAGTAAAAAATGTTCTAGTAGGCGCCTATGACGGCACTACTAACCCAGAAGACCATCTGATGGCATTCACCAACCTGATGTACCTTCAAGGGTTGGATGATCCCACTTGGTGCAAGTGTTTCCCAGCGACTCTCAAGGGAATTGCACAGCAATGGTTCGGCAACCTGCCGACTGGTTGTGTAAACAGCTTCAGGACGCTTGCTTACTTATTTGCCTCCAACTTCGCAATGAACATCCCTGCGAAGAAAACGACCCTTGATTTGGGAACAATTCAGCAGGGCGAGAAGGAGGGGCTTCGTTCCTACATCAGGCGGTTCAACCTGATGAGAATACAGATTCAAGGGTTACCGGATGAGGTAGCTTATACTGACTTTTTTAGAGGTCTCAAAGACGGGTCTACCTTCAAATTTGATTTAGTTCGAAAAAGGGTGGCGACTCTTCAAGAGGCCTTGATTGAAGCAGAAGCCTATATACAGGCGACTGATCTGTGTACGATGAAACAGTCGGACGGGAAGAGGTTCGACAAAAGAGAGGGACGACAGAAACAGTCGTCCAACAAAGATGAGAAAAGAAAAGAGGTCTGGGCGGCTGATTCCTCTAAACAGCCGACTCAGAAAAAGAAAAAAGAATTCAAACCATACTCCCCGAAGTATGTGTTTAACAAGGATAACCAGTTTATCCTAAAAGAAATAAAGGGACGACTCTCAATTGAGAAGCCGCTCCCCATGAAGGGTTCTGCAAGCAACCGGAACCAAGACAAAATCTGTGCTTATCATGATGACGTTGGTCATCACACCAATGACTGCATCAGTCTCATGCGGTACCTAGACCGCTTGGCTGATCAAGGTGATCTTGACACTTATGTCAAGAAATCTACGGGGAACACTTCCTCAAAAAAGCAGTCGGCCAAAAAGAATCAACAGGCCGACAGTTCCGATACAGATGATGCAGTCGTCTACACCATTGCAGGCGGCTTCTCAGGAGGCGGCCTCACTATTAGGGGCAACAAAGATAATATAAGGCGGTTAGATGTAAATTCCGTTCACCAAGAACGGCCGTCCAAATATACATTTCCTGAGATTGTCATCACTGAAGAGGATCTAGGAGGAATAAGGGGGCCGCATGACGACCCTCTTGTTATTGAATGTAAAGTGGCCAACCAGAGAGTTGGTCGAATCCTCATAGATACCGGGAGCTCCTCAGATCTCATCAGCAACAAATGTCTGTCAAAACTGAAATATCAGACGGACTGCATACATCCGGCCTCCCACCCTTTAATAGGGTTTGGAGGAGGAGTCGTCCACCCACTGGGACGAGTAGATCTACCCATTCGCCTGGGCGAAAAAGGGGAAGGACGACACATGGTAGTCCGGTTCCTAGTGGTAGAGGAACTCTCGGCCTACAACATGATTCTGGGTCGACCAACCCTGAATAATTCCAAGGCTGTTATAATCCCGTCACTTATGCTGCTTAAGTTTGAAAGGGATAATGGAACAGTCGGCTCCCTAAGGGGAGATCAGAGGATGGCCCGAGAGTGCTATCTCTCGGATGTCAAGCCCACTGTTATGGCCACTGGGTCAAGTGGAGAAAAAACAGACCTTGACAATGTCAAGGAGAGTGTGCCTGTTCAAGAAACAGGCGACAAAAAAAGAAAGGCGTCCCAAACAGAGTCCGCAAGAAAAGCAAGAAAATAACAATCATTGGCAGAGGAGCGGCCGGATGAGTTCCGCCCTCAACCGGCTGGTGAGCATGCGGACCTGATATTAGACGACTCCCGTCCTGACCGAACAGTCAAAGTTGGGACGACTGCTCTTAGAAACCTTGGTGACGACTTTCACAACCTGTTGAAAGAGTACAAGGACATCTTTGCATTTGAAGTCCATGAAATGCCAGGCATTAGTCCTGATCTGGCAGTACACAAACTCGCTGTGGATCCGAAAAAGAAGCCGGTACGGCAAAAGAAGCGGAACCATGGTGAAGAAAGAGGTCAGGCGGCAGCCGCCGAAGTCAAAAAATTACTTGATGCAGGGTTCATTCGGCAATGTTACTTCCCAGATTGGGTTGCAAATGTGGTGCTTGTTAAAAAGCCGAATGGCACCTGGCGAATGTGTGTAGACTACACAGACTTGAACAAGGCGTGCCCTAAAGACAGTTACCCTCTGCCTAAAATTGATAACCTGGTCGACTCAACAGCCGGACATGCCTTGATGAGTTTTATGGACGCCTATTCTGGTTTTCATCAAATTCCTTTATGGAAGAAAGATCAGGAGAAGACGGCCTTCGTCACTGATCAGGGATTGTACTGTTACACGGTCATGCCGTTTGGTCTTAAGAATGCCCCGGCTACCTTCCAACGAATGATAAACACAGTGTTCTTTGATCAGATTGGGAGAAACGTCGAGGCATATATTGATGATATGATTGTCAAGACTAAACTTCAGAAAGATCATCTGACGGACCTCCGAGAAACTTTCGCCACACTCAGGCGGCACCATGTCATGCTCAATCCCAAGAAATGTGTATTTGGAGTTGAGTCTGGGAAATTTCTCGGATTCCTTATCAACCAGAGAGGAATAGAGGCGAACCCTGAGAAGGTACAGGCGGTCATTGACATGCAGTCGCCTCGTACCGTCCGAGAGGTTCAGAAGTTAACAGGTTGTCTGGCGGCCTTGGGGAGATTCCTAAGCCGATCAGGCGACAAATGCCTATACTTTTTCCAGGCAATTAAGAAAAAGGCAAGGTTTGAATGGGGGCCGGATGCTGAGGCCGCCTTCCAGAAATTAAAGGTTCACTTGCATTCCTTGCCGAGGCTGGTCAGCCCTTTGCCCAAAGAAAATCTCTACATGTACCTGGCCGTCTCTGATCATGCGTTAAGCGCTGTGCTCCTTGCTGAAAGGGACGGCTGTCAACTCCCGGTCTACTTTGTCAGTCACGTACTGAAAAATGCCGAGTTGAGGTATCCCCTAGTGGAGAAATTTGGTCTTGCACTCTTCATGGCTGTTAAAAAATTGAAGCCCTACTTTCTGGCACATGCAGTCGTCGTGTATACCGACCAACCAATCAAGCGGCCCCTTACCACCATGGAGTCGGCCGGACGAATGATCAAATGGGCCATAGAAATGCAGAGTCTCGAAGTTACTTTCGAGCCTAGAAAAGCAGTGAAGGGGCAAGCCTTTGCTGACTTTATTGTAGAGATGACTCGTCCTCCTGACTCTCAAGTTCCAGACCAAGTCTGGAAGGTATATGTGGACGGAAGCTCTACTTCAAACGGTTGTGGAGCAGGCGTCGTATGTCAATCTCCAGAGGGCGACAGGTTCGAGTATGCTCTACGCTTCAGTTTTCAGGCTTCAAACAATGAGGCAGAATATGAAGCTTTACTAGCCGGGATCCGCATGTGCAAGGCGGCAGGGGCAAGAAAAATAGACGCCTGTTCTGATTCACAATTGATAGTGAGTCAGTACAATGGCGAATACGAAGCAACACATCCGGCCATGATCAAGTATTTACAGGCGGTCCGACAAGCAGTCGGCTCCCTTGAGGATTTCCATCTGATCCAAGTGCCGAGATCAGAAAACAACCAGGCAGATGCACTTTCGAAATTAGCATCATCCGCCTCCTCCGATACTCCTCGAACTGTTTTTTGGGAAGTAATGGAGAAGAGAAGCATCGAGGAAAACCCTATTGGAATCCTAGACAGAAGCTCAACCTGGATGGATTCAATCAGGGCATATCTGACAAACGGTACACTGCCGGATGATCCTCAACAGGCGGCAGCACTGAAAAAACGAGCCTCCTGTTTTGAAATGATACAGGGAGAACTTCACAAGAGGGGGTACCTTCAACCCTTCTTAAAGTGTGTTACTCCTGAAAAGGGACGAGAGATACTAGATGATCTTCACTCTGGTTTCTGTGCTTCCCATATAGGTGGTAGGATGCTTGCTCAAAGGGCAAGGCGGCAGGGCTACTTTTGGCCTACTTTGGAAGCAGATGCAATGGAGATGGTGAAAAAATGTGACAAGTGCCAAAGGTTTGGCAAATTAATTCACCGTCCGGCTACTGACCTCACTACCATTCACAGCCCACTACCGTTTGCTAAGTGGGGCATGGACATTCTGGGTCCATATACGCCTGCTACAGGCGGCAGAAGGTATATACTTGTTGCCGTTGACTACTTCACTAAATGGGTAGAGGCGGAGGCTGTAAAGGGAATCAAGACAAAAGATGTAATTTCATTCATTTGGAAAAACGTCATCACTCGGTTCGGGGTTCCCATGTCTATGGTTTTTGATAATGGTCCCCAATTTGAGACGCCTGTTCTCAAAAGCTGGTTGGGAGACCAAGGAATTGCACATTACTTTGCATCTGTCGGCCGTCCACAAGCAAACGGCCAGGTAGAAGCCTTTAATAAAATCATCTCAGACGGTCTCAAGAAAAAAATTGAACGAGCAGGCGGCCTATGGGCGGATGAACTACCACATGTTCTCTGGGCCATTAGGACGACTGAAAAAGGGGCGACTGGAGAAACTCCATTCCTCCTAACTTATGGTGCAGAAGCTGTTCTTCCAATAGAACACTACGAGCCGACTCTTCGAGTAATGCTATATGACGAAGAGGCAAACTGGGAAGCCATGCGCCTGGCATTAGACTCACTTCCTGAAAAGAGGGGCAATGCTGTCTTGCGCCATGAGATCTATCGCCTGAGAATGACTAGATCATACAACAAAAAAGTACACAGGCGTCCACTCAAAGTAGGGGACTTTGTACTTAGAAAGATGGAAGCAGTTGGTAGGGCTAATGAGTCTGGCAAACTAACTCCCAACTGGGAAGGACCCTACCGAATCTATGAGGAAGTCAGGGACGGTACCTACCGTCTGGAAACACCAGACGGACAACCGTTGCCTCGAACTTGGAATGTAGATAACCTTAAAAAGTATTTCTTCTGAAAGATGTAAAGTAAAGAGCTACTTAATAAAGTTTGCACTTACTATTCAATTTTTGTATTACGAGGAGCATGCCGTCTGTACCATTACAGTCGGCTAACCTCCATTGAGTTTTTCACTCTATCTTCTGAGGGGCATGCCGTCTGTACCTTTACAGTCGGTTACTCTCCATTGAGTTGTTCACTCTATCTTCTGAGGGGCATGCCGTCTGTTCCTTTACAGTCGGCTACTCTCCATTGAGTATTTACTCACAATACTTAGCTAAAAAGATTAGGGCCTGGCCGACCCTGTGCCTAACAGGCGGCTACTCCTCTTTTACTTAGCACCTACGTTCACCAAGAACTTACCAAGGCCACAGGCCGAATGATCAGACCAGGCGCCAAGCCAACTGATCAAATCTACAAAACTAATACGACCTGTCCCAACATCATAGCAGGCGTCCGACGGCATCCCTCCGGATGAAATTCGTCGCAGAGAGCAGCTCCCTTTTGGGTGGAACATTGTTCTATAAACTAATTACACGGCACCTATACGACTGTCCCCAAGGGCAACCACGTAGCCGTTTTTGAGACAAGGATAACTCTATCACTAACCAAACCAGTGGTAGCAGTTGACATCTGAGTCAGATGACCGCCTGTATTACTTGGGATAAATGCGGGGGGTACCTATTGAGTTAATAGCCAACAAACATTGGCGAATCAAGGGGTCTAGCCGGCCTACGCCGCCTGGTACCTCTACTACTCAATCAAGATTGTGACGAAGACTAAGTAACTCCTATGTTAACTTAATAGTCACTCAAACTTAGTATGGAGCCTAAAAGGTATGAGTCGTCCACTTGTTTTTAATAAACAAAGGCTCTCAACCAATACTCTTGCTAGGTTAACAAATTACGAGTTAAAAGCCAACATTGGCAATAAAGGGAAACAACTGGTACCCGCCGCTTGTTTTCCTACTTAATTCCTTGGCGACTAGGTAATTCTATTTACTTGGTCAGACAAATTGAATAAAGAGTTCGAATACCGATTGAATAAATGGCCGACTGATCATCTATCCTGGAAACAGACAACCAGTCGTCCAGGGGCATAGGCGGCATACTTACTATTTGTACCTGTCTTAACGTTCGGCCATACACAACAGTCGGTCTAGTGAACAAATTAAAAATACTTAGACAAATTTGAACCAAAACAAAAATTTGATTAAAAATGAGCCGGCCATTAAAGACCAGCAGAATATTCAAAACCCCGGCCCCCTGGCCGGGTAATTACAAAGCAAACGGCACGCAGGCCGTGAAAAGAAAAAATACTTAAAGCTTAAGAAGGGGGCAGTTCAGTATCAGCAGCTGCCGCCTGGTCAGCACTCTTCTTGCTGGACTCGGCCTTAGCTGCACCCTCTTTTGATGCCTTACCCCCAAGTGGCACAAGCGCCACAACCGGCTCTTCCTCCTCCAACGCACCGTCCAACGCCTCTTCTTCAGCAGCCGCCAGGATCTGTTGATTATATATTTCCGAACACTGGCGGTACGTTCTTTCCCATGAGGCAAAGTCGGCACTGGGGAACAGTCGTTCCCAGGTCATGCGCTGGATTTGAGCGGAGTCTTCCACCATCTCCCGGACGAGCTCTTGTTTCTCTTGCTCGGCCTTATCCGAGAGCTCTTGGGTAAGACTCTTCTCTTGGTTCACCAGGCGTTCTTTTACGTTGGCCAAAGATTTCTCCATGGCTTCGTAAGAGTGCATTTTTTGGCGAAGAGGTTTCAGCTCGGCCTTAAGGTTGGTGACGGTCGCCTCCAGCTCGTCAACCTTCTTTTGGGCCGCCTCTAACTGGGCCCGAACAGCGGCGGTAGCCTGTGCCTGATAATAAAGAAGATCAATGGTCAGTACTTCATTTTGGGCAATTTGAAACATTGCCTTATCACAGCTGGAGGCGGCCATAGCTTTTGCGGCCTTTACCTCTTTGTTTTTCCGATCAATCGGCTTGCGAAGGCTGTTGACTCGGAGCAGGGCCTAAGTACAAAGAAAAACAGGCGTCAGTTTCCAATCAAAAAAGTTAACAGGCGTCCTGGAACTCAAAAGCTCAAAAATATGCTAAGTATACCTCAGCTAGGACCCCTGAAATCCCATCAAGGTCAAGGGTGCCGGCACCCCTGACCGCCTCCCTGTCAGATGGAGGAACTACTTTAACCATAGACTTGGCTACCTCAACCAAGTCAAGTCCCTGGGGGCCGGCTGCATTAAGCGAAAGGATAAAACAAGTTAGACCTAATCAAGAAGGAAGCAAGGGTAAGTTTTTACAAGTGAGTGTCCATACATCTAGGCGGCCCCGCCTGGGTTTTTGAAGAAGTGGCCGGCTGCTTCTCAGCCGCCACTGTTTTCCTGGAAGACCCAGGAGAGCTTGCAACAGTCGTCCTCCGGGCCTTGGGGTCCGGCTGTTGCGAGGAAGAAGCCCTTGGAGTACCAGACTGAAAACAAAAAGAGTTAGTATATGCATAAGACAACTAAAAGAGGAAGAGTTTTCGAAGCTAACCAAGGGTGCCTCCTTGTTAGGGGAGTCGGCATACGACTGTTTCATGAGCGAGGCCCGCAATATGGCCGCTGCAGTCTTGGATGCTGTTATTTTACTCATGGCGTCAGCTGCAAGAAATAAACAGCAAAGTTAGTAAAAATCCCAAGTAAACAAGGCGTGAAAAAACAGAGTATTTGTCAGGCCGGCTACCTCTAGAGCACCGACTGCTGAGGCCACAGGCGGCCAAAAAGTACTCGTCATAGAGCCACTTGAAGCTCGGGACGCAGTTTAGGGGTACTTGCTCTCGTACCCCTGAAGTAGAGTTCACCCTAGTCTCTACTTTGAAGAGTCCTTTGTCTAGGATCTCTTTTTTAGCCTTTGGGGGAACAGGCGGCATGCTGCGGCCGCCTGCGAGAAGAGGCGGATCCCTATTCCACTTGTTAAAGCGTTTGTTCAGCTCCGTGTCTGAACCCTCGATAATAAGGAAGGTGTTCCGCCAATCCTTCCATTTGTTCGCCTTACCTCTCGTCATGAGGTAACCCCTATGGCTTGTTAATTGATACCAGCCGGTACCTCCCGACTTAGGGGTCCGGCTGAGATAGTTCATGTGGGCGAAAGCCTCAAAGCTTGGCTCCACCCCGTTCATTTCGCACCCGGCCACATAGCCGAGTACGTTTACCCAAGAGTTGGGGGCTAACTGCCATAACCCCAGATCATACCCATCTAAAATCCGCTGAACAGCCGGATGTAATGGGAAGCGCAGTCCAGCTTTGATGGCCGCCACATAGCAGCCAAAGCAGCCGTCACCATAGCTGGTACCAGCCGGCCAGACGACAGTGTCTTCTGGATCCGGCACGAACAGTAAAAATTCCGGGCCCATTTTGTGGTTAGCAATAAAGCTCGCCACGTTGTCTTGCATGGTTGCGATCCGGCCCCGGGGTACCATGCAGTAGTAGGGGGCGTTTTCCTCTCTGTAAGAGGCGGACGGCTCCGCCCAATTGTCTCCCTTCTCAACTGCATGAGAACGCCTCGCCTCTTGTAGGCGGCTATGTTTTTCTTCTGAGCCAGGAGAACTGTGGCCAGAAGAGCTGGACTCGGACTCGTCCTCTGACGAGTCCGCAGAGGACGACTCCTCCCCTCTCCTAGAGGGGCCCGCCTCCTCTCCCTTAGAAGGAGCAGGAGGGAAATTAGACATGTCAACGGTAAGATGGGAAGGGACCACCTTGGCCCCTCTCTCAGAACTGTCGGCTTGACAGTCGCCTCGTTTCAATTCTACATCTGGCGCCTGGTCAGATGTTTCACTAAGGAGCACCCTTTGGGAGGAGCCGTCTGAGTTTGATATCATAGCAGTCTGTTTCGTTCTGGCCATCACGTTCTGCATAGACACAGATACAGTCGGACTTTGTATAAAGAGCAAAGATGGGTCCAGAAAAGGGCAGGCGGCACTCCTAGTCCTAGATTCAGCCGTCCCCGGTGACCGGCTGATCACTAACTTAGGTCGTGTCGTGTGCTTCCGTGGTGCCATTTCAAAAAATAAAAAGAAAATTAAGAGTAAGAGAACTGAGTTACCTGAACGAGTGACGGTTGATGAAGTCCTGGAAGTTCGGGTCAGTCGGCTTGTCAGAACAGGCGGTAGGCAGAAAAGGTCTGAAATGTCAGAGCAAGTTCAGGGGTCCGAATGTTCTCGCAAAGTTCTCAAATGTGAAAATGACCGAAGTCAGCACTTCCTTATATAGGCAAGGTGAGAAGGCGAAAGGTCGCTTCCAAATTCAAAATGTGGGCGGGAAAATCTCTCGGCCGTTTGCAAGGAGACACCTGTAACAGGCCGTCGCCTGTCACCGTGCGACACCTGTCACAGGCGACACGTGACCAGTCACGTGCCACCTGTGAGGGGCAAATGATTAGGGGATTTTTATCCACCAATCACCGTCTGACGAGTGGACCAACCAGGTTCCGCCACGTGTCCTTCACGAAGGCCAACAGGAGCCTGCCACGTGTCAATCACAGATACGTCCTCTACGGACCAATTTAGACACGCCACGTGTCCACCCATGCCAAATGGGAGAACCGGCCATCAAGGCCCAATTCAGTCTAGAGGCCCGATCAGCCCTAGGTTTACCTTAAACCTAGAGAGTGGCACGCTTCTCAAGGCTATAAATACTCAATTAATCCTCATTAATTGAGGGGTGAAAAAAAAAGTAATCAAGCAGAGAAGAACAGAGTTATTACGGAACATCAACAACCGGCTAATCTCGCTAACGACGCAGATTACCAACACTAAGCACTCTCACCTAGAGAGATCTCATTACTTTAATTTCTGTATTGATTACTCCTTAATCAGGTACTAACTTGACCGTTGGAGGCGGAGCTCTCAGGAGTCTCCGTTATTTTGCAGGTACAGGCGTCCGGTTCCAGTCTCGGAATTGTAACTCTCCCGCAGGACATCAGAAAACCCCGAAACAGTTGTGGTATGAATTTTTGTGTCCTATTTTTGGATTGAAATCAATTTGGTGAAATATATATATATATATATATATATATATATATATATATATATATATATATATATATATATATATATGTATGTATAATTTTTGGATTGAAATTAATTATGAATAAGACATGGAAAAATAAATTGTACTTTCACAAATGATCAATAATTGATGGTGACACACTATCTCGGAAATTCTGGATCCGCCACTGACAGTAATGATTCTCTGTTTCTCTTAAGCAATTGTGCCATACATTGCGTTTGTGCTATATGTTCCTTTCCATAGTCTAGAACTAGACCAGCACAATTATGCATTCCTCAAGGTAACGGATATGAAGTGTTTTAAGCCTTGGGCAATCAAATATGCGCAATATATTTACAGGTAGATCTCTAATGTCGATCAAATGCACACAGTGAGAGAATTCTAATTTTCCAAGTCTACAACTAATGTACACCATTCAAATATCACCCAATAAAATAATAAACCTACCAAAAAAAATTAAAAGTTACACTAAAATTTAAAAGTCAAGGTTGTTGAAGAGCTCAATAAAGGAAGAAGGAAAAGGAGAAACAATAGGAGCATTAGACAAAAACAGAACTGAAGGACTTGGCATGAAGCTCATATTACTCATAAATGGACTCATCAACAATTCATTCACTCCAAACCATGCTTGATTCTCCGCCACGAACAAATAAAAGTGTCCTTAATTCGTTGAAAGTCTTTAGTGTCTCAAATGTTGCTTGATCAATGTGATTAGACACTACTGAGACATGCCAAAACTTAGATCCAACCACGGATGCATCTTCACCTTCTAACATGGCACGAAGATCCTTATTCTGGAGTGTTTGGATCCCATTTAGAAGATTTGTAACCTTATCATAATTAACTTTGTACTTATTTTTTCCGGTCAAAATATCAATCCTTGCTAGTAAGATGTACTGTCCCTCTAACAGAGCATCAAATCTTAAGTTTCCAGCATCTTCCATGTGTATATCTCCTAAAAACCCCACAGCCATCCATAACTGGACTAATGTCTCTCTCTCGAATTCATAGTCATCGGGGAAGAGGCAGCAGTGAAGCTTTGTCAGCTCTCGTCCAGGGCTAACAATAGTTTTCATCCTCATTATTGCTTTAAAAAACCAATGCTAGAGTGCGCCAATGATTATGATTAATCAGCAGTCCTAGGAACATAAATCGACGCAATAGATAGTCATTATTTGTCCAAGTTTATAACATAATTTAGCTTATTACCATAATGAAGTGAACAGAAAAGATATCACCATTTGGAAAAACATAGTACCTGTTGTTCTATTCATTTGTGATTTCACAACAAAATATGGATCACTCTGATGCAAGTGCGAGGCTGTTGAAGCATTAGGCTCCTGGTTAACATTGCAGATATGTCAAAGGCAAGCATATGCAAAAAATGTAAGCACTTTCTTATCTATACATTTTATGATATTAGGGTGGCTATTAGTGGCTAATGTGCACGCCATACTTAGTCATGTCACAAGAGCTCTTTCAGTTTGGTATGTTACAACTATAATTGTTGGGGAAAATTATGTAAACAAATATTTTAGCAGTATAATTGTTAGAACACACCCTAACATTAAGGATAACAAATAAGTAAATAAACATTTTAGAGAATATAATTGTCCAGTTAATATTGGTAAAAGTTTATTTCAAAGTATGAATGACAGTCGTTCCAAAAAAAAAAATTGTTATTGATTTGTTCACAAAAATCTTATCATTTCCACCTTATGATAATAAACTTAATTCACCATACAATTAAAACATTTGGTCCCTTACATTTCTTGTAAACTACAGTATTGTCCACTCCTTCTACCACTGTTCTCTCTCTTCTTACCACTCCCACCACTATTCTCTCTCCTGAATCTCCTCCCTCACACCATCGCCACATAATTTTCATCTCCTCCCTTCCATTTTCACTAAATGGTGCTTTAAATTTTATTATCATTATTCCTTAATTTGTGATCTAATCAGCATATGTGGTCTATTACCAATAATAATTAGTTCACCAATATAATAATAATAATTGAACTGAGAAATTCTCTCAATAACCATGTCAGCATGAGCAATTGAATTGAGAAAAAAACTAAAAAGGACTTGCCTGACTTGGTGAAAACTTGTAGATTTGTCCATCAACATAAACTTTTAAGACGTTGGGTCTGGAAGCCGACTCCGACAGATGGGGCAAAGAGCGCGAAGGTTTTCTTCTTGTCCCTGTGTAATTCAAGAAAATTAGGCCCTTATTTCTATTTTTTTAAGAGTGCTCTTTAGCTTTTTTTACCCTTACCACCATAAAAAAAAACATAAAATTGTTTTTTCTACTATCACAAACCTAAACTTGTAAAATAAGCCGGGTTGGGCTTTTCCTAGCCAGTCCAATAAATTTAACAAAAAAATCATTAAAAATGTATGTCCAAGCCAGCTAGAAAAATTGAAAGGCTAAAAAATTATTCTCAAAGCCCACCCAAATTCGATTTGGGCCCTCAGGCTATGCTGAGTTTTGATCACCTCAACCTCCAAATATCACAATCATCTAATCATAACAAACAACTGCTTGAATAAATAAAAGAAAACATTAGTTTTATTATTCCCAAATTTTCGTCATTTACTATAAATAATCCCATCTTTGGAAGGCGCTTTCTTTTAACATGCCAAATGATCGATGACCTGTTTAAAGTGATTTTTTATAAATGTCATGTGTCTTAATGAAATTGATCAAAAAAATCAATAAAAAACTAACACCCACCCCCTGAGTCCACTGGCCGACCACCTCCCCTTACCCTACGTTGGTTCCTAGACCCCAACCAATATCCACCATGCCCCAACGCATGGGGGAGGGGTTTTCTTGTTGGTTGCGTGGAGAATGGAAAGGGGGATGGTGGTTTAGATGGAAGGGGAAAAGGCGACGTGTTAGAATCCGCCTCTTTCTCTATGTATCCCCCTTCCCTTTTCCTTATATTTTCCTTATGTAATGTCTTCTAAGTCTTTCGTTTTGCTTTATAGGCTCTAGGGAAAATTATTGTGTTACAATAGTTTCAGCGTTCACTAGTATTTCTCTATGTAATCAATATAAAGCTCTTTATGGGGCGAATGGTTGAATGAATGAAAGCTCCTATCCGGGTTGCCTTTGCTTTAAGACTTGTGTGTTGATTTAAGCCTTTATAGATATTGTGCTTGTCTTGTTTTAAAGCATCCCCTCCAAACCAAGAGAACCTCAAAAGACGCCTTCCTTATCGTCGGTCCCGCTTGTGCCCGCTTCGAAATATCGACCGTCACAAGCCCCGACTCCGCACTCGTTGTTGACGAGTGCCTCGTTGAGATACCTTTGGTCCGTGTTGCTGTGTGCCCACGAACCCCCTTCGTTCTAGGCTTGCGTCCTTGTCGTCCATAGACAAGTGCGCGCCGCACGATCCAGTGTCAAAACTCTCGGACCGTGACAGTTGGTATCAGAGCCAAGTTGCTCGAGATATGGTGAACGAAGATATGCCAGGATATACGTTGGAAGAAAGACTTGCTTGGCTTGAAGGCAAGTCAGAACAATAGGTTATGCTTGAAGAAAGGATGCCCAAGCTCGAAGATATTGTGATAAAGCAAGCCGAGCAAATGGAGAGGCTCGCGTCGACGGTGGATGGGTTGACGGAGCAACTTAACTTTGTACAAGGCTTAGCTGATGATGCACAAGATAAATGTGCCACCTTGATGCATGCCCAAAGAGGGCTCGGGGGTAGTGGAGGTACTAAAATAAAACCTCCTAAACCTCGGACCTTTAATGGCACGAGATATTCGAAGGAGGTTGATAACTTCATCTTCGATATGGAGCAATATTTCCGTATATGTCAGTTGGAGGATGAACTGAAGGTTGATACTGCCACGATGTACTTAGTGGACGATGTTAAGCTTTGGTAGCGCACTAAGTATGCCGATATTCAAGCTAAGAGAACGTCGGTAGACACTTGGGAGGATCTAAAGAAAGAGCTGATGACTCAATTTTACCCTGAGAATACTGAATTTGTTGCTCGCACCAAGCTTGCAACACTGCAACACAAGACCTCCATTCGAGAGTATGTGAAGGAATATTTGGCGTGCATGTTAAAGATTCATGACATGTCAGAGAAGGATCGCCTATTCAACTTTGTGCGGGGTCTGAAAGATTGGGCTCAAAGGGAGATATGGCCCCAGAAAATTGATACCTTATCGGGTGCTATAGCTGCAGCTGAAAGGTTAATGGATTACTCGTCAGAAAAGGCGCCTATTCAGAAGAAGGGAAATAGTGGGTCAACATCAAGCACTCCAAGGAGCACCAGTGGTAATTCTCAGGTTAGCTCGAACAGTGTGGGGAATAGGTTCAGGAATGGGGGAGACGACTTGCGGAAGAACGTCTTCACCGCGTCTACAAACAGAGGTGGGTCCTCGGGCTCATCATCATCATGGAACAAACCCCTCACCTGTATACTTTGTCGAGGGCCGCACAAATGGTTCGAGTGCCAGTACAAGTCAGAAATAGACAACCTCCAGAAGAAACTCTCCTCAATGTCCTCTGACCCTCATAAAGGGGATGACAAAGAGGAGGACGTGGGAAGTGAAGAAGAACCCTCAAAGTTGGGGGCAGTGTATTGCATGTACATTATGGGAAAAGAGACGTCGGAAGATAAGGGTCGGGCTACCAGCCTGATGTATGTAGATGTCTGGATAAACGAGAAGAAGGCTCAAGCGATGGTTGATACAGAAGCCACTCATAATTTCGTCACGAAGCGTGAGGAAAATAGGTTAGGGCTGAGAGTCGTGCATAGTGGTGGTCGCATGAAGGCTGTGAACTCTGAAGCACAACCGACTTGCGGCGTGGCAAAGAATGTGAGAACTAGGATTGGGGAATGGAGTGGGAGCCTAGACTTCACAGTGGAAACAATGGATGATTTTGAGCTGGTCCTTGGGATGGATTTCCTACACACTAGCAAGCCTGTCCCGCTGCCCCACCTAGGGTCCTTACTTGTGACAAGCCACCAACCGTGCCTCCTATGGACACACGCCCAAGCTGAAAAGGGACAAGAATTGAAAGACCCCCTTCTCTCGGAGATGCAACTCAAGAAGGGGATGAGGAGAAACAAGCCCACGTTTCTCGCCACTCTCTCAATGAAGGACGAGGAGGTCGAAGGCGATATCCCGGAAGTTATAGCAGAGTTGCTCGGGGAATATGCAGACATACTTCCTAAGGAGCTCCCAAAATATCTTCCTCCTCGAAAGGCCATAGATCACAGCATTGAATTGGTGCTAGGTGCTAGACCACCTGCACGAAGCCCCTATCGGATGGCCCCTCCGGAACTTGCAGAGTTACGCAACCAATTGGACGGGTTGTTGGAAGCTGGGTTTATCCGACCTTCCAGAGCTCCCTATGGAGCACCGGTCCTTTTCCAGAAGAAGCAAGATGGGAGTTTGAGACTGTGTATCGACTATAGAGCCTTAAACAAGCTAACAATGAGGAATCACTATCCGATACCGTTGGTAGCAGACTTGTTCAATCAGCTAGGAGACGCTGTGTACTTCACGAAGTTTGATCTAAGGTCTGGCTACCATCAAGTCCGAATTGCTCAGGGGGATGAACCAAAGACAATTTGCGTCACCAGATACGGCGCGTTCGAGTGGTTGGTCATGTCGTTTGGGCTGACAAATGCGCTCGCCACATTCTGTACCTTGATGAATCAAGTCTTCCACGACTACCCTGATAAGTTTGTGGTTGTTTACTTAGGCGACATCGTAATCTTCAGCAACACCTTGGAAGATCACTTAGAACACCTGAGGAAGGTGTTTGAGAAATTGAGACAACATCACCTGTTCGTGAAGCGGGAAAAATGTGCTTTTGCGAAGGAAGAAGTAAGCTTCCTTGGACATTTTGTGGGAGGAGGCGGCATAAAGATGGATCCTAAGAAAATCCAAGCTATTAGTGATTGGCAAGCTCCGAAGATCGTCTCAGAATGAAGGTCGTTTTTGGGGTTGGCTAATTACTATCGCCGCTTCATTCAAGGATATTCAGAGATAGCAAGTCCCCTCACGGACAGTTGAAGAAAGACAACAAATGGAATTGGTTGGAAAAACAACAAGGGGCTTTCCTCAAGCTCAAAGAAGCAGTAATGAAGGAACCGGTTTTAGCCCTCCCTAACATCAACAAGCCGTTTGAAGTTGAGACGGAAGCGTCCGACTATGCATTGGGCGGGGTCTTACTCCAAGAAGGCCACCCAGTTGCTTATGAGAGCCGGAAGTTTAGTGGAGCCGAGAGAAGGTATGCTGCCCAAGAAAAAGAGCCGTTATCCATTGTTCACTGCTTGAAGGGGTGGAGACACTACTTTTGTTGGGAGCGAAGTTTATTGTTCGCACCGACAACACTGCGGCTAGCTACTTCCTCACCCAACCAAAGTTAACGGGGAAGCAAGCTCGTTGGCAGGAGGTCCTAGCAGATTTTGATGTAGAGTTCACGTACAAGATTTGAGCCAGTAACAGGGTTGCTGATGCCTTGAGCCGTCATGCCGATCTGGCCCCCATACAGGGACTATCCCCCATGTCAGCCAGCAATGTCACCACCTCAATCAAAGAGCGAGTCAAACAACACCTCTCAGAAGACCCCATGACGAACACTATTAAAGGGCTGAAAGAAGAAGGAAAGATAAGACGCTTCTGGATAGAAGACGGGCTCATTTTCACAAAGGGTAACAAGCTATTCATACCAAAGGCGGGAGGCCTGCGGAAGATGCTCTTGAAGGAATGTCATGATACCCTATGGGCCGGACACCCAGGTTGGCAGAGGACTTTAAGCTTACTCTCTTTGGGGTATTATTGGCCGGGAATGAAAGAAAATGTCATGAGTTACACTCGGACCTGCTTGGTTTGTCAACAGGACAAGGTAGACCGTCGGAAACCTGGAGGCCTCCTAGATCCTCTTCCCGTGCCGACGCGTCCGTGGGAAAGCATATCAATGGACTTCATCAGTGGTCTCCCCAAAGTGGACCAGTACTCCGCAGTGATGGTGGTTAATGACAAATTTTCCAAATATGCCACCTTTATTCCCATGCAGAAGGCTTGTGGTGCGGAGGATACGGCGGCATTGTTCTTTGAACATGTCGTGAAGTATTAGGGGTTGCCCCAAAGCATAGTCAGCGACCGAGATATAAGATTCACGAGCATATTCTGGACAGAGTTGTTCCAGCTGCTAGGGTCAGACTTAAACATGTCTTCAAGCCACCACCCTCAATCTGATGGCCAAACAGAGAGATTCAACGGTCTCTTAGAGGAATACTTGAGACATTTCGTTAGCGCCAACCAGAAGGATTGGGTGAAGCTCTTTGATGTTGCTCAACTTTGCTTCAATTCCCAAAAGAGTACCGCATCCAACAGAAGTCCGTTTGAATTGGTGATGGGCCAACAACCTCTCCTGCCTCACACCATAGCAATATCCAAAGATGGGAGGAGTCGCGAAGCACGAGAGTTTAAGCGAGAATGGCAGCAAAACATGGAAGCTGCTCGCGCATACTTGGAGCGGGCTTCGAAGAAAATGAAGAAGTGGGCCGACCAGAATAGAAGACCGGTGGAGTTTGATGTAGGGGATATGGTGATGGTGAAGGTCCTCCCAAAACAGCTCAAGTTCCTTAGAGGAAGAGATCGCAGGCTGATCAGGAAATTTGAAGGCCCCATCCGCATCACCAAACGGATTTAGAAGAGTGCGTACAAGGTTGAGCCGCCTACGTGGATGAAGATACACCCTGTCTTCCACGTTAGCCGTCTCAAACCCTATCATCCATATACAGATGACAGCAACCGCAACACCAGCAACCGTGCTAACATCAGAACCAGAACAAGAGCCACACCTGCAACGGAAGAGTGAAACTATTATTTCTTTTCCTTTAAGTGTAGGTTTTATTCTGTAAGTCGACGAAGTCGTCGACGGTTTAAGTGGGGGAGGATGTTAGAATCCGCCTCTTTCTCTATGTATCCCCCTTCCCTTTTCCTTATGTAATGTCTTCTAAGTCTTTCTTTTTGCTTTATAGGCTCTAGGGGGAAAATTATTGTGTTACTGTAGTTTCAGCGTTCACTAGTATTTCTCTATGTAATCAATATAAAGTTCTTTATGGGGCGAATGGTTGAATGAATGAAAGCTCCTATCCGGGTTGCCTTTGCTTTAAGACTTGTGTGATGATTTAAGCCTTTATAGATATTGTGATTGTCTTGTTTTAAAGCATCCCCTCCAAACCAAGAGAACCTCAAAAGACGCCTTCCTTATCGTCAGTCCCGCTTGTGCCCGCTTCGAAGTATCGGCCGTCACAAGCCCCGACTCCGCACTCGTTGTTGACAAGTGCCTCGTTGAGATACCTTTGGTTTGTGTTGCTGTGTGCCCACGAACCCCCTTCGCTCTAGGCTTGCGTCCTTGTCGTCCATAAACAAGTGCGCGCCGCACGATCAAGTGTCAAAACTCTCGAACCATGACACGACGCCACAAGCCATATAACCATAAATTTAATAAGTATAGACAAAGAAAATGGAACTTGAATAATGTACCGCCACAAGCATAACCATATATTTTCTACAATTCTTGTAAGATGCATCACTTTCTAAATAAGGAAATTTCAATTTAGATGCATCATTTTTTAAATAAGGAAGTTTCAATTTATTAGATGCATCATTTTCTTTTGTAATTAATTAATTCTCTCTATCCTTCTCTTATCACATGGACCCTATTAACCTATTTTCTCTCTACATCTCTCTACTCCAAAAATTGTCTAAGAATCCGCAAAAAACAAAATGATGCACTAAAAAAACGGAGGAAGTAAAAGATGTTTATTTACCTTTTGATTCTGAACTAGGTTGAGACGAGGATTTGTTTGTTTTAGCACGGCCATTAGAAAATTAGGCCCTTATTTCTATTTTTTTAAGAGTGCTCTTTAGCTTTTTTTACTCTTACCACCATAAAAAAACATAAAATTGTTTTTTTACTATCAAAAAGTTCTAAAACTTTTATTTTACAAAAAAAAAAAAAAAAAATTGTTTTTTTACCACCTATCGTAAAAAAACCGGTAAATATAACAAAATATTTTAACTTTTTCGATTTTCGTGCCAAAACTTGCACTTTAGGGGGTTTGTGGGGCGTTTTAGTTCTTTGGGACCAATTTAAGGTCAAAATTGGCAACAAATAATCATCAATTGCTAGCAACTAAAAAATACCTCGATTTGCGTGAAACACGTAGAACAAGGCATTTTCAATCATTTTTCAACAATTCTGAACTCAAATTGGATTCAAAGGGCCAAAATGCCCCTCTAAACCTATAATAAACATATTTTTGCGCACGAAAATCGAAGAATTTTTTTAAAAACCGTTAGATTTAACGGTTGTCTTGACTGTTGGTGGTAAGAAAATAGTTTTTAGAATTGTTTTTGGTGGTAAATTAAAAGGCCTAGAAGCTTTGATGGTAAAAAAACAATATTTTTTTTGAGGTAAAAGCCAAAAAATCCTATAATAATATTATATTTTTATTATAGTTACAATTTTGAGAAAGTCCTAATACATCACTGTTAGACACAAGCAAACTGCATAATAGCCTTTTATACTACTGGAAGTCCTAATAGTACTACTGAGTTGTTTTTTTAAGTACTACTAAGAGTATCTTTTATACTACTGGAAACATATATAATACTACTGAGAATGTTTAGTAGTACTATATTGTCTCTTAATAGTACTCTCAAAATGTCATTATTTACAAAATTGCTACTGTAATGTATATGTTTGTGTCTAATAGTGATGTATTAGCACTTCCTCTACAATTTTAAACATTAGTCAAAATGTAATTACAGTAAATTGATGGAGAGAGTCCTTCCATGTAATCATGATCGTCTATAACAAACAACAACGGCAATAGATGAATAAAAAGAAAAAAAATTCAAAAATAATATACGACCTTTGGATGATCTTAGTGGTGATCAAAGTGTGAGGCAGGCAGGTTCGGGCAAAGTCAATTCAAGGCAAGAAAAATTGGCCCACATGCTCGGGCTAGGTCGGGCCAAATTTTAGGCCAAAAATTGCTTGCCTAAACTCGTAAAATAAGCCGAATTGGGCTTTTTCGAGCCAGTCCAAAAAATTTAACAAAAAAATCATTAAAAATGTATTATGTACAAGCTAGCGAGAAAAATTGAAAATTTTCAAGCTAAAAAATTATTCTCAAAGCCCACCCAAATTTGATTTGGGCCCTGAGTTTGATCACCTCAGCCTTCAAATATCACAATCATCTAATCATAACAAACAACTGCTTGAATAAATAAAAGAAAACACTAGTTTTATTATTTCCAACTTTGAAAGGCGTTTTCTTTTAACATGTCAAATGATTGATGACCTGTAGAAAGTGATTTTTTTTTAAAAAATGTCATGTGTCTTAATGGAATTGATCAAAAAAATCAATAAAAAAACTAACACCAACCCCCTAAGTCCACTGGCTGACCTCCTCCCTTACCCTACGTTGGTGCCTAGACCCCAACCAATATCCACCATACCCCAGTGCATGGGAGGGGTTTTCTTGGTGGTTGCGTGGGGAATGGAAAGGGGGATGGTGGTTTAGATGGAAGGGGAAAAGGCGATGCCACAAGCCTATAACCATAAATTTAATAAGTTTAGACAAAGAAAATGGAACTTGAATAATGTACCGCCACAAGCGTATAACCATATATTTCCTACAATTCTTTTTAGATGCATCACTTTCTAAATAAGGAAATTTCAATTTAGATGCATCACTTTTTAAATAAGGAAGTTTCAATTTATTAAATGCATCACTTTCTTTTGTAATTAATTAATTCTCTCTATCCTTCTCTTATCACATGGGCCCTTTTTCTCTCTACATCTCTCTATTCCAAAAATTGTCTAAGAATCCGCAAAAACCAAAATAATGCACTAAAAAAACGGAGGAAGTAAAAGATGTTTATTTACCTTTTGATTCTGAACTAGATTGAGACGAGGATTTGTTTGTTTTAGGACGACCACTATAAATGCTTTTCCACTCGAAGAAAGATGGAATAGCACTAACATTCTTCTGTTGAAAAAGAGTCGCATACTTAGTTTATTGCCAAATTAAACTAAAGTAATACTTCTTTTGTCCAATAATAATTGACATAGTCAAATATAACACATATATATGAGACTAATGAGAAATTTCTTAAAATGATGAGAAGGAACAAATGTGTATATATTTTATATTAAATGTGTATTTTTTAAAACTAGATGTGCAAAATTGTGTTTAAAATTGTTAAATTTACCAATTTTCTGGAAAAACGAAGATTATGCATATTTGCTCAAAACTTATGCACATCAAATTTGAGTCAAATTTTTGATTGCATATTCAGTTAAAAAGTATGCACATAGGGTCAAATGAGAAGTTTATTAAAA
Organism: Chenopodium quinoa; assembly: GCF_001683475.1. NCBI lineage: Eukaryota > Viridiplantae > Streptophyta > Magnoliopsida > Caryophyllales > Amaranthaceae > Chenopodium > Chenopodium quinoa. Next base: position 1,384,772 of record NW_018745281.1, read on the forward strand.
TGGGAGGGATGAGAAGGATTTATTGTTCGTAAGTTTCTCATTTGACCCAAATTATATATATATATATATATATATATATATATATATATATATATATATATATATATATATATATGTTAAACGTGCATATTTTTTTAACAAAATGTGCAAAAAAATTTGACCGGAACTTAACGATGTGCATATATTATGTACATAGATTTTTATTTTGAAAAAAGTAGCAGGTCAAAAATCAAATTTGCACATTTTGAAAATAAAAAGAAAAATATATGCACATTCAGTTCAAAATAAATGCACATTTCATCCCTTTTATTAAAAGAAACTTCTTATTATACTTCATTTATATAATAATTTGTGGTACTCCGTAATTGAATTTGAATTTTTCAATCATATTCGTGATTTAATTTAATGACAACTATATTTTTTAATTCTAAAATAAAGTATAAATATAATGTGTTATTAGTTGAAGTAATACCTTTGTTTATTTGATACATCAAATTCTTTTGAAAACTAAAAAAATTGATACTAATATGTGAATAATGAAAAAAAAATGTGAATTTTTTGTACCTGAATATTGGAGAACAATATGGTTAAGTTTGGGCAATTTCTGACATCGAGTAAGCTGAGGTTAGGATGTGAGTAGAGTGGAGATCGCAAATTTGGACAATTATAGATGTATAATTCATGAAGTGATCTAAGATGTTCCACTTCCTAACCTCAAATAATGTACCGCCACAAGCCAATAACCATATAATTAATAAGAAGTTTACCTTTCGATTCCGAACTGGATTGGGGTTTGTGTGTTTTAGCACGACCAGTAGAACTGCTTTTCCTGAAGAAAGATGGAATAGCACTAAACACCTCCTGTTGAAAATTCACATGCTCAGTAAGTCAGTATGTTGTCAAGTTAAAGCTAATACTCTTTCCATCTCATAATAATTGGAAAACCAACGTGAAACTTTTTTACCTGAATATTGGAGAGCCATGTGGGTATTCCAGTGAGCTTTGGGCAATTCCTGATATCGAGTAAGTTGAGGTTAGGAAGTGAGTATAGAGCATTATAAGGTAGAGATCGCAAATTTGGACAACTATAGATGTATAGTTCCTGAAGAGATCTAAGGTATTTCACACTCTCTAGCTTTTGTAACTGTGGACAATTTTTAATCATGAAATACTCTAGAACCTGGGCGAATTGAAGCCAGTCAGGCAACCGAACCATTGGAAGACCTACAAGTTCCAATCTTTTGAGATATATGCTTCTCCCATACAATTGTGTTCCATAGTCTATAACTAGACTAGCACAATTATGCAGAACTAATTCCTCAAGGTAACGGATATGAAGTGTTTTAAGGCTTGGGCAATCAAAGATGCGCAATATATTCATATGTAGACCTCTAATGTCGATCAAATGCACACAGTGAGAGACTTCTAATAACACTCCTCGTCGGTGGAAACCTAAAGTCAAAGATGATTGCCGGGATGTTAAGTACAAATTCCTCAAATCGCTTAAGAGTTCTAAACCCACAACATTTTCCAATCGAACACATCCATGAATATCTAATGTCTCCAAGAGCGGAAAAAACTCACAAGAAAAACTTTCGAGAAGAACATTCCCTAACAGACTAAGATATTTCAAGGAAGATAGACGGATAGGTGGAAGCTTCCTAAATTGGCATCCAGATAAGTCTAATACACGAAGCTGTCTTAAATTATCCAATCTTACAATTTGACCTGCAGATCCACCAAAAAACGCATCCCAGTGACTAGAGAACATTAATAATGAAGTAGTGTTTTCACAATTCTGGATCACCTTTTCCAGGTTAAACCGTGAAAACCCGTTCTTGTGGAATGCTACATGCTTAGTTCGTTGTCCAACAGTTACAGAAGAGGAACCATCAGAATTACGTGTACTGAACACAGCTACCTCTTCAGCTGCAAGGCGGCGTGCTGCATCACAGACAAGAGGGTTCATCTCACAGCTGTATACGCTTCTGCTGTTGCCATTACCAAAAACAGACACGGGTTTTTCAAATATCCCTCTGGAAAGCAGCTCTTCAAAATACCGCTTTCCAGTATCTCTCAAGATAGTTGTTTCATCAGGCATTACATATGTTGTTACAATACTTACGGGCATTTTGTCAGGATTTATATATTTTTCTAGTGTATCTCTCAAGAGATCCTGAGCCATCAACATATTGACCTGAGTTTCTCTGACAAATCTATGACCTTTAGGATAAATTGAGCAATACACAACTAATCTGAAAAGATCGGGCGGAAGACGTTTAAGATAGGCCAACTCAAACTCTGTTATTTCAGAACAACTTTTAAACAGTGGCGCCAAGCGTGAGATAAGCAACCTCAGCTCCTCAAACCTCTTCTCTTCTTCTTCTTCTTCTTCTCCATCGTCTTTAACAATTGAAGAACTCTCATCAAAATGAAGATCCAGTAAATCATTTACCCTGCAAACAGGGTGCTCGAGATCATCAGTGGATAAAGATAAATCGTGGGTACGGCTAGGGTCAAGCAGAAGGGGCAGTGAATCTTTCAGTTTTGTAAGACCAATTTCCAGATCTGGTGGGAATTTGTATTTGGAAAGATTAGAGGGTTCCAGTTTATGGAAAAGAGATGCAACAGCATCAGAAAGTCGAGGGTTGTCCATCATCTCACAAACATGACGATGAAATGAAATTGGATTGGCAGAGGTTTATGCTTGTTTTCTTCAAAATATTTTTGGGTTGTTGAACTCTTCAGCAGTATTTTACTCATAAATTCATAATCTATTCATCTCCATTCTTTTTTATTTTTATTTTTTTTATTTTTTGAGGATAATCTATTCATCTCCATTATAATATGGAGTAGATGGAAAGTTATCATTATTAAAGGTGACAACTTGTGACAAAAAAAATAAAAAAATAAAAATAGTTTTCACAATTCCACATGGCCAATGATATGTGAGGTGTCGGGTATAGGTAAATGGAAAACAATAAAAAGAAAATATTTCCACCTTGTTTTATTTTAATAAGCGTTGCAATATAATTGGACTTAGATAAAACTAGTTTAAGTCCCGTACAACGTACTTTTTTGTTTTTTTTTTTTTGGAAAAGATGTCTCCCAGACCTTAGCTTTCATTCATAGGAAGATCATGTTCCAAAATAGGTACAATGCAACTAGGAAAAATCAGAAAACCAAAATCTACTGCTAGTTCCCCATGGCAAACAATGTGCTAGTTCATGGGCAACCTTATTGCCTTCCCCACGAACGAAGCTCCGAGAAAACAACTCTTAAGAGTTACAAACATGATAAATATCATCCAATATAATGTGAAAGTTGTTGCTTCCCTTCTCGTGTGTTGAAATTGCGTTCACAAGCTCCAAACAATCACTTTCCTGTAACCAAAATCCACTGCAACCTTCAAGCCCCATAAAAGAGCCTTAGCTTCAGATGTCCTTGCATCCCATCTATCCTCCACCTGCCATGCTGCAACCAGCATAGCCACCCCCTCCGCATCTCGAATCACAGCCCCAGCTGATGCTGCAACCGGCTCAGCGCACATTCGATGGGCCCTTCGATATTCCTTGGAGCGTATTGTTACTACTTCAGGGCCTGGGATTGGCGATTGGCAGTGGCGGCTTGCCACCTTGCCATTTGCATTTGGAGGACTTGGTGTTTCTTTTGCAGGAGATGTTCGTCATTATGCTTTTCTTGCATCTGGATTACAGTCTGCTGGGTTGCAGACTAAGCTTCTACGTCATGCTGATATTGTTGGTCTTGGTCGAGCTTTTGAAGATGCATTGGGTTTGTTTAATCAAACGGTGGAGTCTGACATTTTGAGTAATCCTAGTGAGGTCGCTGCCTTGAAACTCATGAAGAAATTGGCAGATATATGTTTCACAAAGGTTACTGCTTCTGCAGAATCCACCTTTTCTTTATCTTTTCGACAATCGACCTTGTGGAAATCGCAGCAGGGAGATCACACCTCTGCTTGGCTTCGGGCAGTCCCTATTTCGGGGTTGGGTCAGACGATGAACGCAAAGACTTACCGATGTGTGTTGTGCTACCGGTTGGGTGCTCCATTGTTCTCTGTCTCGACGTCATGCTCTGCTTGTTCAAGGGTTTTTTCTGGAATATTTTCGGTGATCACGCGGTGTAGTGTGCTGGTATGGTGGGTATTAAGCATCTGCATAATGTTGTTCGGGAAACCCTTGTTGATGTTTGCTATCGATTTGGGATTTCATCGAGAAAGGAGGTTGACATTGAGTTGTCTGGAGGGGACGACGGGGCCCTCAGATCTGCAAATGTGTTACTTTATTCCATATACGTGGTCGCGATGTCTGTGTTGACTTGATAGGGTCTTCTCCTTTGACACAGTTTGGGCTATCTGACTTTATTCCTGGATGGGTTGTGGCTTATGCGGCTCATCGGAAGAGGGTCAAATATGAATCTAGCTGTCAGGCGATTGGTTATGGTTTCATTCCCTTCTCCTTTTCTTCACTTGGGGAATTAGAGAAGGAACTATTTCATTGCTGAAGCGGGTTCAGAAGATCTCGGTGACGCAAGACATTGGGGCCCGTGCTGCTGCTCATATATTTACTAGGGTAGGATTTGGTATAGTTAGAGGAGTGGGGGCCTAGATTATATCTCGGCTTCACACTAATTTTTTGTAAGTTGTATGACTTTGTCTATTTTTAATAATAATAATAATAATAATAATAATAATAATAATAATAATAATAATAATAATAAAGCTGAAATCTGCTCTGCCCAAAAGCTAAAAAAAAAAAAAAACAGGGCCTTAACCATTTAAGCTAATGTAGTTTATACTAAGACCAAAAGCTCCCGTCCAAAAAAAAAAAAAAAAAAAAAAAAAGACCAAAAACTAGTGTTATTTTAAAACTCACAAAGTAAGAAATGAGGCGAATGATACAGGAGAAAATTGGAATGAAAAAATCCCTTTTGGTATTGAAAATATAAGTCAATGATGGCAGTTGAAGCATTGGTATGAGCTCTGAAGTAGGATCGCTGGGTTCAAGATCTCTCCTTCAATTCCTCTCATTTCTCCACACCTCCCACCAAAGTTCTTTCATTCCAGGTATTTCTACTTCTTCGACGCTATTTCAAATTGATATTTACTATTGTGTCAAATCTTTCAATTAATTTCTACATTCTTTGGACATAAAAGAAAAATAAAAAACACTAGTTCACTAATAGCTTGATCTTCCCAAATCAAGTAAACTTAGATATTCTGAAAATTAAACACTTTTGGTATCATTAGCTATTGCTGCTAGAGGCTCAGAGAGTTAGAGATATACTAATAAAGTAACAATTGCTCTCCTAAATTAAAACATATTTCCGTTGCTCCCTTCGTCACTAATTGTTTCCTCCCTCTTTTGCAAACATTTGGGACTAAATTTTTAATTCATGTTCATGAAAATTCTATAGATCTTGTTAGATTTTTCTCATCCTATGTTATTTATTGAAGACCGTAAAAAATTAAATTGGACAAACAAACAGGGATGAAGGGAGTAAAATCTTCTTAGTGATATCCTCTCCAATAAGTTGTTCTTCCCAATTTAAGTGTGCATGTTCGTTAGTGTGTAATACTCCGTATTATGTTTGTTATTGTTGAACTTGTGTTAGGAATCGAGGGAGAGGCAAGGAGGAGAGAAAAGCCTACACATAAGCCCAAATAAGGTTCCATCCCAAAATCATATGATAACAGGAGGAGTAGCCCACTTAGGTTATAAAGTAGTGGTTTTTTGTTTAATTTTTCCATGTGGGACAACAACTCACACTTGCAACCTAACAACTTGCTTCTTCAGTTTCGTTTAATTAAGTAGCCCTGTGTGGGTTTGTTTCAAAAAAAAAAAAATAATAAAATAAAACCCAACAAGATTATGCTATTTTTATACTCCTTCTGTCCCTTAATTAGATGCATACTTTTCTTTATTATGTAAGTAATAAATACTAGAAATAGCCATCTAATAAAGGGACGGAGGGAGTACATTGAGAAGAATTTAGAAAATTGCTCCATCGTATAAATAACATTAACATTCTTGTGAAGAACATAAAGTTTTAAGGGGAATACAATGATACAAACTTTTAAAAAAGTCGGGTGCATAATAAATATTGTAAATCCACTAAAAAAGTTATCCAAAATAAATAAAATTTCAATTTCAAAAATAAATAAATAAAATAAAATTTACCCAATATAAATAGAATTTACTTTTATTATATTTCCTAAAAAAAAAAGAGGTTACTTTTATTATAAAATAAACAATAAAGCATAGTTTATTTTTTTGAATAAACATCTATTGTACACATGAATACATGATTATTCTTATTTCTTTTGACTTTAATGTATTGTTTTTATTTTTTTTGTTACAAATATTTTTTGGACACTATTAAAAGCCAAAAAAAAAAATTGAATAAAAAATGGAAAAGGGGAGGAAATTATAGAATATAAAGGAATATTTAGGATGATTCTATGGTTGTCGTTTGAAAAATGACAACCATAATTTTTAAACTGAACGATTAAGATTTAATGAATATTATATTTGTTTTTTAAAATTACTAATTTTTGCTGAATTGGAATTATTTTATTGCAATAAAAATTATTTTTAGTGATTAAAACTTAATTTTAATACTGCGCGTTTTGTGTGCGGCTGGCCACATCATGTGGCCGCTTGTAAAAGAGAATAAAGTAACCCTTATAATATTGTCCAAGTGACCACCCTTAAAACACAGATTTGAGTAATCCTTGTAACACTAACAACCCGTGTAAACCCTATAACACTAACGAAGTAACCCATGATAACTACCACCTATAATAATTTGTGATTTTACTAATTCTTTGTTAAATTTGTTTTTTAAAGTTAATGATCTTTTACGGATTAAAAATTATTTTTATTTAACTGAATTTATTTTTATTAACTGAACTTATTTTTACTAAATTGATTTTTTATTTTTTTACTAAATGTTAACGTTTAAAGAGGAAGAGAATAAAGCCTAATTATATTTTTATTCTTATATATAAATCATTAATGTACATGTCAAACCGTTACAACTAAATAAAAGGGAGGGAGTAGTTTTGAACTCTAATTTTGGCATTTAATTTCATCTTAGTTTTATCACAATGTTCAAGCTATAATGCGACTGAACTTCAATTTTCACCCCAGGAAGGAGCCCATCCATATGAGAAAGGAGCTGAGTGTACACCACCATATATATTTTCAATTTAAGCTACAATGGAAGCTGCATTTCAATCTGCCTTTGCTTCAAGTTTACTTCAGAACTTAATTAAACTGATTGGTGTCATTCAAGTTGAATACAAGAAATTCCAAAGGGGTGAGGAAGCAGTGAAAATGCTAGAAACAACTTCCAATTGGATGATAGCATTCGACTTTGCTTGCAAGATCGACTTGACACTGTAGCTGTTCTTTGCTTAGATGCAGAAGATTTGATTGAAGATATACTCGATGCTGTCGCTCAGAACTCTTCTTCCAAGAAACCAATGCTTAATTCTATGTTTAAGCATCCAAAAAGGTTTGATTGGCCATCTGAGATTCAGGAGCTACAAAGAAAACTAGACAGAGTATTTGAAGAAGTGAAGTCCATCATTGAGCTTATTGGCCAAACCAAAGCTCAAAATACATTTCGTAATGGTGAATCTAATATGAAGTCGTCACTACTGCCTTTAATTGGAAGGGAAAACGACATTACGGATATCATCCAGAAGCTGACCTCGTCAGTTGATTCTGAACATAATGGAGTATCCATCATAGGTATGGACGGACTTGGAAAGACAATGCTTGCCAAAGCCATCTTGGCTGACAAAAGAATTTCAGAGCAATTTTGCCATATAGTACGAGTTTATTTGGTTGAGGGATGTTTTGAATCCAAAGAAGCAACTGAGCAACAAGGATCAATTACTGGCAACAATGGGATCCTCAATAAACAAAATCAAAGGTTGTTGATCTTATTCGACAATTTGCTTGATATACAACTCACTGAGTGGAATGACTTCTGGGGTCACATTACAACACAACGGTCTACATACACAGAGATTAAGATTCTCATCACTACTTTCAATCCGCGAGTTTCACAAATAACTCGTACAGCTGCATATTACTTGAAGCGTTTGTCAAAGGAAAAGTGCACACAGGTCATTGTGAATAATGCACTCATGCTGAATAAGGATTTGCCTGAATTGCATTTAACAGCAATTGCTGACACCCTGGCAACAAAGTGTGAAGGCTTGCCTCTGCTTGCTAGAACTCTTGGGATGGTCCTAGGTCAAGATAACATAAATGAATGGGCAAAGAGGTTGAACAAGGAGTTGCGAGATATGTCTGATGTAAAAAGGGATATTGTTTCAACCTTGAGGTTGAGCTATCAAACTATGCAACCTCAATTGAAGAGGTGTCTTGCTTATTTCTCACTCTTTCCTCATAAGTACTCTTTCAATATGGATGATTTGATTCATCTTTTGGTAGCAGAAGGGGTTATTCAGCTGGATAAAGGCAAAGAATATTTTAGTGATTTACAAGGCATGTCAATACTTCAACATTTGGAAAATGGAGTTGTAAACCACTCTGGAAAACCAATATATGAGCTGCACAAATTCAGCCACATATTTTCTCAACTGGATGCTTCGAAGATATGTTTGCGGCTTGAAGAAGGTGTGTCATCTCTAAGTGATTCCTCAAAGATTGAAAATGTTCGTCACTTGTCTTTGTTGTGCGGCAATATTCAACTTACAACATGGACTAAACTTGAGAAATTCAAACGTTTGAGGACTTTTCTTTCCCTCAATGATAGAAGGATTGGTCCTGTGCCTCGCCAGCTTTTCAAGGCACTAGTGCGCCTTCGTGTACTGCAACTGAAGAAAACCGATATTACAGAGCTTCCAGACTCCATACATAGGTTGAAACGTCTACGAAACCTTGATATTTCTTTTACTCCCATAAACAAATTACCTGAAACACTCTGTAAACTTTCCAACTTGCAATTCCTCAGTCTCACAAACACTTTACAACTTTTCCATTTGCCACAACAATTTCAAAAACTGACTAATATGTTGTGTCTTGATTGGGAATTAAGTGACATAATTCGTCTTCATCTACCATCCCACATTGGAAACCTTCGTAGCCTTCAGACCCTCCCTCTGTTCATTGTGGGTGATAGTCTTGAAGGATACTGTATTTCAGAGTTGAAGAATATGAATTGTCTTAAAGAGTCAATTTGCATTCGATTTCTCGAATATGTCCAAAATCGATCTATGGCAGAGGAGGCAATGCTTTGCAACAAGTTGTTGCTAGAGAAGATAGAATTGCAATGGATGAGATTGGTGGATGCAACTGTTGCTGAAGATGTACTCGCAGGCCTAGAACCTCATGTTTGTTTGAGAGAGTTGCAAATAATAAACTACAGTGGCAAGTTGTTTCCAGAATGGATTTGTGATCCATCGCGAAGCCTCCAAAAGATACATTTGATGAAATGTCCATCATGTGAGATCTTCCCAGCACTTGGTGAGCTTCAAACTCTTAAGACTCTTGTCATTGAAGAATTTGCCGGTGTAACAGCTGTGGATCGCCGCTTTTGTGGAACATCCAGTGTTACTAGGGACGTCTATTTTCCATCATTGGAATCACTGACGTTCAAGAAGTTGGTGCAACTCCGGAATTGGAGAGGATTGGAAGCAAATGACATGCCTCGCCTTCGAATTCTCAAAATTGAAAATTGTCCTGAGTTCATCAACTTGCCTTCACTCAAGAATCTAACCTCTTTAGTTGAATTAAAGATTGAACGTTGTCCAGCAATGAGATCAAGATAAGAGAGAGTGATTTACTCAAAGATCGATGTGTTGCTGAAGGAGAAGATTGGGAGAAGGTAGATTGTGTTCCATATGTAGAGATTGATGACACAAGGATCCCAACATCAGGTGCCAATAATGTCCCAACACAACCTGCTCGGCGACATCAAAACGTTGTTTACCAGGTTGGTATTATTCTAGTTGCAATATTACTTGTGTATAGAATATAAATGTTGCTACATACCTTCAACCTTTTACTTTTTTTGTTGAACTAAATGACCAAACTTCAGCCTAGTCTTACTAAAGCAAATTGATTCAGGGATATCTACTTGTCAAGGACAACATTGGAGCATTTAGCCGACTCATTTTGAGGGATTAGCACACAGGTTATTTTTTTTCAAATTTGATTCATAGTAGTTAAAACGATAGGATAATGTCGGTCCTTAAATTTTTACTTCTCCCTAATTTTGCAGGAGAAGCAGAGTAAATAAACTAAGACCAGGTATATTGATGTCTTTCTTATTTTCTACATAATAGTCTATGAAATGTTATACAAAGAAGTAAGGCATTGAGTGCATCTAATTTAATTCATATCTCGTTCGTGCATGCAAAGACTAGTTGTATTGATGACTGAAATCGATTAATGATTCAACATCAGTCATGATTAGCTCATTTTTATATTTGTTGAGGTCAGAGTGTCGGACTTAGATATTTCTAAATACATTATTCCTGTGCCTAGATTATTGCCTGAGCTGTCTGTTGGTTGGGCTCAGGGATGGATCTTGGTTCAGGTCGACGGGGGCTTGATCCTCCCAAGATGATTCTTTTTATAGTTCAATGATCTATTTTAAAACAATAAGTTGCTTGTCCCCCACTTTTTTCCCCAAGATTTCCAAATGCAGTAGCTATGGACCCGAATGCCTAAATAAGTATAAAGATAGTATTAACACTTTAGTTTGTTGGTTGGCTTGGCTTGGACTACTGTTATAAGAATTTTGTTAGGAGTAGCCAGTATTAGCAGTTTTATTAGCTGTGTATCTAGCTACGAACTGCCTAGTTAAGGTTGTTAAACGGACAATTTTGAACTGTATGAATAATCCGTAAGACATATTCTTCTGTTATTCGGTTGTTTCTTGTTGTGTGATTGATCTTCATTGGCAATGTATTGATATGCTGAGTTGAGTTGCTACAGCCTTCATTTTATCATACAATTAATACATACTCGAGCTATCAAAGTGCGAGTGAATTGTTTGTTTTACTTTACTTTTGAGAGTTTTGTAATTTACTGAATATGTATTATGTAATGAAATTTGAGATTAGTTGAGTTACAATCCGGAAGTTGCCTTTAGTTTGATTACTTTCAATATTTTTTTTATTTCTAGTTCCTAAATATTAAGAAAAAACAATATGTGCTAACTGGTCACTTTCCTGTTTTCTTTATGTGTCCAAGAGATGTGCAATGTGTTATGGGTTCAGCCCAATTGGTGGTAAAATGTTTTTTGTATTTGGCTCTTTTTACTTGGTCAATTTTTATTACATTTTTACTAGTTAGTAGTAAGTTCTTTTGGGCTTATTTTTTTTTGGTGGCTTTCTTAGAAAGCTTTGGGGTAAAAAATGTTTGTGAGATTAGGGCAGCAGCCAAGTGAAGTGATGAGAGGATTCATTCACAAAAATTAGAACACACAAAAGAGAGAAATAGAGAGAGTTTCATTCTCGGTTTTTCTGGACAGCCTTTACAGATCTGGCTGTTGCCGGAAATTCAACCGTTGGATCATCCTCAAATTTTGACAGCTTGTTCCTGACATCAAGGGCTTCATTTTTGACGGTGGAGATCGTCGTTTGAGCTCTGTTTTGGTCATAATCGTCCTTGGACAGAAGTGCTGTTTTTGGGTGATTTCTACTCCTCTTGTTCTCTATTTTTCATCTCTTGTTGTTTGTTGTTGTTGGTGGGTGTATAAACCTTTTGTAGACTGATTTGGGTTTATTTTACCCTCAATTATCAATAAGAGAAGTTAGGGTGGACTCCTTAACGGTCCCGTGGTTTTTTATCCTTCACATCGAAGGGGTTTTCCACGTAAAAGTCTAGTGTGTTGATTATTATCTTTTCTTCCTAGTATTGTTGGTGCTATTGCTATTTTGCTACTGTATTATTGCTGATATTGTGTGTGGTTATTTAGTTGTGAAATAATTTGGGTTGATTTGTTTGAATTATTGGTTGATTGTCTTGAGTTGGTGATTTTGTGAGAGTCGTAGTGACCTCTTCCGATCCCTACACAATGGTATGTAGCAGCTAGCTTGATTGGCAACCTTCATTGTCCTGGCTCGCAACTGATGAAGATTATTTCTCTTAATTGAAGAGTCTCAAGCCATATAGCATCCCTTAATTCATTGTCAAAACTTTTCCAAATCAACCGAGCCTCCCTTTTGACAAAAATAGGTGAAGCTCCTAAATTGGACAGAAGAGCCATACATCTTTGCTTTGGGGATTCTTTGCAGCAATTGAACAAGTATTCTGTTGGAGATACTACATGCATTTTTCTTATGTTGGAGTTTCACCGCGTATGTATGTATATATATATATATATATATATATATATATATATATATATATATATATATATATATATATATATATATATATATATATATATATATTTTTATTTATTTTTTTTATTTTTTATTTTATGCTAACACTGCGTATTTATTAATGTTGTAACAAGTATTGTTAGAGTGCATGAAAATATCCTTCCTAGAAGGTAATCCTCATGACATTCATCTGCTATTGTAAGATATACACTCGTATTATTTCCTAAAATGTCTGCTCATTATCTACTAGAGCGCCTAAACAGGTTCACGGGAGGTGTTGCAATTAGAGAATACTTTACTCTATCCAATTAAGAGCAAATATTCACTTGTTTAGTATGAACATCTAGCTACATGTTTGGGGGAATTCACTCAGGAGATGCAGCTAATGAATTTATTTTGAGGTTTATATGAAAACTATAAATCTGGAAGGAAAGAGTATCTCCATACTAACTAACTTAACGAACTTAGTTAAAGCTTTACTCAAAGTTGACCAGCCGAAGAGGGAGATCAAGCGGATTGTTGATGACATTAAATCAAAAAGAAGTTAACTGCTTTTGATATTAGGAAAGTCAATATAAATGAAATACAGGACGCCCACAGCGTAGATAGTAGAGATATAGCGAGGATCTGAGGAAGTCCTAATGCCTAATTATTAGGCATTGGTTGAATGTTAGTAGGTTATAATTGTAATATTACTCTGTACTATTTATGTTTAATATTAAAAAAGAGTAAAAGTACATAAAAAAAGAGAGAAAAGGAGGGAGAAAGGAAGAAGAGAGAAAGGAGGAGGGCGAAAGGAAGAAGAGAAGTAGTTGTGTGGGGTCCACCTATTTGACGACATAATCTATTCATATGGATCGAGAAAAAAAAAATATATTTACTAGTAAGTATTACTGAAAATGTATTTTACACCGTTAAAAGCATATTTAGTTTGTTTTTTAATACACTAATTTTTTTTAGGTAAAAGTTGTTCTAAAAGTATTCTATTATTTCTCATAAAGCTCATGACCTATTTAACATTAATAATCGAACCCATGATGACCTCATGCTCATTTTTTTTTTAACTTTAAACACTACTCCAATAACACATCTTATGTCTATAATGTTTTGTTAAAAAGACTTAACCATATTCATAAACTTGAAAATTTAATGTTTAACTTTATACACATTCAACAACAATCTGTAATAACAAAAAATAATCTAATTTCTTTTATTTGCTCATACATAAAATAAAACCTATAGTATCTTTCAAAAAAAAAAAAAAAACCTATAGTAATTTTTTATATATGTATCCCAAATGTTTTGTGGTTTTTTCTGTCCCTCGGGAGAGTTACGTCATTAAGACTGATTTCCCGCTGGTTGTACCTGCAAAACAACGGAAGCTCCGGGGTGTTCGGAGTTCTGCCTCCGACGATCAAGTTAGAAAGTGTTCGGAGTGATGTAAAAAGTCCGGAAAGTAAAAGTAGATCTTCCCAGATCCCGAGATCAGGTGTTTTCTCTGATGTGAGAGAATTGATTGTGTGTAAGAATGAACGTGTCCCAAAATGGGGGGAATCTCCCTATTTATAGGATCATGGGTACATGTGCCCTTATCTAGGTCATTCTGACCTAGAGTTGGTGGGCTGCGCCGTTTTACGGCTTTCTCGAGAATTAGGCCTTGAAGGCCGTCTTTTTCCTTGCTGATTGGGGGTGCCACGTTTCAACTGGTGAGTGACTTTTTTTGGACCTTTCTTGGGATGACACGTATCCCATTCTGATTGGGCCACGTAACATGGGTATTTTTACCAAATTATTTACCCCTCACAGGGGTGACATGGCGTGCCACATGGTGCCTGTAACACATGTCACTTGGCATTAGTGAATGGTCTTTAACTGTTCACCTTCTGGGAAAATTACAGGGATGCCCCTAAATTTACCCCTTTTATAAATAGACTTTTACCCCCCTTCTCCCCTCATCTTTGACCCTTTAAAAAGTCTAGAGAAAGAAAGAGAGAAGTTTTTTAGAGAGAGAGACTCTGGTATCCGCCTGCATTTATCTTCACAAAGTTTCTGTCTGTTACTTCCGTTTGACACAATCGGTCAACGCTTGAGACTGCTTTGCTACAACCTTCAAGGTAACCGTCTCACCTCTTCTCAGCTCTTTCAAGCTTTTAACCGTTTGTATATATCGCATTGAATAATGGATTCACCCACAACACACACGACACATAGGACAGTATTCAACGGTCTCTTGGAACGGCCGAGTCTTGGACTGGGGGTGCCGTTTATGGGTGCTTGGACCACCCTTGCTCTTCCCCAAATTCGACCGTCTTTGTGCATGTGCACGACAATATGGCTTGGACGATGTGGACGACACCTGACCCAGATTATAGGTCAGACGGCTCAGCTGAGGCGCCGACTAATAGAGAACATGACCCACCGCTCCAAGTGACAACATTTTGGATGAATTTGATCACGAAGATGGCGAATAGGCCGTCCAACAATCCGACTCTGAGGAGTCAAGCTCACTGCAGGCGGATGTCGACTGTGAGGAGGATGAGGCGTCCTCGTGGCCATCTAAGAACAACCCGACTGAGGCGCATATGTCCGCTAGGGATAGAATTACCTTGGAAGCAAGCTTTCTAGCCTTCGTAGACAAATTCCCAATTGGGGATAGGTGGGAAATAATTGTGCCGCCTGCAGAGGCAACAGTTGTCTGGGAGGATGAGATTGAACATGCTGATAATTATTTTGGATTCTATGAGGCGGCATTCAGAGTCGGCCTCCGCTTTCCCCTTCATGAAGGAATTAAAGCTATTATAAGGGGCTATGATGAGATAGGCGTATGGCAACTCACCCCCAATTCGTGGGTGAACATTCTTTGCTATATCGCCGCCTGCGAGATGCAAAACATAAAGCCCAACTTGAAGGCGTTTGCACACGTGTATTACTTAAGCCGTGCTCGAGGCGGTTGGAGGGCGTTGTATACTTTGACCATGCAACCGAAGTATATGATGATGCTGGATAAACCGTCTAAGTGGAGCAACAGGAAGAGCAAGTTCTACTTGGTTTCTTCTCCAACCAGACGTCAAAATCATTTCCTCCGCCGGTATAATAAGAAGCCGACTCTCTTGAGGAAGAGGTGCGCCCTTCCGCATATCCCCGAGGAGGCTTGGTCACAGATAATAGAGCCGGAGAAAAAAAACTTTAAGAAAACCTCCATGCCTCTAGATGGTGGCACAGAAATAATTGTACCCAAAAATTAGGTACCTCATCTGGATTGGCTCAAAGACGAGGCGTTCCTCTCCGCTTGTGGTCTTAGTACCATGTTTGAGAGACGTACGTTGACCATTTAACCGGTGTTTTGATGTCGCCCCTATTGTTTTGTGTCTAACCAACCGGTTCCTTTTTGCAGAAAAAGCTTTAAAAATGATTGACACTGCGAAGGCGCCTGCTAGATCGGCATCCCAGATCCGGAAAGATCAGCTTGAAAAGAAAAAAGCCCAGCTAGCGGCCAAAAATGATGGGGTAAGCTCCGCTTGTATCCTTCAACTTGTGTAAACATATTCATAGTCTTCAGACGACATTTCACCGGCTATAACCCATATGTTCCACTTTCAAAATGGAAGCAAGAACATTCCAAGGTCCATCACAAAGATGATCAAGCGGAAGCCTGAGGAATCTGCAAAAGGTGCTTCTAAAGTTAGGAAGGCTCAGGCAACCCAAACGGCATCTTCCTTGCCGCTTAGACAAGACCGACCAACCTCTGGAGGCAAAAGCCTAAAAGATCTTAGCCTAAACGCCGACTTGGTCGGCAAAGAGTCGGGGTCCCTAAGGCGCTGAAGAGTGGCGTGCCACTCGACGCTGCATCCGGTTCTGCAGCGGCTGGGGGTGGCGAGACCCCTCAGCCAGAACCTCAAGGTATGACTTACTGCTTTGAACTCCCATGACCGCTTGGGCATATGCGAGTTAAATCTCAGCCTACCTAGTCAAGGGATTCGTCCAACAGCCGACATAATATAGGTGCCGCTTATGCTGCTATCTCACCACATCCTTCTTACGGTGTAGATGCCTCTCCAAGATGGTCGAACGTCCAGCAGTATTCCAAACGGATGCTGAGAACTATCTCCCGGTCCGAAAAGGAGTTAATTCCTGGGCTGCACCAAGTTAACCTGGAACGCATCACCGCCGTACTGGCTGAGGTAACTTGTCACCGTCATTTCTTTAAGTGCTTGTTTTTATCAGGATGCCGACTAATTCATTTCTTTCCCGCCTGTACCCTTGCAGGCAATGCTTAGGGTAAACGTGTAATCCCCCGTAATTTTGTGAAATTTAAAATTATATTTTAACATATTTTTGTAAATATTTGATTATAGTTATTTATTTACATAAATTATTTTACTATGATTTAAGCAAATAAATTTAATGTTTATAAAACTAATAAAACTATTTCATTAAATTATTACCCTACCCATATTGTAATCATGCATATTCCCATAAATTACTAAACTCATTCTTTTACCTAAAACCCACTTACTTTAAGCCCAAACCTTAATCCTAGTTTTATTAGAACTAGAAAAACTAAAACCCTTATTTCCCCCTCTAATCTCACGTAAAAAAAAAAAAAAAAAAAACAAAACAAAACCCCTCCTACAGTCCTACTGCATTCACGATCAAACACAAAAAAAAAAAAAAAAAACTTCTCCTTTGCTGCTGCTTCTGCCGCTGCTCCGCCTCACTGCCGCCTGCCCTCAGCCGGAATTTGCCACCTGCTGCCACCGTATCTAGTCGAGACCACCATTGGTTTAGTAGCCCATCAATCTTCCTCCCTTTCTTTTCAATACTCATGCTTTAAATATTTAAACTTTCTATGATTTTTGCTATCATGATTTGATTATATATATACATTGTGAAGGATTGCAAATCTATTGAGTTTATAATATATTAAGCATATAATTAATTTTCAGATTTTATTAATTAAGAAATTAGGGTTTAAAACTTGATTTTCATGGTTTTAGGGCTTAAAAACGTGTTGCTAAAGTTATTCAATTTGAGCATGATTTTGTTGTGATTTTGCTATGATTATGATGATGTTTAATTTAACAGCAAGTTCTAAATTTTTCATAATTAATTTCTGAATTCCGTTCGTAATTTCTCTTAATTATGTTTTAATCACGTTTTGACTCTAACTCGTCTGATTTTTGCAAACAAATAGTGTTTTTCGTGTGTAAACGACGCTCTAATCAGCCTCTAAATATGGTTTTCGGGCAGTTTTTGATTTTTAACGAAGGTTTAATGTTTAAAATAAATTTTCAGATTTTTATAAAGCTTTAAACTTGCTGTAATTTTATGAATAAGTATGTATTTTTAATGTTTTTATGTAGGAAATTTTAAGAATAATATATAAGCTTTTAATTCTAGCAAAAAGGAAGGTTTTAAAGTGTTGTTTAATTGAATTTTGAAGGTTTAGTTGAGTTTTTATGAAACTAATTGAATTCTAATTATATATTTCAAGTTTAGATTGTTGTATTCATACATTCTACTATTAAATTAAACTTTCAGATTTTTAATCTTGGTTTTAAAGGTTTAAATCATGGTTTTATGATGGGTTTTTAGGTTTTTAACATACTAACCTACTATATAATGATTATTTCAAGTAGATATGTTTATGAGGTTGTTTTATATTCTTAAACTAAATTTTCAGATTATAATCCTTACTTTAAAGTTGCTGGAATTTTATGTTATAAGCTATATTTTCATGATTTTAACATATAAGCTTATAGTTGAACTATTGAATTGTTAACTTTGACTATTGTGAGTAATTTAAAAGCATTATTTCAATGGTTTAAGGGGTTTTTAAAGTAAGTTAGTATTGCTGTAAATCATATTGCTTGGGTATTGATTGAACTACTGTTGTTTTGTTTAGGAGAGGACTTCGTAGAAGGTGACTTCTAGTTTTAAAGTGGCCAACCAACTCGTGTACTCAAGGTACATACAAGGATACGAAAACCTCGACTCTAGGAGCATGCATAAGGTCTTGGAAACTTAGAATCATGTTAGGAAACTTGTGGATTGGTCGAAAGTGTTTGGTAGTGAGTTTGATTGATTGTGATGTTTGGTTTGATTCGTGTATGAGAAATGTGTATTGATTTTTCTTGTAAGTATTATATATGCCATAACTTGCAAGACGAGCTTAGAGGCAAAGGTACATGAATATGTGGAATGCACTATTTTATTATTCGTTCATTATTATTGGAATGAAATGTGATTGGGGGATTTTTCCCCGCCCAATCACGGTTTGCCACGTGGACCAATCAGGCCCTGCCATGCATGTGTCCGCCACATGGACCAATTATAGCCTGCCACGTGTCAAGTAGTGATCGGTCCACCTTGGACCAATCGTGTCACGCCACGTGGCATGATTTCTGCCAGCTAAAACGGCCATCTAGGCCCAATATCCGGAAGAAGCCCAATCAGGCCTAGGTTGACCTAAACCTAGGATTGGCACGCTTCCCAAGACTATAAATACATTTATTAATCCTCATTAAAGGGGCATTCAGAAATAATTACTCTCACCTAGAGAAGCCAAAACACACGTGCTTTCTGATTGCTAGACCAGACTTAGCAATTAATTGCACTTCCTGATCAGTTCTCCCCTAGAGAAACCAGACACTACTACATTTAAGAGCTAATACAACGGCTTTTTTTGTTGTATTAGGTGTCAAATACCGTTGTATTAGACCTAATACAACGGTTACCAACCGTCACATTTGCAAGGGTTGGATTAGGTCTAATACAACGGCAAAATAGACCTAATCCAACGGATTGAGCAATCCGTTGGATTAGGTAGATACCTAATCCAACGGTTTCTTCAATCCGTTGGATTAGGTTCCCTTTTGTTTTTTTGGGAATAATTGGACCTAATCCAACAGATTGATGAATCCGTTGTATTAGGTATCTATTCATGCAAAAGAGTACATTAAGATATTCAGTCCATCTGTCATGGAAATTGAACAGGCCAAAAATAGCTTCAAGATTCCAATTTTAAGATAGAGAACGTTGTAGTTCGTCAGTGCACCTAAGATCAATTCATCTAACTCATTTTTGGATAAAGGGAACATAATCAAGAACATGGAACCTAGAAAAGCAAGGACAGTAGCTCGGTAACAGAGGAAATCCAAAGCACAGACCACAGTAAGATTTAGAAAACAGAACATAGAGCCGAATGATATATCAAGGAGCAAAAAAAGAGTTCGGATTGCATAAAGCTACATAAGCGAATTGCCTGTTGGGTTCTGTTTATAGCAAATTGTCCAAATACGCCCACCCAAACAGATTTACATAAAAAAGAACAAAGGTTGCAGCATAATTATGAGCAATGTCTGAGCCAAAGTAATGTCAATAAATAAGAAAAGTATCATATTGATGCTTTCTTCGGCTTGAGTTTTTACTCTGTATGTGTGTATGGCTATATGTTTATCAGTTTATGTACAAAGGGATATCGAACCAACATTTAAATTTCATGAAGTACGGTGTATGTTTTTTTTTCAAAAAAAAAAAATACAATTACAATCTCTCTACCTTTTGTCATTTACTATTATACATGAACTAGATATATGAAGCCACTGGGTTGCTTGGTTGTATTCCCATCCCTCCTGGTGAAACTAGGTTAGATTTCTAATCTAATTATCAGGTGGTGAGTTTTCCCCATTCCTTTCATAGTCAAATTGAAAGCACGTCTATCCAAATGTCTTGAGTTAGTTTCCCCCTTACACTTTCACAGTCAAAATTAACAAGAAAGTGTATCTTTTGCCTGTTTAAAACAGCTCAAAAGGCAGAAAGTTTGTAGAATAGTTCTTACTGCTTTGAAATATTAAAAGCTTTTTGATAGAATTAAAATCCCTTGTTCTTGAAAACCTTAAATTTTAGCCATTTTTTTTTTCTTCTGTGTTCTTTTACTTTCTTTACTTGTTCTGTGCTTCTTGATAGTTGTTGTGTCTATTATTGTTATCTATTCAATTTTTTAAATTCAATTTATGGTACCTGTGCTTCTATGTATTTTGGTTTGGATCTGTTTTATGGCTTTGGTTAAACGATGTTTTGGCTTGGTTAATGGAGTTGCTATGGCAGCATCTCTCAAACTCTTTGTGGTTTATTAAGTTTTAATATATTCCCTTTTCCTTAAACATACAAATAACACGATCAATAAACAAATGAATATAGTTGTATCCCTGTTGATTGCTCTCAATTTCCTGACCCACACTCAGTGTATCAGTCTCCAAACACACTTTAGTATAGCCAAGACATTGTGCAAGCTCCATCCCAAACAAAGAGCAGCAGCCTTGGCAACACTTGGATCCCAGTTTTCGTCTTGCAGCAGTAGCAATAAGAGCACCATTTGAGTCATTAACCACCAATCCCAAGCCAACTTATTTCTCATTTAAGATCGCAGCATCAGTATTAATCTTCACTACACCAGCAGGGGGACAGTTATTAATCTTCACTCTCCCAAACACTCTAGCAAAATACACCTTATAATTAGCCACATACCTTAGAAAACCTGCTGCAAGCATTCTTGGATCATGGTCTGAAGTGTTATTGATGGTCTTGTTATCACAAGTTAATAAGACAAACTCAAAAGTCTCAAAAGTTAATATAATTTCACTAACATCTAGGCAATTCTCCATGCTATCACAAGTTAACAGAAAATATATTTTGTTAATAACAAAATAATGTCAGAGTATTAAAAAATTATGACTCACAAACCCAAGCCATGATTTACACCCTAAGTACTAATTCATAATTTTCAATGTTACTCTATCAACCAGCCTTTTCAATTACGAAAATTGTCATTGTTATATGCACTATTCACCACCATACAACAATTATCTTTATACCATCACTCTAACTGAAAATTGAGCGTCTATTATAATTCAATAATACCAAAAAAAAAAAATACAGATACAATCATCTAATTCATCTTGATAAAATTGGCTTAAAACGGCTCAACAAATCATCAAAAAATTACCAACCATAAAATTATCCAAACAAAACTAGAAAAATTACAGATTTTAGAATCCAAATTGCAACTTTTCTCTGTTGAACAAAATTAAATCACAAAATTAGCTAAAAGAATTGCAAAAAATCAAAGAAAGAGAAGGAATTTACCAGAGGAGGAATTAGTAGAGAGATAAGAAGAAAGGTTGCGAGAGGGTGTATGTTCGAGCAATGAAAGTCTTAGCAGCAGCAATAGCCAAATTCTCTCTCCTCTTTCTTGGCCACCATTGAAAGACAAGAAAAAAATTAGTTCAAGGTATACGAAAATAAACCCCCAAAAAAAATTAGGGTTCATAAATCGAAAACCATTCAAAATTCAAGCTATACGAAAATTCGAGCAACAATGACCTACTTATGAGAAGATTATTTGCAATGGCGACTGAGAACGAAGCAGAGCAGCAATGGCGAGGGGGCGACTGAGAAGAGTCTTCGCGTGCAATGGCGAGGGCAATTGAGAAGTTTAATGGGTTTCAATTTTATTTTTGCCTCTAAAATATTTCACCATTTCCCGGTTTTTTTTTATATTATTTTTGGACAAAACCGTTGGATTAGGTCCTTGTTTATTTATTTATTTATTTTTTTAACCATCCGTTGTATTAGGTGTTATTCACTTTTTTTTTTTTATTTTGGGTTGATCCGTTGGATTAGCTCAATGAACACTATCCGTTGTATTAGAAGAATAATCCGTTGGATTAGCTCATCTAATACAACGGATTAGTATATCTTATAAACCGTTGTATTAGACCTGTTTTAGTATAATTCGTTGTATTAGCCTAGTCTAATATAACGGTATGAAATTGGCCGTTGTATTAGCTAATTTTGAACCGTTGTATTAGATTAAAAATGTAGTAGTGAGATCACCCTTTACTTTCCGCACCTTTTTTACTCCACACACAAGTACTAACTTGATCGTCGGAGGCGGAGCTCCCACCACCCGGAGTCTCCGTTGTTTTGCAGGTACAGGCGCAAAGATACCAGTCCCGGAATTGTAACTCTCCCGCAGGACATCAAAAAACTCCGAAACAGAATTAGTAAAGGGAGTATTAAAGTCTTAAAAGACGAGGTTGAGGATTCGAGGTGCCTTATGCACTTAAGGTGTTTATACACCAAGGTAGTTAAAGGATTCAATAATAAAATATTGTTTGTCACTAATAAATTAAGAATTGAATTGGAAACTTAAATGGTTTGAATGATTGATGTATGATTGGTTGTGTTGTTCTGCATTTGAGTCATCACCAAGTTTAAACTGGTAAATCACGTAAAGTGCAAGAAGGATGAGCAATAAAACTCTGGATTTGTGCACATCTAGAGTAATGACAAACAGGGGTTGAGATTCACGGGGTATTAACCGTGTACTTTTCAGAGGCCGTCTGATCTACGAGTCTCTTGTTTTCAAATACTTTTAAAATTATAATGAGTTAGATGAGATCTCATACTAGCTATGGCCACGGAGTCGTGCCCGTCTGCCATTGGGTGTTTATTAATGTTTCCGAAAGGAGGCATATGGTTTTCTTTTATTAATGTTCCGAAATGGAGCATAGGGGGACAACCTGGTCTATTGCTTAATCCAATCAATGAATGAAATGAATTATTTATTATTAATTAGTGAAGTCTTAGTAATGTTAACAATTGAGTCATGTGTTCGAGTCAATGATTATGTTGTGTGTGTGCAGATTGATTTTTAGTAACATGCTAGGGACTCTTTGCTATATTTCGTAGCTTGTATGTACTCAGCGTTGTTGATTGCGTGCTTTTGTGTGTCTTTTCTTGGTCATGGCCTTCGCCTTTCAATGACCCTGTAATGATCCAATTTTTACACTTGTAATATTGGGGAGCAGATTAATCACAGGTTTTACCCAATCCGAACTTGCATCAAGGTGTTGGGATTTTGAGTGGAGTGTTGGTTAACCACACAGTTTATTTCATTTCATTCTATTTCATAAGTTGGATTCATTTTGACTCTAATTTTATTTACTTACTATTTTAACGAGTTTTGAATAAGGGTCATAATGGTTCCAGCTTGTAAGACTAAATTTTGTTTTGATTATTGTTTTCGGAAACCTATTTATAACTGAGTTAGTTTTTCCACTGCTAAATTCTGAACTAGCCTTAACGTTTGAACACGTGGCGGTAGCACGTCAGTAATTCTCTCGCAGATTATTAAAAGTATTTACAGGTTTTAAAGAGTGAATTATTGGGGTGTTACAAAACGGGCTCAAGACTCCGTTTAACAAAAAGTAGGAGAAGGTAAGAGACACCAATAAAAGGGCGACTAAAGCCCTTAACTCTGCTCAATATCGATCTACCTTGAATGATATTAAGTCAAAAGCAAGGGAGATGAAATAGGAGGAGATCATTAAGGAGTTGACGGTTGCCCTGGAGACGGCCTACAAGAAGACGTCTGACCTCGAGCTCGAGCTTAAAAATGCTCAGTTGGATCTCAAGGCTTTGGAGGATGCCGACAAATAAAATACGTACCGAGATCCGAGTAGACGTTGGCCGGCTCAAGGACGAGATAACCAGAATGCGGGGCGAGTACAAGACTGAGCTCGAGGCAGAGTAAGAGCGGCTGGTGGATGAGAATGAAAAAGATTGCTAGGAGCGCATGAAGATAGTGTGGAACCTCATCCATCCAAATTTTGACTGGGACTACTTCAGTTTGAAGTACAAGTATGGCACTGAGGTATACGATGCCCAGACCCTAGGTCTGCCATAACCGGCTCCGTTTAACGAATGGGTCGGCATTGAGCCGTCTGATGAAGAACAGGAAGAGGGCTAGGGCGAGCTGACCCTAACCAAGTTCAACCAAGGCAAACAGGAGATGAGCTCCCCTCTGGCCATGACCAGTAGGTGCCCCCACCTCAACGGAATCAACAGAGTTAAGCATTTCTCTTTCGTTTGTATTTTCGGCCTGCGAGCTGAGTATTTGAATGTATTTTCAACAAGCTTTTTTTTTTCTCCCGGATGTGGATCCGGTATGACAATTTTCTCCCCCGGCCTTTAGGTCGGGTGTTATTAATGAAGTAGCCAACTGAGTCGGTTTTGACAATTTTGACAATTTTTTCACTTCCAATTTTTATAATTCGTGATTTATTTATTTTGCTATATACATGCTTCGATATTGCCTAACTTAGTAATTGCATGCGGCAACTAACAAACTGACTGGCGTTTTACCTCTGGGCGGCTGTGTGGTTAGTTTCAATAGGTTGATTGATTGGCTCAGGGACTTTTGATACTTTTAAGAGTATGACAAGTTCCTTAGTCAATCAATCACTACAATGATTACCCCAAATCAAGAGCATAGCCGCCCAAGATTCAGGCGATATAAGTTTTAGCATCCAGACGGTGCTAAAGATTACCTAGTTTGCTAAGCTAGGAAAAACATTATTCTCCGTCTGGGTTGTCTGTAATGAAAATACTCTTACATCCCTTTTACCCATTGGGGGATTACCTAGTTGAAATGACGACCGGTTACCGGCTGGTGTCAATAAGACATGCGGTTATATTATGCCGTTTAGGTTTCACCTTAGATTGTTCATGTCAAATGACTATGAGTTAGCCCTTATTGGGTCAATCAATTTTGGCCGCTTGTTTTTTAGTTTATAGAACATGCAATGTGCCATCCTAATGGGAGATGCTCTCTGCAACGAAGTCACCCGTATGGATGTCGCCGGATGTCGTACTCATGTTGGAGCAGACGGTTGGTTTAGATTTAGTCGTCTGCACATTGCACAGGTTAATGATTGAAATGGTTTCATATTTTCATGTTTATAGCATGGTTGATGATTGGCTGTACAGATTAACAAAAGCTTTTACCTAGTGTTATCTATATAGTTATAATACATAATACCTATATCATATTCAATTATAACTATTATGATCTGTTGTATATTTTGTAGTTCTTCTCGATATTCAACTGATAATGTTGACATGATTAAAGACTTTTGGGCTAAGTATGTTCTCGAGCTTAAGCAAGATAATGCTAATGAAGGAAATGAAGATGGTATGGACATCACCTAATGATTTTGATTTGTCCATTATTTTTTGGGTTAAGTAAGAGATTTTTAGAAGTGTATGTCTTGTAGGTTAAATTAGATGGCATGAAATTTGCTTAATGAGTTTGGTGTATAATTTTGAGGAAAATTTTAGGGTTATTTATTTATTTATTTAATGTTTATGTAAAATATTTTTGGAGGTCAAACTAGATTTAATGATTGTGTTGTAATTTTCTAAAAAAAAAAAAATGATTGTGTTGTAAAAGTGCTTATTAACTTTTGTTTATGAATTATATGATTTATGAACATTACTCTCTCCGTTTTCAAATACTTGCTCCATTTCTATTTTTTGCACTATTCATCTATTCTATTTTGACTAATGTTAGTGATTTATACATAAGAAAATATATAGTTTTGTGAATATTTGTTGGAATCGTCTCAATAAATAGATTATTAATACTCATTAATAATTAAAGATATAACTGATTAAAGATTTGCATCGGCATACGTGCC
Organism: Chenopodium quinoa; assembly: GCF_001683475.1. Classification (NCBI taxonomy): domain Eukaryota; kingdom Viridiplantae; phylum Streptophyta; class Magnoliopsida; order Caryophyllales; family Amaranthaceae; genus Chenopodium; species Chenopodium quinoa. Next base: position 1,410,710 of record NW_018745281.1, read on the forward strand.
TAGGAGAAATAGAGCAATTATTTAAAAACGGAGAGAGTATTGTCAAAGAGACATGTTGTCTCAGGTATGAGGTCTTTTATTTATTGCAAAGAAACCGCTCTATATATAGAGGAGGTCTGATTGCCTATTACAACCGATTTTGGCCAATTTTATCATACAAATAGATAAAGTTACACTAAAATTATAAATTCTACGTAACTGTTTGAGATAAACTTAAATAAAATAAAGGCAATGATATAGACAATATTATAACGATACAAAAGTCTACCTTCAATTTTCTCACTCACTATTGTTATCATTGCTATTTGTTCAAATTAAAGTAATATAATAAAAAATTCTTGCTTGATAATGTAGATGGATGGGAGCATATATAGAGTAAGCTACACTAGGATTGGGTAGTAGATATTAGGAGAGCTTGTTATGAGACTGAAAATTTTACTAAATGCCTCAAGTTTGAAATATTTAAGAAGAAGAGATACTGGATTTATCATGTCTTACTAGACAAAGTGGGGTATGTCTTCTAAATTCCGTGAACTGCTGAAGAAACTGTATTCTCATCAAATGCATCAGATTAGTTTACTGCAAGAAGTCATGGAATCAATGATAAGAGATACCTCCCTATGGACAAAGAGCCAATGGTTGTACCCAATGATGACAGCTTCCGAAAAAAGCAAGATAAAGAAAGTATCATCCAACGACTCTTACATCCTAGCACCAGTAGTATAGTTGTGATAGCAGGATGTTTGGGGTGGGCAAAACAACACTAGCTCATGTGGTCAAGAATGACTTAATTTAAGAATCCAACATTACTTTGACTACAAATTATGGGTTTTGGTATCAGGGGATTTTAATCTGATGAAGGTTTTGTGCTCAATGATCCTACACCTGCAGCTTGAGCAAAAGTCAACTCAAGTCTCTTTCCTTCAGAGTAACAATATGCACAACTGGGATTATGCAAGGAAAAAAGGGCTCTCATTGTGTTGGACGACTTGTGCAATTTTAAGAAGCCTCAATGATCCAATACCCAAAATTCAACATCATGTATAGTTGGAGCTAGCAAAGCCTGATTGATGATACAAATTTTAGGTAGAATATTGAAATGAGAATTTAAAAAAGAAATATTGTGTCTTAAAGAGAATATCTTGATGGACAATTTTTTTTTTTTTTTTTTTTTTTTTTTATGGGAATGTACAATTTTTTTTTTTTTTTAAGCCTGTTCTTCCTACCCTTTTATGCTTCGCGTTGATATATTGATGAGTTAGGACTATGCTGACTCAGTGACTCTTAACCCAATCTTGTTTCTCCTCCATGCAACAGTTGAAGCTAAGCAAGGGGCAATTTTTAATCACTAATGTTTCAAGTGAAGCAGAAAGTCCTCCATCTGGAAATAATGGTGTGAGCTTGGTTTTATTCCAAGTATTCTATAGCTCTGTTTTGTCAGCTCACATAGTGCAACCAAATTTTCAGGGCAGCTTAATCATTAGGTTTATCAGGTTCTTTTTGCAAGCTCACAATGAATCAAGTAGTATTCAAGTTAAAGTTGTTAGTATGGTATAGTGCCACTATTAATGGCGTTTGGTAGTAGTCCATCATGTTATGCTAAGATCATGGAACTTCAAGTCTTCATCCATTTGGCCACACACTACATTATATTCCTCCTCCGGTATCTCTTTCAATAGCAATTTTATGCACAAGTTGGAACAACTAGATTGTCAATCACTAAGTCCCATACTCCTAGATGATTGTACACCTTCACCTTACCAATTGGTGAGAGTGGGGGATAGCTCAAGTGGTTAGAGCTTCCCTCCCGGTTCCAGGTGATCCTGGGATCGATTCTCATCACTTGTTAAACACGGGTTTGGGCCGTACCCGCAAGTCAAGAGAGAGAGTCCACTTCACAAGTCCAAAGGAGGTTCCATCCCAAAACCATATGGCAATAGGAGGAGTAGTCCCTTAGCCTTATAAAGTGATTAACTCTCTCTTCTTCAACCAATGTGTGACACTTACATGTGGTGATATTTTTGGGAGGTCTATTCTTCAACACTCCACCTCACATGTAAGGTCCCTTTTTGAACTTTGTCTCATGTGATTTGTAGAGTGCTTCTTCACTCCCCCTCACATGGACCTACTCTTGGCCCAATGGACTTTAGCCATTTAGGATCCCATATCGTGGGCCTGCTCTGATACCATGTTAAACACGGGTTTGGGCCGTACCCGCAAGTCAAGAGAGAGAATCCACTTCACAAGTCCAAAGAAGGTTCCATGCCAAAACCACATGGCAATAGGAGGAGTAGTCCCTTAGCCTTATAAAGTGATTAACTCTCTCTTCTTCAACCAATGTGTGACACTTACATGTGGTGATATTTTTGGAAGGTCTACTCTTCAACATCACTCGCCCTTGTGGCTCTCTAAACACCAAAAAAAAAAAAAAAAATTACCACTTGGTAGACAATGTATCATGTATGTAGATCTGACTATGTAGATTAAGATTATTACCATAACTTTGAGTAAAAAAAAACATTTAACTTTTTCCTTCAATTTGAAGTGAGGAGTTAGGGTGCTTGGTAGAGAGAGAAAGCAATGAAGATAAAGATGAAATGACAGACAAAGGAGGAGATGGATTACTGTTTCTGAATTTGAGGGGGTCAAAAGGGATATACATTCAATGTAAATTAGTTTTTATTGGAGTGATAAAGGGGTGGGTAGATATGAGGGTGAAAATCAATGTAGAATATCAATAAGAGCACTGGGATATTTGTAGAGGTGATCAACGTCGACCCGGTCAATTCAGTCCAAAAATTGGGCGGGTTGGGTAAGCCTAAAACACATTTTTAATTAAAAATCTGAACCCGGTCCGAAAAAAGCCCTCTTTGACCCAACAAGTAATTATATATCTCTACACTCTAGAGTACGGAACTCTACCTACACCCTCGGTAAAACGACGCGCATAATACTAAATAAGGACAACTTTTCTATTTTCACTCTCGTTTACTCCGTCCAAAAACTTTCTCCATTCATTTTATTATTCACCAAATCTTCATTGCCGACGCGTTATTGAGGTACCAATTTCTTCCTTTTTTTTTTTTTTGAAACCACTAATTTTTCTCTTCTTTTTTCAATTTGATACAGTATATTAATTTGTGAATCACCTCTAAATATTTGAGAGATTAAAATCTGATCACGAGGGTATAATGGGATAAAAACATCTATTAACTACGAAGTATTTGTTAGAATAGGTCATGCTGACATCGTGAATTGACAAATGCTTATGAATTTTTTTTTGCCAAATCCGAGTTCAATTTTAATCGACAAAATGACCTTAAAACCCTTCAATGAGACATTTTACAACACGGATATCGATAAAAAAATATTAATTATTGGAGAGTGGGCTCCATTAACAGTAATTCAATCAACATAACGAATTTGTTAACGACAGAATAACGGTAAGTTAAACATGATGACTAATTAAATCTTAGTATTACAACATGGAAAATACAATATTAAAGGGTTGTAATGTTGAATTTTTCAAAAAAATTTAAACTTAAAATTAAAATGATGTAAGACATGTAGTTAATGTTACTGTCTTTTCTCAATCCAATTAAAGTGATAAACTTGTACTATCTCAATGTAAACTCTCTTTTCTCAATACAACTTGATAGATGCAATACAACCCAAATTTTCTAATACAAAGAATGAAGTCTATCAACATAATTGGTGGTATCAGCAACTCAGCATTAACCTGGTAAATCTTTCCCTCGAGCATTAAATTAATTTCCAGTCTTATTTGAACATTAAATTGTGTGATTAAACTAAGATAATGGTATTTAATAGATTATAATTCGGTGATCATACCACTTTAAATTTTTAATGGCTTTTATGATTGTGAAACTTGACAATGTTGCACAATTTTTTGATTAGTGCTATTAGTAATTGATGTAGATTTTGATTTGTTTGATAATGTGAGCTCAGTTAGTGGTGGAAATTGGAACATTTGATTCGGAATAGACTGTATCTGGTCGATTGAATAATTCGGTTCGGGTCATTATCATTAATCTATTTTACATAAAAGATAATCACTTTTAAGTCTTAAGTCAATATTTTGGTTGGATGTGTTTGGACTGAGTCAAAATCTGTCAATTTTGCCCATTTTGCCATTTAGTGTGTAGAAAATGAACTCCACAATTTTTTGATTTTTAAACAACCAATTTTATTAATAAGAATTGTGCATCGCTCAGGTTTATCACCTTGAAAAACACAGATGTTCATAAAATGCTTTGGGGTAAAACCGCCAACATTATTATTGGATTTACCTATAAATAGTGCAAATTTACGCCATTTAGTTATAAGTTTGCCACTTGATAAACAACCGGATAAACTGCATTATGTGAAAAAATTGTACGGATTGGTGTATAACTTTGTTGGAAAACATTTGACAAATAATATCTAGTAACTGTCGTGTTTATCAATTTTAAATTACAATTTACAAAGATAAACTAGTCTTAAACATGGAATTGAGGCACTCATCTATCTGTAAATTTTTCAATTTGAATGGACCCAAAGGGTTGAGTGATTCCTTAAACAACTGAGCAGCTTTAACTTGGGTGTTAGAGTTCCTGTAGGTGTTTGTTATATGTGACTCGTCCCACATTAGATGAAAGGATGGAAATATAACTCCTTATAGGCTTAAAAAGATAAAATTATAGCTTTCTCTACTGATTTTGGAATAGATCTCACTTAGATGTATTTAGAGCCTTGGTGGTAGTATGATGCCTAGTTGTTCAGTTTGTTGGCATAATTGGCAATAGGCCTTCAGGTTAGGAATTTGGGATGTTGGGATTGGACTGAGTCACATGACAGCTATTTATATCATATTGATGCTAAAATCTACATATAACTGATTTACTGAAACAAGAACTAATTTACCTGAACAATTACTTATATCATACAGTTGATATTTTGTTTTTCATTTGTTTTTTTGAGTCAGCTGTAACATGTCTGTCAGCATGTGGCTGCTTTAATTAGCTGCAGAATACTGATCTTCTTGTGGTTGATACGACGAATCATTCTTTTTATGCTTTTGTTCTCATGAGATGCTAATTGCAGAACCTCCATGATTTCTACCTTTTGTCTTACAGTACAATCTGATATTGGATCATGGCAAGAATCTCCTATATATCAGGGAAAGGAGAAACCCCGGTAAATTTTCCACCAGTAATGTGATCAATATATCAAATTCGGTATGATGTGGTGTTCTAATATGTTTGACATGGGTGCTTCGTTCAGAAAACAACGTTGATACTGATTACTGAAGGTGCAAAAACAGACTAGTTCACAGTACTGTTGTGGTGATTCAACCTTAGGTATGTCTTTCTGAGTATACAACAGAATACTATAGATTCAATTAAATTTGTTTCAATATAATTTATAGATTCAATATATAGATTCAATACATAGATTCAATTAATTTTTTCTTTACATGCTGAGTCACAGAGTCACTCTTTTGCACCAGTTATTAGTTCTATATCACCAAGTTTTTATTAATCAAGTCTGTTAATTAGTTATTTGTGGTCAGTTTGATTATTGTGGGGCCAATGGCTTTATATAGGCTATTTAGAAATACAGGATTTCTTATCTTTCGTAGCTACTTATTTATTGGATAGACAATATTGAAAGGTAATAAACAAGGAAACACTATTAGACAATAGTCATTTGGTTGATATGCAAAATATAGTACAGTATATTATATAGAAGTAACAGACAATTGGAAAGTTGACAAGAGTTAAAAGGAACATGTAATCAATGAGAAACAAAAAAGGAAAAAAAAAAAAAACATTTTTTTTTACTATTCAAATTTGATTCTATAAATCATTCTGATGGATAAGAATACACCGAAATATTAAGTAATTGTAAGAGATTCGCTTAAAAATATATAAGTAGAAAAAAAATAAAATTGATTAAACCAAAAATAAAATAATGGCAATGGTATAAACAAGTGTATAAAGATCCAAAAGTCCGCATTTAATTTTCTCAGAGACTATTGCTGTAATTGCTAGTCATTTTCAGTTTCTTAAAGAAGGTAAAGACTTTTGTGCCGAAAGTTCCTATCTTTTTCCTTTACTTGCTCCAAAATTCATGAGTTCCCACCACAAATGAGAGCATCCCAAGGGTAGTTAGCCATTTCTCTTGCCTCTCTTTCTGTGAAATAAACCATCTCACTCTTAATTTTTTCGTAATAATGGCATTAGAATTTGTTTCTGGGTTCGTCGTGTCATCATTACTACAAGAGCTAGTAGATAGGATCAAAGCTTCAGCTTCTGATACAATTGCTCTTGTGTTGAGCAATTAGGTTTTGATGATTATAAACTAATGATGATTATCTATCTAACGTGTATGTTAAGTTGTGCATAGAAAAAGCAAATTATGCTTGGAACAGGATACAAGGAACCTGAGTAATGACAGGTATATATGTAAGGAACTTGAGCAATATAGGATAAGCAATAGAGGAACAAGAACAACGATAAGTGTTATGGTTGATAAGCATGATGATGGCTAAGGGACCATGAAGGTAACTATGTAAACATGTGTTTACATATGTTAGCTTCATAAGTGTTGTGATGTTTGCAGGTTCAGTAAGCGTTGAGGGCTGAAGTAGGAATTGAAACAGAGGAACTTTAGAGGATCCATGAGGATACAAGTAAATTTAGAAGAAGAGTTCCAGAAATGGAACTTCCAGAAGTTTCTTAACAGGAACTTCAAAACGGGTTGTAACGACCTGGTTTCGGTGTAATGCTGGGGAAAACCCTAAGATCCAGAATATATCAAGACTACAGGATTCCAGAACAAGAGTTTCAGAGAAGCAACATGAAGACAGAGAAATAGAAGTATATTGCTCTAGGATTCATGTAAGTATGTTGGACATAAAAGTCGGTCTGGAACAAGTCTATATAGAACCAAGGTGAATTCCAAACAGTCAATGAAATTAGAGTAACTGACTTGTCAGGAACTCAGAGACTGTCAGAGTTCAGGAACCTAATAGGAACTTAAGTATGAACGTCGTTAAAAGTCGGTTTTAATGATATATATATTTACCTTATACGTGCATATCTTTTAGGGATTTGGTTTTACTGAATAAAGATATTTATCTTCTAATAAATCCCTTTTGGAAAAAGATAAGATTGTTTAAAAAGTATTTTAAACAAAAAGATAAGTTTTGAATAAAATCTGATTTTATGCTAAGTTTATCTTATTATTATTGACAGTTTTTATTCTTAACAAAAAGATATATTTTCGGAAAACTGATTTTTAGAAAATATCTTTTAAACTTATCTTTTCAGAAAATCTATCTTTTTCAAGATGAAATGAATAATTCGAGTGTACTATAAATATGCTCATATGCATTCATTCAAAGTTGAGGCTGACGAAGTGTAGTGGTCGTGCTTAATGGTTTTATCCTTCACCACGAAGCTAAGTCAGTCCTCCTGGTCAAAGTTCCTATCAGGTTTTTGGTTACAGTACGTCTAGTGAGTTCCAGACAGATCTTGAGTGTTCAACATATTAGTTTTATCTCTTTATTCATAGATATGTATTTAGGGATATTCGATGAGATCTTGTAATGGGAAAAAGGGTTTTGAGTGTTTTGTATTTTGGGGTGAGATTGTGAATTCTCTTAAATTCACGCTTGTGTATGAGTTTGAAATCTGGTAAAATTCGAGTGGTAGCTGTGAGTGCACAGTGAGTGAAAGGAACCTGAGAAGTGTCTTGGGTCACCTAGGAAGTTTCCTGGGTAAAGGGAGAAAAAGGGTCCTGAGAAGTGTCTTAGGTCTGGTAGGAAGTGTCCTATCATAGAGTCAAGTGTCCGTGGCGGAACTTGCAAAGCAAAGGTCTGTGTAATAGGTTGTACTAGGAGAGTTGCCTATTATAGTGGAATTTGTTTATAAGTCCCAATAGGGCCGAGGTTTTACTTCCAGTTAGGCACTGGATGGTTTCCTCGTAAAACTTGCTTTGTGCTTTAAGTTCCTTTACGTTTTGTTTTTAATTTCCGCATAAGTTTCGCGATTGGAACCTACTACCATTCACCCCCCCTCTTGTAGTAGTTCATCTAAAATAACAATTGGTATCAGAGCGGGTGCTCTTGATAAACCGGGTAACCCCGAGGAGCAAGTTCCAGGCTAGGATGGATATCTACAAGGAATGCAGTGAATGGAACTCAACCCTAGAACGTTCCGAATACCACGTGAAGACCAAAGTCTGCTTGTGAAGCAGATGTGATTCAAAGATGAACATCTTTGAGGTAAGTGTCTCGTCTTTGAAGTCTTGATTATATGCATGACATTATGTGTACAAGTTCCTTGTAGTATTTCTAGTTAAATTTTGGATTTTGTTTTGAAAGTTTGCAAATCAATTTTGTGTAACCTCAAATTTGATTTATAGAGTGAAAAGTATTTGTCAGATTTACAAATTGATTTATTTTTAAAGAATCGGTTTACTGGAAATAGTTCAAGGAACGTATTATGTAGAATTATGCATATTTGGTCTCTTGGAACCTGGATTATCCCTGTATGGAAACTTAATTCTTTGGGCAAGGTAATGAACGTATATTTTGAATATTTTCCAAAGAATGACCTTATCATGTGTATGTGTTTTTCTGAATATTTATTATGTAGACACATGATGTTTATTGTTAGTAAAGATAGTTGGTTTAACCGTAGTTGTTTTAATTATGGATTATTAATGTCTATTACTAACATGAAAGTACCCAATATAAATTGGGTAACCAAAGCCAAAAGATGACTGATTTTGCAGGCTAAGTGAGTGGAGACAACTTATTAATAATGATGAACTTTGGTTGTTTGTATATAAGCAATTATGTGCAAATTCCTCTCACTAGAAAGCCTTTATAAGAGGTTTGTAGTAGGTGAATCGACAACATGAATAAGTGTGTAAGTTGCCTATACATCTCTCTGTAAATATTGGTCATGTTCTTTTGGTATGTATTAATCCTTCACAAATTCCAATTGAAATTCAATTCCCTAATCTTATGAAGGTTATTTGTGAATGGATGAAAAGAGAAGTTGTTTGGATGTTTATAATGTATATCATGACAAACTAACTTCTCTTCTAGCTTTGTGCAAGTTATTAATCATTGTTTTGTAGGTTTGTCCATTGAGACAAATTGGTGCGTAAAAGTTTGTTCCATTAGGAGCTCAGTGCTTAAATTGGTTGGAACTTGGTGAACTTGGAATGATAAAACGAATTAGGGATACAGGAATAACAAAGCTTCTATATCAAGGTGCTATAGGAGTTAGCGTATACGTTCCTGTAAAGATTCTTGTTCAAGTTCCAGTTAAGTTCTTATTTGGAACAAAGCATTAATTCCTGTAGCAGACTCTTATGAAGGATAATGAGTTAAGATGATTATCTTTGACTGCGTGTTGGAGATTCATCATTTTGTTGATGGAACGACATCTAAAAGGGAGTATTCTTACAGGAACTTTATGTTTTAACACTTTTATGCTTTAGGTTTTATCTACCTCTTTTGACTAACCTACTGACATTTTAAAGGCACAAAGGAATCTCTTGGGTTGTGAACTTTCAGGTTATATCTTTTGAATGATAATATGAGGGACTTTGACAAGGTGTTGAAGAATTTGAGATTAAATCAACACGTTCCTCTACCCAAGATACAACGGTCTAAAGGACCAGAAGGACATGTTCCAACTTTATGTCAAAAGGAACATGGAAGAGTTGAAGGTTTATAATAGGAGGGAACTTGCATTATCTCGACAGCGAGGATCCAAAAGAGATGATGATAGCCAAATCAAGGTATCTCTTGCTATAAACCTGCAATGGAAGAACTTTGACTTATAATACTAACACGAAAGGTAAAATTTCTACATAACAGGAAGTTAGTAAGTCAAGTTCCTATCCCATTGTGAATATTTTTCTTGTCAAGTTTTTAATGCACATTCTGGTTTTCAATTGCTTGTAACTCTAGTTGTTTTATGGCTTCAAAATGACATCATCAATAAAGAGTGGAAATGTCACATATGAAGGGAGTCAAAAAGGGAACACATCATTTGTGGATCTCAAGGTGATTCCTAACAACAACCTGACATTTCTAGGTTTTATTGAAGATGAGATACCTCTATGCTTCAAACTGTGAACATGTTAATCTTTTCATGCTTGATAAACCTAGTAGGAACTCGATAATAGGTATATGTACATGTAAGTTCCAAACAGGTTAAGATCGAGAAGCATGAGAATGAAACACATGTTACATTCTCTTTCAACATCAGGTAGATGGTAAGCAACACTAATCCATTGGATCTTAGTGATATGGATATGTTTACCATGTGATATGTAGAGACTAATTGAAAGAGATGTCTTGTTTATAAGTAATGAAAGCAAATGAATACTTGGTTTCTTTTCTTAATAGAAGAGATGATGAACTGTTTATTGAAAGTCTTTTCTATCACAGGGTATGTGGCTAAGTATTCATCACTTATGAGATTATAGATCTAACAATGGAACCTAGTTCCAGTCATGTTTAGTGTTTGTTGCAGGAACACAGGATTGTCAACAAGTTTCCAATTTTGAATCATGAAAGACAAGAAGAGAACAAAATTATATACTAATGGTCTTTTCAGGTTCTTTAGAATAGTTTTCAATGTCTCTGGCTACATCATCAACACTGAAGCAATAGATCTTTGATGAACAAGACACCCTATGTTCTACTTAGGGATGTTTGATGATAGAAGTACCAAGGCGATTTATCCATAAACGCCTAGACTAGTAAAACATATAGAGTTGACACTATCATGTTTAATGTGCCATAAGTGAACATATTTTGAGACTAACAGGTTTGTTCCCATCAAACAGGTTATAAAGATGAACTCACAAGTTACTGTAGAACTAACTGAGTTCCTAGTAAAGAAATATGTCACTAAGAATAACAGCAAGGGATAGCTACATATGTTGAGGAACTTTTAGATGTTAAGTTCCAACTCATGCAGCAAAGTTCAATGAACTCAATATAAGAAAGCAAGTTCCAACGAAGTTCCAGAGCTGAGATAATATTTGTTCTGACCAGCAATATCTCAACAAACTATGGAACTAAAGTGTCTTATATGCATATGTAACCAAGGCCGAGCCTCACGACATTGAAGGATTTGAGGATGTAGCTTGAAGATTAGATGTGCAACAGGAACTCGATGAGCTTAAAAGGAAGAAGGTGTGTATTACATTCTAAACCTATTCTAGAACACCTAAAAAGGGTCGGAGATCAAAAAGGGTGTTCTGGAAAAAGCTTGTTGAGTAAGGCACGTGAATGGAACAAAGCTAGGTTGGTTCTTAAAGGAAACAACCAATACAAAGGTATGTATTGTTTTTAAGGAACTTATTGCTCGTGTAGCTAGACTTGAAGGTAATTGAACATTATTTTATCTTGTTGTTTATATGGGATTAGAGTTGTACCACATGGATGTCTTGGATGTCTTTTGTATAACATTTTGTTATAGATGTCTATGTGGAACATACTCTAGGATAGATTGCTATCCAAGTTCCTTCTTGAAAATTGAGCTTTAAAATTATCAATTTTTGTTTTCAAGATGGATTGAGTTATTAGTTGTACTTACTTACATTAATTATATTTTTGGTACAACTAACGAGACATTGTGCATTGATTTTTGCTAATCTATGATAAGAAAATATATTTTTAAGCATTAACCACTGACAATGGAACTTGTGTTAGAAGTGGAAGTTCATATTAGATTCGAAATCATCAAGGAACAGAATAACCACTTCAAGAACTCCAAGGTAAGCCATCATATCAACCTATGTATTAATAGTTACATCTTTATTGATATGAGACTATATAAGATATAAGTTCCTTTCACATGTCGGCATTAGATGAATTGGATTGATATATCTTTGGTATGGATGCAATATGTGAATTTGTGAATTGATTCTCTTATGGTTGTGTCTTGACTTATCATATTCTTGTTTATTGCTTAATGGAACAAGACTCGATGAAATATAACATGAGTATAAAGTATTTTTCCCTTAAGTTATGTCAAGTTGGGGTTCCTATGCATGTTAAACATAAAGTAAAGAATGTGCGCTTATTGTTTATGTGTCACACTTAGTTCTTGTGTTGTAAAAGACATACTCACTTGCCTAATAGTATTAGAGGTCTCTTAATAGAACTATGGGTGCTGTCAAACACGAAGTTCCTAAGTTGCCAAAGGAACAATGGAAGAAACTTTGGTGGAACAAGACAGGTAAGTTCCCAGACCGTTTGTAACTCACTTGTTTAAATTTCAGAGGGAACTAACCTATCTTTTAGTCAACTTTCAAGCATCCACACCATATATCTTCGATCGCAACATTATTCTACAACTCTAAGTTGTGTGTCTGTGTTGCATATACTCTAATTGTCTTATATTTAGAAAATTGAAGATTCTTATTCACCCAATTCAATTTCCTCTTTCCGTTCACACACTTTTACTTCTTATTCTTAATTCCCATGTGCTCTAAGTTTGTTGATCATCTTTTTATGATTTTTAATGATTTGATGAAACATAAAAAATGGTGATTATATGTTGAGGAGGAAGTTGAAGATAAAGGAAGAAGAATGGTAAGGGACTCAGGGGGAATAAGGTAGGAACCAAGAAATCAAAATGGTTCAGATCTGGTTGTGGAACTCAAGTGTATGAGTGAGTAATATCTTCATTGATTTAAAATGTGTTATTCCAGGAAAGCATGCAAAATTTGTATAATGACACCCTTTAAAAAAAAATAAAAAAAAAAAGAGAAAGAAAAGGAAAAAGGGTGATCAAATATTTAATTTCCTGGGTATCTATATATGAAGAATGTTGACTATGTTGATGTCGTGTACTCGTATACTTGGTGAGCTAGTGAAGGAACAATAATAAACGACGAAGGAACTTGATTATGATGAAACTGAAATCTATTTAAGTTCCAGTATGGAGAATGTTCCTCAAAGAAGTTGGTGGTTAAGGTAAGGGAACTTGGTTATCAATTGGCAAGATGAATATGTGTTGTGTTCAATAGGAGATTCAAGAGTTTGAGATAAAGTACAATGTGGCGGTTCTCATCTCAAAAGGTTTAAACGAAGAGCACAAATTCCACTTCACGTTCCCTCTACTTATTTTGTTCCATATGCTTCTTTATATATCCTTTAAGCTTGCGCTTTAATTGGTCTATTCATGCAATCCATTTCTAACTTTTTAGCTCTGATCTTTACTTGAATTTTAACTTCTTATTTGTCAAGTTCAATTAAGGGTTTTGAAGTTGGGCCTTTGGATTGTGAGTTGGAAGTTAGTGTGGAAATGGTATCCGTGTTTGAAAAGTGAGTACCTTGAGGCTTTTAGGAACAACAAGTGTTTAACTAGTATATACTTACTTATTATATGGTGGTAGGTGTGACATATGACTTTAAGTGCATATAATTTACGAAAAACAAACGTGTGGAACAATACCCTTTTTGATAATGACAAAAGGGGGAAGAATATGTATGATGCTTATGGTATGCAGTAATTAAGTCTAAAGTTATTACATCATGATTGTTGAAAGTATTTATATATTGATAAATGATGTGTATTGCTAAGTTCCTAACTATTAAGTTCTTGTGTATGTTCTTAACTTGTTTAAATGTTATTTCCTTGAAAAACTAAGGGGGAATAAATGTACAACGATTATCCTTTAATATGTGATGAGCATCAATAGTTTGTCATCATCAAAAAGGGGGAAATTGTTGAGCAATTAGGTTTTGATGATTATAAACTAATGATGATTATCTATCTAACGTGTATGTTAAGTTGTGCATAGAAAAAGCAAATTATGCTTGGAACAGGATACAAGGAACCTGAGTAATGACAGGTATATATGTAAGGAACTTGAGCAATATAGGATAAGCAATAGAGGAACAAGAACAACGATAAGTGTTATGGTTGATAAGCATGATGATGGCTAAGGGACCATGAAGGTAACTATGTAAACATGTGTTTACATATGTTAGCTTCATAAGTGTTGTGATGTTTGCAGGTTCAGTAAGCGTTGAGGGCTGAAGTAGGAATTGAAACAGAGGAACTTTAGAGGATCCATGAGGATACAAGTAAATTTAGAAGAAGAGTTCCAGAAATGGAACTTCCAGAAGTTTCTTAACAGGAACTTCAAAACGGGTTGTAACGACCTGGTTTCGGTGTAATGCTGGGGAAAACCCTAAGATCCAGAATATATCAAGACTACAGGATTCCAGAACAAGAGTTTCAGAGAAGCAACATGAAGACAGAGAAATAGAAGTATATTGCTCTAGGATTCATGTAAGTATGTTGGACATAAAAGTCGGTCTGGAACAAGTCTATATAGAACCAAGGTGAATTCCAAACAGTCAATGAAATTAGAGTAACTGACTTGTCAGGAACTCAGAGACTGTCAGAGTTCAGGAACCTAATAGGAACTTAAGTATGAACGTCGTTAAAAGTCGGTTTTAATGATATATATATTTACCTTATACGTGCATATCTTTTAGGGATTTGGTTTTACTGAATAAAGATATTTATCTTCTAATAAATCCCTTTTGGAAAAAGATAAGATTGTTTAAAAAGTATTTTAAACAAAAAGATAAGTTTTGAATAAAATCTGATTTTATGCTAAGTTTATCTTATTATTATTGACAGTTTTTATTCTTAACAAAAAGATATATTTTCGGAAAACTGATTTTTAGAAAATATCTTTTAAACTTATCTTTTCAGAAAATCTATCTTTTTCAAGATGAAATGAATAATTCGAGTGTACTATAAATATGCTCATATGCATTCATTCAAAGTTGAGGCTGACGAAGTGTAGTGGTCGTGCTTAATGGTTTTATCCTTCACCACGAAGCTAAGTCAGTCCTCCTGGTCAAAGTTCCTATCAGGTTTTTGGTTACAGTACGTCTAGTGAGTTCCAGACAGATCTTGAGTGTTCAACATATTAGTTTTATCTCTTTATTCATAGATATGTATTTAGGGATATTCGATGAGATCTTGTAATGGGAAAAAGGGTTTTGAGTGTTTTGTATTTTGGGGTGAGATTGTGAATTCTCTTAAATTCACGCTTGTGTATGAGTTTGAAATCTGGTAAAATTCGAGTGGTAGCTGTGAGTGCACAGTGAGTGAAAGGAACCTGAGAAGTGTCTTGGGTCACCTAGGAAGTTTCCTGGGTAAAGGGAGAAAAAGGGTCCTGAGAAGTGTCTTAGGTCTGGTAGGAAGTGTCCTATCATAGAGTCAAGTGTCCGTGGCGGAACTTGCAAAGCAAAGGTCTGTGTAATAGGTTGTACTAGGAGAGTTGCCTATTATAGTGGAATTTGTTTATAAGTCCCAATAGGGCCGAGGTTTTACTTCCAGTTAGGCACTGGATGGTTTCCTCGTAAAACTTGCTTTGTGCTTTAAGTTCCTTTACGTTTTGTTTTTAATTTCCGCATAAGTTTCGCGATTGGAACCTACTACCATTCACCCCCCCTCTTGTAGTAGTTCATCTAAAATAACATCTTGCATATTCTTTTGATGTGGAGGAAGAGCTCAAAAATCTTGAGGCAACTTATGTAAAAGCCCACTCCTTGCTTGATAATGTAGATGGGTGGGACCTTGTATCGAGCAAGCTACACCAGGATTGGGTAGCGGATATCAGGAGAGCTTGTTATGAGGTTGAAGATTTTACTGAATGTCTCAAATTTGAGATGTTTAGGAAGAAGGGGGATGCTGGATTTATCCGGTCTTACTGGACAAGGTGGGGTATGTCTTCTAAACTCCGTGAACTGCAGAATAAACTGAATTCCTTGACAAATGTATCAGATCAGTTTACTCCAAGAAGTCATGGAGTCAGTGATAAGACATACCTCCGTATAGACAAAGAGCCGATGATTGCACCTGATAATGATAGCTTTCGAAGAAAGCAAGATAAAGAAAATATCATCCAACGGCTCCTGCATCCTAGCAACAGCAGTGTAGTTGTGATAGCAGGGATGTTTGGGGTGGGCAAAACAACACTAGCTCATGTGGTCAAGAATGATTCAAGAATCCAACATTACTTTGACCACAAATTATGGGTTTCAGTCTCGGGGGATTTTAATTTGATGAAGGTTTTGTGCTCAATAATCCTAAACCTGCAGCTTGAGCAAACCCAAGAAGTCAACTCAAGTCTCTCTCCTCCGGAGCAGCAATATGCACGGCTGTTTCTGGGATTATGCAAGGAAAGAAGGGTTCTCATTGTGTTGGACGACTTGTGTAGTTTTAGGAAGTCTCAAGATTGGGAAGACTTTCAATCTCTGCTCCTAAATCCATCCTGTGGATTTGGCATTCTAATTACCACTCGCAACCCAAAAGTTGCCACTACAATTACCTCTCTTAGCAGTATCACCTCTGCTTCCTACCACTTGCAACAAATGTCTGATGAGGATTGTGGTTCTATCATAGAGAAAAAAGCAGTTTTGTCTGGTGTCAACAAGCGAATGTTTTGTGGGAGAAGAATGTCAGAGGTAATCGCAGTTCAGATAGCACAGAAGTTTTGCAAGGGCTTGCCATTGGTGGCAAATGTTAT
This sequence comes from Chenopodium quinoa, assembly GCF_001683475.1. Classification (NCBI taxonomy): domain Eukaryota; kingdom Viridiplantae; phylum Streptophyta; class Magnoliopsida; order Caryophyllales; family Amaranthaceae; genus Chenopodium; species Chenopodium quinoa. The sequence continues at coordinate 1,427,309 of NW_018745281.1, forward strand.
TGGGCACCAACTCTCCTTAAAAGAAGACCATAGTTGGCCAAGCAAGCTGTCTAAAGACTTGTGGACCATGCCAGAATTCAGAGAACTTATCTTTCCGACTTTAAAGTTGAATTATTCTGATTTTTCAATCTTTTTGAAAAATTGTTACCCTTACTTTTCTCTCTTCCCTCTAGTGTATGATTATACAAAGGATGATTTGGTTCGGTTATGGTTGGCTGAGGGCTATGTTAAACCTCAAGTTGCAGGGTTCCAATATTCTGATTGCTCTGAGTATTCAGTTTTTGAAGAACTTGGGAATTATTACTTCGACACTGTGTTGTCCCAATCCATCCTTCAAATATACCACCCTTTTGACCAAGATCCTAAGATCTACAGAATGCATGATTTAATCCACCGTTATGCTCAGTTGATAGCAGTGGCGGAGCCAGGATTTTCAAATTGGGGGGACAAATTATGAATATAATATAATTTGACAAAAATCTTAACGAAAAAAAAAACTCAAACACACATATTGGTTAATACTTAATTTTATAATTTCAAAATGTAAAAATACTTAGTCATACAAGTCAAAATGATGAAAAAAAATTACATAAACATTCAATTAAAATTACACTTTCATCCTTCGAGTCCTCATATTTTGAAAGCGATCAATAATTTTTTCATCGGAAACTTGTAAGAAGATATCCTTCTCAATAAAAGTGACTTGAACCACCCATTTCCATATCATTTTCTTGACTTTGAGGGGAGCTAAATGAAGGGGAGTTATTGGACTCATTTTCATGGAGTTTCTTTCTTTTAAACATGAATTGTCGAAGATCAGGTTGTTTTCTAGTAGCCTTGGATTTGTTTGAATTAGGTGAATCATTTGACATTTCCTAATTAAATTGAAAAATATATATCAATTTCCACAATCCATATCATTGCATAATAAAAAAACCTAAGATTAAAATTGTAATTAAAATTAAAATTCAACAAAAATTGCAATTAAAATTAACAATAATTCAACTAAAATCTGAAAATTAGGGTTAACAATTGGGGATTTCAAATTGGGGATTTCGAATTAGGGCTAACAAGACATACCATTGATGGATGTGATGCAGCGAAGACGGCCGAGGCCCGACGGTCGGACGGTTAGGCAGCGCGCAGTTGGTGAAGTGGTGACTGGTGAGGACAGAGGACCAACTAACCGAGCCACCGAGGACGGTCAATCTACTAAGTACTGACTACTAGAGGCTGGACTGGCTGAGTGGCTGGTGATGACTGAGGCAGCGTCGCAGCACATCAGCGAAGAACGGAAAGCCGACGGCGGTCGATCTACTGGAGTAATGGTCGAGTACTCGAGTGAAGATGGAGCAGTGCTTCTTCAGTTCTTCGTTTCATCCGTTCTAGCGTTCACATCCAGCGATTTTTTTTTTTTAATTTTTTTTTTAATTTTTTTTTTTGAAAATGGGGGGACAAGTGTCCCCACTCGTCCCCTTCTAGCTCCGCCCCTGGTTGATAGGCTCTGGCATGTATCTTCAGCTAGATGAACAATTTGTTGGTGCTTGTTCATCAGGCAACGTCAATGGCGATTCAAGTTATGGTGTCACTACTCAATATAGAAATTCTCGGCATCTGTCTTTGCTTAGTCCAAGTATTCCCATGCGAATATGGAGGGATATAGAAAGATATTCTGAGGGCCTTAGGACAATTCTTTCTCTACGTGAGCACCTAAGTATTGGCCAACTGAGTTACACCCTTTTCCTCAAATTACAATCCTTACGAGTACTCAACTTGAGTGGAACAGATATTAGTGAGCTCCCAGAGTCGATGGGAAAATTGAAACATCTTCGGCTCCTTGATGTCTCCAACACAAATATCCAAGAATTTCCCACATCTACAACTGACTTATATATGCTGCAATTTCTCAAAGCTGATCAATGCCCTCTGCTTCTCCAATTGCCCAAAAAAATGAGAAAGCTGGTTCATCTACTGCATCTAGAAGTTGACATAAAGAGTTTGAGTTCTATGCCTCCCAGCATAGGGAAGCTAACTAATCTTTGTACTCTTCCTGCATTCATTGTGGGAAGAAAGAATGGGTATAAAGTTACAGAGTTGAAGGATATGAAGTACCTCCAAGGATCAATTTGTGTCACGAACCTTGAAAATGTTAGTGAGGTTGATGCTAAGGAAGAATTGTTGCGAAACAAACCATTTCTTAAAAGGGTAGAGCTTGAATGGAACAAGTACTTAGCCAATCAGTCAGAAAGGATCCTCAGTGGCTTTATACCCCATGAAAATTTAGAAGAGTTGCAAATAACAGGATATAGTGGTACCCAATTTCCAAGTTGGATCAGTAGTCGTGAGTGTACCCTAACTAGCATTTACTTGCTAAGATGTGATCAATGTACCATCTTGCCCGCACTTGGGCAACTTCAACATCTCAAGACTCTACTTATCGAGGAAATGCATTGTATAGAATACATTGACAATCGATTTTCAGGAGGCGGGGTTGCAGCATTTCCATCGTTAGAGTCACTGAAATTCCAAGATATGATGTCACTTAAAAGGTGGGAAGGGTTGCAAGCGACTCAAATGCCTTGCCTTGGTGAACTTAACATCACAGATTGTCCAAATCTGAGTGTCCTTCCTTCACTACACTTACTTTGTTCCTTAGTGAAGTTGGAAATAAGTTACTGCCCTGTATTGCAGGCACTACCGGAGGGAGGTTTTCCTTTGTCAATGGAAACATTGATTATTGTACAATGCGATTTGTTGAAACAACGTTGCTTACCGGGACAGGGTGACTGGGAAAAGATCAAGGCCGTACGTAAGGTATTGGTTGATTTTGTGCGCATACAGACACTGGCCGGTTGAACTAAGGCTTTTTTTGTTGAGTTTTTTCTAAGAATTGTAATTGGAAGTCATTTTGAGACTTTTTTGTTGAGTTTTTTCTAAGAATGCATGATACTTTAAATTTTTAAATCCATCTTTGCTTTTGTTGGCACAATTTAATACCAACTGGCATCATTAGAGTCATAAATGACTCAAGCTATTAGAGGCTTAGAATTTCTCTCTTCAAACTATCAATCACTGGTAGGATTATGTAAATAAATTTAAAAATCCAATTTGTGATTTGAACTGATGTTTCAGAAACCTTTCTGCAAATAATATGCAAAATATATATATGTATCTGATCTAAATCATATAATACCCAAAATTCAGCATCGCATCCATGTATAATTGGAGGATAGTTGTTTGATGAAAAAATTACAAAAATAAATAATTGAATTTAAAATGAAAAAAAAAAAAAAAAAAAAAAAAAAAAAAAAAAAAAAAAAACTATATAGATCTATTTTACAATTTATGAATCAGCTATCACTCCCACAGCCCGAGACCAAGAGTAGCCACTCACTGTGGAGGCTGGAGGGTCAAGACCTTCCCATTTCTGTTTCGCGTTGATATATGGCTGAATTGGGACTATGCTGACTCTTAACCCAATCTTGTTTTTCCTCTATGGAAAAAAAACTGAAGTTAAACAAGGGACACTTTTCAATTACCACTATTTCAAGTGAAGCAGGCAATTCTCCATTTGGCAGTGATGTGAGCTGGGTGCATTGGTTTAATTCCAAATGTTTTAGTGCTCTGATGTTTGTCAGCTCACACAGAGCAACCAATTTAGGACAATTCTTGATTGAAAATGTTCTGAGACAAGGAAAGTCCATTTTTTCTATGTCACTCCATTTTTCTAAATTCAGCATTGAATTGATCTCTAATTTCTGCAGTGCAGGGAATGCAACAAACTGGTTTTCGTTATCAGCAGCAGCAATGAGCTTGTCTCTCCGAAAGTGAAAATCGATGATTTTAACTCCAATTAATTCAATTAAGCTGAGTGATTCAAGTGAAGGTAGCTGACCTAATGATGGCAGGACTTGACAGCTTGCACATTTGAAGATGGTAATTTTTGTGAGATTACCAAAAGATGGGTGGCCTATCCAACATGGAAATGTTGAACCTCCATAACAAAGTATCCGAAGGTCTTGGAGGTTTGTGTGTGGCTGTAGACACTTCATGACCTTATATTCGGCTCCAATCCAATCTTGGTGCTCATCATCAGTCCATCGAAGCTCTAAGTACATGAGTCGTTTCTTATAGCCGAGGTTTGCCTCCTTAGCTTCTTTTGGGAAAGCAACGTTCTCGAGTTTTGAAAGACAAAACTTACCCCCAAGGTCATTCATGTTTCTGAGCTCTGTAATGCGGCAACCATGTTCTTTACCTACAATGAACTCTGACAAAGTGCGAAGGCATGATAGTGCCCCCATCCCAGCTGGCATGGAAGGCATGGGGCGAAGAGTACCAAGATCAAGATGTCTAAGGCATGTAAGCCTCTTGGTAGATTTTGGTAAAGCAACAAGGCAAGGACAATTTTGAAGCTTCAGTGTTTGCAAATTTTGAAGGAACTCAATGGTTTCAGGCAACCGCTTAATAAGTGTTTCAGAGAGGTCAAGATAACGCAGACATCTAGCGTTACCTAAAGAACTCGGCAGCTCTGATACTTTCGTCCTGCTTAAATCCAAAGCGTGCAGATGCTGCAATGACATGAAGAAATCATAAGGAACGCTTTTGACATTACTCTTATTTTTCCCCAACAGCAAGATCGTCCTAATTTTAGAATATCTTCCTAGAGCCTGAAAATCTTTTGGGAGTAGACGCTGCAGAGTTACATGAATACAGTCTGTTTCGGCAACAGCCAAAACACTAGTAGGGTCTTCAGAAATCAGCCTAGGAGGACTGATTCTGGAAGTTTTAAGAAATTTTTCAGGAATTTCAATACTGTTTACCCTGTACCATATCTTCCCAGTACCGTCGTCTTCTCTTAACAAGGAAATATACCCTCCATGTTCACAAAGAACTTTAACATATGAAGCTGCGATTTCTTCCATAGGTTCTTCCTCGATCAGACCCTCAGCCATCCACAACTGTAACAACGTGTCGCGATCAATCTCATAATCCTTTGGAAAAAGACTGCAATACACCAAGCAGTCTAAGCATTCTTGAGAGACATCTCCTGGACACTCCAGCTTCTTAAAGGTTCTAACACAGTAGAACATATCTTCATAAGCTTTGCTCTTTTTAAAAATCTCTGGCATGACTTGATCGGTTTCTTCCTCAATGTTGCCGGTCGATCGCCCAGTTAGTCGTTGAACCACTGATCTAAATTGTGAAGGTTCAACTTCAATGAATTGAGGATGTACGTTTAAGATTTTGCTTTGTGGCAGGAAAATCTTATTGGTGCCTTTCAGTTTAGGTTGTGCATTTGTTTTGGACTTGAGATACTCATTTTTCCCTGTTGGCAGCAATGATTGCTTTCTCATGGAGGTAATATCGGATCTATCCATGGATTCCATGACAGGGCGAGAAACTCAGGGGATAGATAAAAGGATAAACTTTTTTTTCACAGGAAGAAAAATGATTTTATTATAGTATAAGATAATTAAACAATTTCAAAGAAATAAAATTTCAACACAAGGAAGTAATATAAGTTATTGTATAAGATAATTAATGTAATTCCTACATATGAAAATAGTTTAAGAACATAATATAGAGGGAAGAAAAATAGAAGAGAGAAAAGCATTTGACAAGTCTATGCAGAGCTTCTTTTTTTTTGTCAAATTTTAACCATAGTCCTCTTATCCTTGCATTGAGCAACAATGTGCACCTTGTTATTTATTTATTTGTTTAAAAAAACTTCTTATATGTGTCATTATAAGATTACTTTGTCAGTATTATAGGGGTACTCGATCAGTGTTATAGGGATTACTTCGTTAGTATTGTAAGAGTTAGTTGATCAATGTTGTAGGGGTTAGTCGGTTAGTGTTATAAGGATTACTCAAATTTATTAAATGTAAAATAAATGATAAAATTTAATTTTAGAATTCACGACAAACCGACAAGTCGGGGTAATAATAATAATAAAATAAAAGCTGAGATAAAGGGGCATCTATAAATTTGTGGCCATCTGTGTTGACGGGCCCGTTAAGTAATTTTAATTTCCATAAAATTATTAATTTAAAAAGAAAAAAAAAATAGCTTAAGTCAATTTTAAGTAGGTACTAGTCAACCTTTCCAAAAAAAAAAAAAGTAGGTATTAGTCAATTTCGAAAAAATTGGAATATTATATTTCGTATGCCAATTAATTATTCAAAGTGTATTTTTTCTATCACCCAACTAGGACTTTCAATGAAGTTTCTTCCCTCTTGTAAAAAAAAAATGAAGTTACTTCCCTCCCAAAACTTACCCCAAAGTCATTTTTTGGTGTTTAGAGAGTCACAAGGGCAGGTGATGAGAATCAATCCCAAAATTTTATGGGTCCGAGAAAGAAGCTCTAACCACTTGAGCTATCCCTCACTCTTAGCTTTATAATGTGACAGCTTTACTTGCAAGGCTGCAATGAACTCTTACAACTTGTTTGGTTGGTAGGAAATAGTGGGAAAAATCAGAATTTCCACAAAGTGGTAGTATAGGTCGTTGTTTGGTTAGCATAAAATTGAGAAAATGGGGAAAGTCAGAATTCCCACGAATTAGAAATTCCCATAAATCGTGGGAAGTAACTTACCACCACCACCCTAGGTAAGTCAGAGTTCCTGTGATTTATAAGCTCCATTACTTTGCACTCTATTTCCTGAACAGTACGAGTTCGAAAAGGCCTTGAGTGCCTTCTATGCATAAACTACATCCGCATGCTTTTTTTTATTTTTACACAAAAGTCAAATGTGATCTATAATTTAAAAAATAAATGGAAGAATATTTAAGTACTAATAATAGACGTGCAAGTATCAAAAAATGCTTAGGCTTTGTAAACATGTCATCTATAAATTTATAATAATGCAATGAAAGCATGACCTATTCAATGATCATATGTCAATAATGTCATATAAAAATTTCAATATCTTAGTATTTGTTAAAGCTGAATCTCTTTTGTAGATGTCGTATGACTTTTTATTAATAAATTATTTTACTATTCAAAAAATATATATATAGAATTTTAAGGTGTCTTACTCCAAGTTCTTGATCAATGACAGAAGAAAAACGTCACTTGTGCTTGCAACAATTCAGTCATATTCCCTGTTAAAAAACAAACGATATAAGAACACAAGCAATGCACTCCATGAAAAGATTAAGAAGCCGAGAATGGTGCATAGTATATGAATTGGACCAGCTACTTGCATATTGATTGTTTTTGGGATGCAAAATTCAAAATTTGATCTACCCCAAAATCAACGTAATCATGGTTCGGGCTGCACCTCAAAACATCAGCCTGGATCAAGCTAGCGAGCTAGTTAGGCTCGTGTTATTCAGCTCTAAACTGAAAGGATCTAGACAAACTTAGATCTTAATATATCAAGTTTGGGTTTTATTAATTTATTTGCTTGTGATATAAGAGAATAAAGAAATGTTACATTTAAATTTCATTTTTTTTGGATCCAATTACATTATTTCCTTTTTTTATTTTTAAAACAATTACATTATATATATGTATATACTATGTACAAGTATTTATTAATTACAGTACATTGCAATTGGATTCTTCTAAAATTTTGTTTTCTAATTCCATACTTGAATATGAACTGCCAACTAATCTGATGATTCGAATAACAGTGGTTCATTGACATTGAATATACAGAGTACATCTCCATTAAATTATATGTTTTCGGTGTCTTACATTCTTCCATCAATGAATACCTTGGGAACATATTGGATCTTCTTCCAGTCACCACCAACGATCCGATAACATCTACTTCCTATCTCTGCATTTACTTCAATGATCAACTGTTACAGAGACCAGATTAGTTAAGGAAGTAACGAACTCATCTAGTGCAGGTAGAGATCTCAACTTGTGACAATCCACGATCTTGAGATCGCAAAGGCGAGGCATTTTCATTGCTGGATCCCATTGTTCAAGCCTTGCCATGTCTTCAACTGTTAACGACTCCAATGATGGGAAACACACTTCTTCCTCTACTGCCTTGTTAAAAGAATGAAAGCTCATGTATGTTACGCGGCGCAGTTCCTGTATATGAAGGTTTTTAAGGCACGGAAGATTGTGTAGTGGAGTTAATATGTTACATTCATAACACCGTTGGAGGTGGATGGCCGTCAGCTTGCTTATCGAGCTGATCCAATTCGGAAAGACAGAACCACCAAATCCAATTATTTGCAATTCTTCCAAATTTTCATGTGGTGTAAGTCCGGCTATGACTTCATCATCTTGTAGTTGATCATTTCGATAGTTATTCCATTCGAGTTCCAACCTTCTAATGAATTGCTTGTTGTTCATCTTAGCTTCCTTGGCTTCATCTTCACCTTCGACTCTTTCTAAATTTGTAAGGCAAAGTGAACCTCGAAGTTGTCTCATACCCTTTAATTCTGTTATTCGACACCCATCTTCATCACCCACAACAAACGCAGGAAGCGTTTGGAGATTAGATAGCTTTCCAATGTTAGGAGGCATACGCCACAAAGTTTTAATATCTGCCTCAAGATGCAATAGGTTGGCCAACTTTGTGGTATCTTTAGGCAATTCAAGTATGTAACAACCAGTCAATTTAAGGACTTCTAGTCCATTAAGCTTGGTAATGGACGATGGTAACTTATCAATTTCTGTCGACGACACATCCAGGAGGCGTAGAAGTTTCAAATTTCCAATCGATCCAGGTAGCTCTTTGATGTCGGTTTTACTCAAATTAAGTACTCTCAAGGTTTGTAGTTTGCAAAGCAGTCCATAACTGAGTTTAGCGAGTTTTGTACCCTCATGTAACGAGACTAGTGTTCGGAGACCCTTGCAAGATTTTTCCATTTCCTTTAATATTGAAGATGCAATCTTTTTTAAATCAAAAGATACATGTCGTGCTCTACGAAAGCAAACATACAACATCGAAGAGTGTCTGTTATGGTTCAAAGAGGACCAATACGTATCAACTTTTTTGTTAAACTGAAAATAAATGTAAGAACTGACTTCTTGAGCATATCGATGGATAAATTCATGCATTTTGTAAACTTGTAGTTCACGGTCTTAGATGATTGTAGACCGTGATAGCAGCTCGTGAAACCAATCGTTTCCAATTTCTTCTAAGCGTGCATGACCATAAGTGTTCCCTGGACATTCTTGCTCAATGAAACCTTCTGACATCCAGTATCGTACCAGATCTTCCTTATGAAAGTGGAAGTCTACAGGGAAAAGAGAGAGATAACAGAAACAATTCCTTAGACTTCGAGACAGATTTGTATAATTCAGCTCAATTGATGGGAAAAGTTGTTCCCTAAGTTTGGGCATATCCCATAAATCACTTAGCTGAATAGACGACCATCTGTCCTCGGACACAGAGGAGATATGAAGTCTGATGATATTGGCCACCAACAGTAAGCCTTTGCAGAGATTTTCGGCTACCTTAAGTGATATCGCTTTCAAAGAATTAGGTAGGATGATAGATTGGATGTTCTCTGTTGATAGCCTTTTCAAATGATAGGCAATCATAGGAACAGTACTAAGAGAAGTAACTAACCGGGTAACTTCAGGATTACGAGTAGTGATGATGACACCGAACATTAAGGGGGAATTGAAGAGGAATGATTCAAAGACCTCCCATTCTTGTGGATCTGGAAAATTGTACAAGTCGTCTAGAACAATTAACACTTTTGCTCGCTTAGACAAGTCTCTGAACAATCTCTGCTGCGGCGGCTTCCCTTGCTCCTGAATGATCTTTTCTGTTTCTGGAGAAGCTTGGACTATCACCGAACTCAAGACCTTTTTCACATCAAATCCCCCCGATATAGAAACCCAAATCTGTGGTCAAAACCTTGTTGAATGCCTAAATCGTCCATGATAACATGAGCAAGGCACGTTTTTCCTAGCCCAAACATGCTCTCTATCGCAAAATGATGTTCTTGCATTGATTGTTATCGCTGCTACTACTGCTACTGCTGCAGCTTCTATTATTAGTAGCATCCATTAAAAATTCAACAATCTCTACCTTGTCGCGCATCCTTTTGAAGTCCACATCAATGTCTGGTGTAACATCCAGCATCCTAGCTAGAGATTTAGGAGGCCTATTCGCTGCTGCTATTGACAATAAATCTAAATTATACTGCAGGTTCACCATCTCTTGAGACATACACCAATTTTGCAAGAAAGACAAGGCACCTTCCATCTCCCTAGTCTTAAGCGCGAAATCTACCATCAAGTCTTCAAAGTTGTAACAATTTGTCATTGCATCACCAACCCAAATTTGGTGTTTATGGCTGTTTACCAGCTCACGTCCATCTATGTGATCCCGCGCTAACTGAACTTTTGTGTAGCTCATCTCCAGATTTTTCAGCTTGATCTCCAGGTCTGATAATACGTGGTGGTACTGATCATGAGCAAAAGACTTGATGGTGTCAATTAACTCTTGGACAACGTTAGTTGCAAATACGCCGCCAACCAATTCTATGGCCATATTGATAATTTGATATCTAGCTAGCTGTGATATCAATTAGGAATAATTTGTTATGGTAGTAAAAGATCTATCATTTAGTTCACAGAAATTTGATGGACATTAAAACAAATTAAATAAAAAGGAAAAACGAAAATTTTAGGCCATTGTTAACTTGTATTTTTACATCATGAAAACTAAGTCAACATTTAGTAAGGAGTATGATGTAACTCTTCTTCTAAACAAATGATAATCCATTTTTATTTGAAGTCCTACAATACTTATATTTTATACTACTGTACTGGATTATAAATCAAATTCTAACAAATACATATCATAAAGCCCCCTATAAAAGGTTTTTTTGCCAATTTTAATAAAGGAATTGAACATAAAGGTCCATCTAACAAATTTTCCAAATTGGCGATAATACTTGGCTTTTTCAATGACTTCATGGCTGCCACGTCAAGCTTGCCTAGTTCTTCCTGGTATCTTTCTAATTAATAGCTAAGATCCCTTTCAAGATGTATTATGCTTATATTATTTCATTGATATGAATAATATGATAGTGATATTAGAAATTTTTCTAGCTAGGTATGATAATGATATTTGATAATTATGTTTATATATTGAATACTTCTTGATTGCATACATTTTTATTTTTTTTTTGTATTTGTGTATGATTAAGAACCTTATAATTAGTGTTGACAATGTCTTTAGGGATGATGTTCAAGGCCATAATTCCTAAGAATATGCAATTAAGTATATGGATTGTTTGAAAAAAAAGAAAAAAAAAATACTGTGTAACAAATTAACATTATATTTGACAACATACATAGGACTAACAGGAGCATGTTTTCTTATCTCTAGCTGGCCTTTCATTTTTCAACTCTACACAAAAGAAGCACCAGAACAACTGTCCAATCATCGATCTATCAACTTCGATCCAGATGGACTCCGGTGCACATAGAAGACATCGAATAATGGAGCGTTCTAGCAGGGATAGGGGGAGTAGCAGTCAACAAGAAAGCATCAAGAAGCCTGCACAACTTGAACTTTTGTTCTGTAAGGAGCTTCAGAAACAGGATACTACGGGTTTTTGTTCTTTAGCAGATGAGTACGGCAGTATCTTCCTCGCTGAGCAAGATAGGTCTGGCCATGTGCTGTTCATTGACATTCAAAGTAAAAAAGTGTGGGGATTTTATTTGGAGTTCTCTGAAGATCAGTCTGATTACAAATACAAATTTGGCAAAGGTTGGCTCCAATTTGCACAGGCAAAGGGCCTAACTGTTGGTGATTCAGTGACATTTTATCGCCAACGTGCCACTGATCTGTTCTTTATAGACTGCTTGCCTAAGGAGCCCTCTGTACTTGACCAAATTTCATCATCAAACCAAACAACTTTAACTCTGTTGTTTGATTCTCCGTTCTTGCATTATTTGAGCCTCTTCCCCGAGGATCATGAAATCAAGAGGGATACATGGATCCAGCTTGGTCAGGCTGCTGGTCTTTTTGCAGATGCATCTCTTGCTTCCATTGCTTCCTCGTTCGAAGTATACCAAAGCGAGGGATATCTCTATCCTTCAAGGTATGATGAAACAACTGGAAAGCTGTGGTACAAGGTAACTGATTTGGTACCTAACCATGTCACAAATTCGGAAAGGACCCATCTCAAGATCGATCTTGATGTCCCCCTTGATTCACTCTGTTGCGAAAAATCAAAATTTGAGCATGTAACAATGTGGAGTTTTCCATCCAATGTTATTCCAGTGTTGGAAAAATTCATAAACCTGAGGACACTTTGGTTCCTTAACGGTCACCGGTCTTGCGTAAACCATGTACCTTATGATTTTTTCACCTCATTGAAGCACCTGCAGATTCTGAATTTGAGCTGTACTAAAATTACAGAGCTGCCATGTTCGATAGGCCATGTAAGGGGCTTGCGCTATTTTGATCTCTCTGAGACCCTCGTTAAAAACTTGCCTGAAACCGTATGCCACCTTAAGGAACTGCAAACTCTAAAACTCAAAAATTGTTGCGGTCTAATTACACTGCCTAAAGATACAACTAGATTAGAAAAGCTTCAACATCTCCATCTTGGTGTCCATACCTACTTGCACTGTATGCCCCCCTGGCCTTGGTGCACTTACTCGCCTTTGTACATTGTCGCCATTCGTCATTGGCTGTGAGTTAAGTTGCGGAATAGCTGAGCTCAAGAACCTTGATGGCTTAAATGAGCTCCGCCTTACAAAGCTTCAGAATGTTGCAAGCTCAATGGAAGCCAGGGAAGCAGACCTAAGCACCAAGGTACAGCTGAGGAGCCTGGAGCTCAAGTGGACAGAAAATCAGCAGAGTTGACAACGAGGTTATTGAGTGCCTGCGGCCGCACACAGACCTCAAATACTTCAAGGTACTCTGTTATGGAGGTTCCAAATTCCCAAGTTGGTTTAGTGATCCTTCTTTTTCCAACCTCGTGAGCATTACCCTCTTGAAGTGTGAAAATTGCCGGGTTTTACCTCCTCTAGGGCGCCTACCCTCGCTAAAATTTCTCACCATAGATGGATCAACAGGCATAAGAGTCATTGATGATCAATTCTGCAGAATTATTGAACACAATGATGGAATTGATGATAAAGTTGCATTCCCAAAATTAAAAAAGTTTGCACTAATCTCCTTGCTTTCTTTGGAAGAATGGAAAGATGTGCATAAAAGCGACTTTCCATCCCTTCTTAAACTAGAATTGAAGGATTGCCCGCAATTGGTTACAATTTGCAGCCTTTCAGACATGCATTCGCTCCAACATTTGGAGATAAGTAATTGTCCCTTGCTCCAGTCCCTGCCAGAGGGACGCTTGCCTGCGTCAGTAGAAGAGTTGTTGATTGAAGACTGTCCCTTGCTCAAGCACAGCTGCTCAAAACCTGATGGTGAAGATTGGCATAAGATAGAGCATGTTGGCAGCATATGGATAGACTTCGAAGGCATATCCTCTCGCTAATCAGAAAGATACAGGGTTTCAATAAATGATCCACTGTCCAACTATTATGCAGTATGTATCGTAGTTTAACAAGTCAAATTTTACCTTTCATGGTTTATTTGAAATTGACTTCAGTGGATGTTGGGGATGCAATCTTTGCAAATTTTACAGCATGTTAACTTTGTAAAACAGCAGTAACATCCAGATCAGTCTTGTTGGGTCTGTTTTTTTAGCTATGAATCTGATGTATATATGAAAACAAAATCAGATCTTATACCATGGATCTATACTCGTGGAGAGGGAAGTCCAAAATCGCCAAAGGGTTTTTATGAAAGGTAACATTTTTCTAGTTTAATTACAATACAAACTGCATAGTAAGATTCTACACAAAGCCAAAATAGAACAATGCGAAATCCCGACAATCACATAACATTTCACTCGAATAAGTCTGATTTGAAAATCTACAAATGAAGTATATGGCTTCTAAAAACCCCTAGCTGAACCTATATCTACTGAAAATGATGATACAAAGAACATTAATACTAGAAATCAGTTGGGAAATTACCAAAAAAAAAAAAAAAAAAAAAAAGTTGCATAACTTGGGAATCCCAACAAGAGGGCAAGAATAATATTCGAGGCAAGCTTATATCATACAGAATATACCAAAATGTAGGATCTGAAATCGGAGGAAAAAAGTTACAAAAAAAATAAAAAGGAAAGAAAACATTATACATATCTCTTCACTTACTGGTTACATAAGCAGTTGTTCTAGATCTGCAAATGCAGACCTTGAGTTGCTTGGTTTGGTGACCTCTGGACCTATACTGTCAAGTAGTTGTTGCTCAGAAGCCTTGAGGTCCAAGGTGGATTGAGTTGAGTCAACTGTAGCCGGTGAAGCTTCAGGTTGATTTGAGTCAGCTGGTGGTAGCGCTCCTGACTGACTAAATTCCACTGAATTAGAAACTGCCAACTGGCTAGAATCAGCTTGATTTGAAGATCCTAGTTCACTCAAATTCTCCGAAGAAGGTGCTCCTTCAGGTTTTGTTTGATGAGAAACTTCTTCCAAAGAAGCTCCAACTTCGCCGGATTCCTCTCCAGCTTGGGTGGAGTCCAGTGGAGCAGCTCCAGGTTGGCTGGACTCTGCAGGAGGGGTAGCTCCAGATTCGCTGGATTCAGCTGGAGGAGTAGCTCCAGATTCGCTGGATTCTGCTGGAGTAGCTCCAGGTTCGCTGGATTCTGCTGTGGACGGAGCTCCGGGTTGACTGGACTCTGCTGGAGGTGTCACACTCGAATCTCCAGAATCTTTTGGTGGTGGTATAACACCATTAATCGGAGCTGCGGTAGGAGGTGCTCCTAATAACAACTGCTTACCAGGCTCCTGTTGAGAACCCTTTGTGGCGGGCAATGATTTCTTTGGAGCGGAAATTGAAAGCGCGAGAGAGCTCATCCCTGGTGGAAGAATTTCAATAGGTGGCTTTTTATTAGCGTCCCCTAAACTAGGAAGCTTGGGGTCCTCCAGAGAAGCCAGGAATGCAGAAGTTGCATCAGTCTTGGTTGTTCGAGTATGCTCAATCTCCTTCTGCAACATTTTATTCCAAGACTCAACCAAGTTCTTAAGAGTTGGTCGTCCATGGGCCTGATAAATATGAACTAGTCAGACAAGGCAGTAATACCAACGTAAATAAATAAAATAGGGGAGGCTTCATGTAACTTGAAATAGCATACATGAGAATGAAGTACAGCCTCTGCAAGCATCCCTGTTTCATGCCACGCCTTCTCCATGAGAGCATTGTCACCCAAAACTGCAGCCGCAAATGCGGCTTCACGTCCCAATCCAAGTGAGACTAAATTAGTCACCAGAGTCTGCATTCAATCATCAGATACATTTTGAGTAGCACAAAGAAGAGATGGTAATGCAGACATGTAATCATAAGGGAGAGCAAAATGAAGTATTTGATGCTGAAAGGGATTGCAGTTGATTTAAATCTCAATGGAAAATCTACAAATGATGTTTAAAATGGGTTTTCAGGGACACACCGTATCTAAGTTAATGTTTAGTCATGAAGAGTAGATATACTCTAGAGGTTGCTTGATGCAACAGATTATGTAAGAGCCATTTGTATCTACAGCTTTAATTGATTTGACAGCAACACTTGCACATTTAATAAGATTAGTCGCATTGGAATGATAGGTGATTATCATATTTATAAATGAAACCTTCTAAAAGATATCCCACTACATCCAGGTCATAAAGAGAAGGTGAAAATTAAAAGAAACATATTAAGTTTGATCTTGCAGATGTCTAAATAAATTTTATGAGTAAACATAAAAAATAAACATATCAATCTTGAACAACAGTATCTTAGTACACCAGAGTGGAAGAGAACATACACTTAAGCGAGTTAACTCTCCATGGTTTGCAAGTCGCAAGGCCAGACCCCTTAATTCATGACTCTGCAAAGATCCCTTCACAGAACCAGCTGCAGCTAATCGCTTAAGAGCTTCACGGGCAATTTCAGATTGTGCTGTTGCATCTGCTGCATCAATAAGATCCAAAAATTGCTTTGCAAATTTTGCTATCCCTTGTACTGCATCTACAATATTTTCTTTCTTAGCAGCTACATTTAACAGGTTCGTCAAATCCAACCCTGAAGTTTCTTGTCCTATATCCCTGCTATTGCTCATTGTCAAAAGGCACTGAAGAGCTCTTTTCAAATCATTTCCCTGCATGGCCAGATCAAACTCCAACCTACAAAAGAAAAGATGAAATCACAGCTTAAAATCATAAAGATCATAAAACAATCTAGAAATCTTGGAGCATCGACTGCTAATCAGATTGTTGCGCATATTTTTTATGCATTGAAAAAGGCATCATTAAAACATCATATAGTCATTGTCAGGTATTACAAAAGCACAAGTTATAAAGAGCAATCAGAAGCAGAAGCAACACTATGATACTATGATAGAGTTGAATAACCAACTTGTACATAGCATGTAGCATGAGCTTACCTCTTCGATATTCCAGGCAAATGAAGAGCTTCAGCAGCATAACCCATTCCGAGCATAAATTCAGCCAAGTCATCATGATGCTCTCTGCCAAGTCTAGTAGCCCTGTAGATGCAGAAGTAATTAATGTACCACCTCAATAAGCACATGCATCCAGCAAACATGGGAAATTTAAAGGATAATTACCATTTTACTGCACTGACAGCATCCCCGTAGGCAGCAAGACAGCGGCAACGAATACCAGGATGGGTAAGAGATAAAGCATGGGCCCGCATATACCTGGAGGTGAATTTCAGCAGTCCATGAATATTAAATACTCAAATATACAGGACAAACACAAAACAGAAGTACAAATGCATCTAAAGATGGAAAACGGTTTCAAAAAATTGAGGATTGATTTCGGGTTTTCCTTTTCTGACAAAGCATCAACTTCATATAACCTTCCCTCAAAAAAAAACACCTTCATATAACCTTAAACTTCCATAGGACAGAAGTAGAAAGGACCCACTGGTTTAGCTTCTTGAAACCAAGCATAGTTTCACAGCGCTACTACATTTAAGAACTAGAGGTGGGTTACCTGTCAATCAGCCAGAGTACTCCATCTCTAACTCCCACAACCACAAGTGGGCCAATTGGTCGTTTTTGCTCCGCAGGGAAGCGGGTTACTGCAACAGCAACACCACCACCACCAACAGCAATATCATTTGCTCGTTTATCTTCGGGCAAACCAGAATCATCCCCGTCAACTTTGGACTGTTTTGGCAATGTTAAGTAAGGTGGCACAGAAGGAGCTTGCTGAAATGAAGCTAATCTCACAACCTGCAATAATAACTCCATCCATCATGCATTTGATAATCATACAAGTGACAGCAGAGTCACTACAACATGCTCAGATCTTTGTAAAAGAAATCAATCAATGATAAACGATCTTGCAAGATACTCTTTCAAAAACGGCAACATAAAACCTACAATATAGCTGCCAATACTTTGTAATCTGGACAACAAACCTACAAGATAAGCTGACTAGAAGAACAGTTGAACTGAAAACAGTAGATAAAAATTGCATAGCTCAATCAATGACACTATATGACATATGCTTATTTTATTACCTGGTCCATTTTCGTCTCATCCAGCTCTTAATAAGTTCTGATACAAGTTTTCAGAGCAATTGAAGGTCTACTAGATAGTCTAAATAGAAATAAGCTGTTTGACTAGCCAGTACTGAGTTTGTGACAAGCTAGTGATGAAATTACAGCTCTTTAGGGATGCAACTTTAAAAGCTCTACTTCACATAGCACAGATAATTAAATAACCAGATATTTGTCCTGGTCAAAACATATAAGACTTATTAATCTAATCTAATGCTATGTAAGCAAGAAAACGGACAAAAATATATTAAAAGAATTAAGAAAAAGGTTTTTATGAGATAATTTTAAAACAAAAGGAACTAAGAAATTCAAGATATTGTAGCAATAATAAATGAGTGAATCTTTGCAATACCAAACAAAATATTTCTATTTATTTATGTTGCAACCCAGAAACAAGATAAGGCTGTTTTACGCTAGACCTTTGATTAGAAATGCAACAACCATGTGCTAGTTCATAATAATAAAGAAGAGAATCTAATGAACCAATATTATACAAGTCCATTCTGAAAGAAAGCTAAACAAGTTAATCAGTCAACTCCATTGCAAAGTACTATAATTTAATCTATAAGATTATACTCCCTCTACCATTAGGCAAAGAGCATAAATAATTGATAAAAAAACAAGTCAACAATACCTGTAGCATTGGCGGTCTCAAAGATATTCTTTCGTTTGTATCAGCTTTAGGACCATCAACTGAAATCAGAGCTAATTCACCATGCTCAGCAACAGCTCTAGCTTGTACCTCTTTCAGTCTCAATTCTTCATTCATCCTCTTTGTCTCTAGATCGATTGCAGCAATTCCAGCATCCACAAAGACCACCCTAGAAAGATGTAACCGAATGTAAGAGAGATTCAAAATTCATAAAACCTGCACCATGTACATAATTAATAAAAAAGCAACAAAATTCATAAGCATTCAAGCCTAAAATCTGCACCACAATCCAAATATAAAAAATAAAAAAATAAATAATAAATAAAGACAAAAGATCATTTTATCTTCCTAATTTAAAAGGCTACTTATCTCTTGAAAGAAAGATAACTAAATGTTTGTCTAGTATTACTCTATCCCTCCATATTCATAATTCTGGATTCTGTAGCAAGTAGAACGGAGAGAATGATGAGAAATATTTTGTGGTGAGGGTCAGCTGATATGAGGATAGCTCATCTCGTAAGTAATAGGTCTAGGCTTTGGAAAAGTGCTGTAAAAGAATATTGCACTTATGGGAAAATGGTTGTTACGTTTTCCTCTTGATTCCCAGTCCTTTAGGCATACTCCCATCGAGTGAGGTTCAAGGTCTCGGGGGTGGCCATCACGTTCATTTTTGGGAAGATGTTTAGAGAGGAGAGCAACCTTTCAGTGTCTGAGATCCTCAATTATACCAACTGCCTACTTTCCACAACCCACTCGTTGCTGGTTTTTACGGCGATGATACAAAGCCACTACATGATAGCGAGTTAGAGGAGTTCACTTATACTAGAACATATGGTTTTCAATTAGGAGCTCTAAATGATTCAATGGAGTGGACAGATGATTCATTGGGGACTTTTTCTTGTAATTAGTTAAATACAAATCACTTCATAGCATCATAGCACAGCTAGTAACTTGTCTCCCACTTGTGCAGAACATTTAGATTCCAATGACTGTCATAATAAGTTTTTTTAACATGCAATCAAATACTTATGTTTTTAGGGGAAAAGAAAAAATAATAAAATTCTAGGCCTTAATATGGGGTGGGATAAAAAACAAAGCATCAGTTAGAAGCACCAAGCTTTTATAAAATCACCCAATTTAGGTCTTAATGTGAATGGCCAAGTCAATGGTAAGCTTAAAATGGGAAATAAATCATAATATGCAACGACATGGTTAACTATTCTATCAAAACAACACCAAAATGAAAAAAAGGGGGAATTGATTATTCAACAACATTAATATCCGAAAATACGTAGCGATATAATGTGGCCATGTTTAACCATAAAAAGGCACTCACCTAAGTATTTCAAAATATAAGTCACTATAGATGTTTTTATAAAAAAATATTCTCAAATGCAATCTAGAGATAATAACGAAGCAAAAAAATGACTTTAAGACATTGAACCATAATGAAAGGTACAGAACAGCAGAGCTGGAGCTTAAGTAACTTACTCGATGGTAGTTGGAGTAGCAACAAATAGCTGTCTGCGATGCCAAACAGCACTAGTTGCATAAGGAATTGCAACATCTCCCAAATATCGATACTGAGGACGCAAGGAGGATATGACAATATATTTCTGATAGGCAAAAGCACAATATTCAACAGTTTGGTCCCAAGCTGTCCACTCTGGCTGAGGGAGAAGACTGCCTACAGGTTGAAAAGTTTCCCAGCTGCAGCAGAAACTTGATTAGATAAACAATGAAAAGATAATGCAAGCTAACATTGTTAGAAATAAGAAACAAAAAGGAAAAATAATAAAGAGGAAAGGACATTAAATGTGCTGGTAAGGGTAAAAACTTATGAGTCGTATGACCAAGTTGAAAGCTCAAGGTCACTTTACTACTGATTAACCAAATTTCAAGGGAATAAAAGACCTTCAAGTTTACGTGAAATCTCATCGTGGAAAGAAGAAATGTAGAATACTGGAGCGTAACCGTACAAAATGAAATTATATTTGAAGACGTAAAACACACAGGCGGGAGAAAAAAATACAAAAAAAAATTAGGCCCTGTTCAGTGTCATGTCAGCCCCGCATCTCCTAATTAAAGCCTTGCAAGTTGCAACATCAACCTTAATTAAACATTAGTGTTCATATCAAGCACCCTATAATCATACAATTCCAATGATAAGTCAGTATGTCCCAGTTCTAGTCAATAACCTAGCAATAAGCTTACTATGTCGTGGTGGACGTGGTCTGCCTTAAAAATCTCCCTTTAGTTCCTCCAGCTATTAAAACTGCTAGTTTGGGTGGTGAATACACATACAAAGTAATGGGGAGATGTCAAAAGGTATATTTCAATAGTCACCCACCCACACAAGACCTAGTTATTGGTCGCGTCAAGGATTGGTGTAGGTTGATAACGGGTCGGGTCAAAAGAGACGTTTTATTGGGTCAATGTAGGTCGCGGGTCAATAACGAGTTGATAATGGGTGGGCCAATTAACAATCAAGGGAAAAGAGTAGAGGAGAAAGCCAAAAATTAAGTATATGTGAATACGAAAATATACATTAATATTTTTTTTTTTACGCTATCCGTCTTCTTTTTCAATAAAATTTGGGCAAGCATTTTGGCTCTATATTGACCCTGTACAATAAGGGTCCTCTAATCTAGACCCAAACCCTATACCCATTGGGTTACCCTGCCAATAACCAGGCCTAACACACACACAAAAAAAAAAAAAAAAAAAAAATGGGCTGAGAATTCAATCCAGAGCTTTCCTTGACGTCTGTCAAGGATCAGATCCCAAACAAGTAGGCACCTAAAAGCCATACTTAGTGGTATCCCTAGATAGAAAGTCAGTAGAGATCATGCAGGTATGCAAGTGATGCAACTCAGAGACAATGCCCACTAAAACCAAGACACTGCACTCAAAATTGATTATCAACCCTGATGTCACATGAAAGATCAACAAAACAACAATACATGCATACCAATACGCCATAGCCTATTATTGGGTTTGCAAAAGAACAAAGTGTCATCTTTAAACAGCAAATCAGATAAAACAAGACTACAAGAAGCTGCAAATGAGCAGCCAAACACATAAACAGTCCAACAATCTCTCATTATTCATCTGAAGAACTGAAGAATCCAGTCTCCCTCACAAAGAATGACTGAATAATGGATCACATTGACATAAAACTGAAGAGGTAGAAAATAAAAACCTAAAGGTTTGACATTGATCAGCACTGAACCAAATGAAAGGGATGCAGAAGAAAATCAACATACATTATACGCTCAGAAATCCCATCTTAACAGGGAAAACATGAGAGTTTACCAAGAATGACAAATATACACCACCTCAATTCCCAACTTACACATGACCCTACTTAACTCAATATAAATGCATAAAAACTTCTAGTAAGGACCAGTATCCTAGATCTCACATACACGAAAACTCCCTAATTTACCCAATGCTATGCTTAGTCTAAACTCTAAAGACAATAACTTCTTGGCATGCTATGAGCTCTACATTTCCAATCTCAAGATTCTCAACAGCTCCAACCACTTCTGAAAACATATTTATAAAAATGAAGTGCAAACTTTTGCCAGAACTATGTTTCTGTAAAACATGTTGAAGGCTTCAACGATGAAGACTATCTTGAAAAAGGATAGGATTCACTAGCTTTAGGTTATTTCAGTTGGAACAACAACACATATAAATGTTAATAAATTAAGATCTTCATTCCTCCATTTTCCCTCTCTATACGTCTTTCTAGCTTACGTCTGAATCCTTTCCATTGGATGCTGTCGCCACTTTGTATAATCACTTTAATCATTCTAACCTATATACTGAAAGAAAGCACAACAAAACCTAGGAGCCAAAACCAAAAAAGCGACATCGCCAAATTCCCAACTACTTATGACCTTCCAACCTGAGATTTGACCGAGTGAAAGAACAAAGAAGATGCCTCCGAAGTGAACTTTTATGGACACAGAAGAGCAAAATCCAATGATAAACAAGAGAAGCATGCAAGGCCTAGTATAGGGAGGAATAGAAAAGAAGCTACAGGCCCCTTTATCAATTTATTTTGGTTTACAAGGACTAATGCTAAACAAGAAACACACTAGGTTTTAGAGATTGTAACAAAAAACATTATACGTTGTAGTCCCAACTCTCGCTATGCAATAAGATAGAATCAATAGAACTTTATGTAGAGCAATTAACATTTAATATAAAACAGGATATAAATATCCATACTCCAAAATTTAGCACAGAGTTCATGAATTTGAATAAGACTGGATTCACTGAGCCAAACAGAACCAGAATGGGGCTCACCTATAAAGTTGAAAATTTTGAGTAGATGAAGGACCAGAACCGACACCCTCATCAAATGTGTTAAATGATGAAGCACCAGAACCAAAGCCCGACAAAGGCATTGACTGTATTGTTGAAATTGCAGTAGCTGCAACAGCACTAACACGGCGAGAAGTTCGATATGCAATACCAAGGAGTGAACCTCCATGCAAACCTATTACCTAGTAGAAAAAGAAACTGAAATTACATCATGCTAAGTGGAATAGGCTAAATAAATCTAATATCAGTTACAAAACATACAAACTAGTGAGTTGAAGAATGCATCACCAAAGCCCATAAACGAGGAAAAAAAAACGTAAATCACAACCACAATCAGAAAGAAGATATTAGTTATAGCCATGTCATAATAAGCAAATGTGAAAAAGCGTGTTTTATGAATCCTCCATTCCTCCATAAATCAAGGAGCATCCAACAGGTTCCATGAAATCAAATTACAAAAATAAAAAAGTATGATCCATAAATCAAGGAGCATCCAACAGCTTCCCTGACATTCACACCTCCAAAACTCAGTACCCCACCACTGCTCCCAAAATCCCCTGATCTATGTTTTATAACCTAACTTTGGACATTAGCCAGCAAAGATTCAAGAAGTTACCAACAAGAAACACATGGACATCACTCTCCCAAGGCTCAAAGAAGAGTCCACATAACATGATCCCCCATTGATACATCAGTATATTACTCTTCTCCAATGGAGGAACAAACCTCAATCAAATAAGTCTCCCACCAGCAATTACACCCACGCAGAATAAGATCCCCACTCAAAACATACACACCGATTGTCCCATTCATAAACTGCTTCTCTGCATGAAAAATATTCACTTCCAAGTTCCAACGGCACATACCATCCCAAGCAGGTGGGCAACTTTTCCACTTCAATTCAATATTTAATTCAACAAATAACTGAATTGATGAGAGCAGGTTACCTAAGAATCAAAAAAAGTTCTGAAGTCTGAACATGGTAAATATTCAATATCAGAAGCTTTTTGTAAAGAAAAAGGAGAAGATGATGAAAGAGGTGACAGAACTCCATAAACACCAAGCTCAACAAGGTGCCTTTTGCTACATATTTTTTGCAAAACTAGTACCATATTTCCACTTCCAAAAGGACCATTGATGTCACTGCTGAAACCAGGGTGTATGATCCAACAGTTACAAATGAAAAGTCTAAGCTGATTCACTCACACATAACCAAGAGTTCAAATACTAGGTTTGTGCTATTACAAGCTCTGCCCCTTCCATATATATGTAACAGTTGCCATTTAACCTTGGTGAATAAATACGGCAAGAGTAGGGGATAAAATTCTAATAGCCAATCATATCGCAGCTTCCTTAGGAAAAATACATTTTAGCATTTAATTGGTACAGCATAAGAGCTTTGATTAAAAGATTGCTTATGCAAAACATACCGGTTCACTTCTTCCACCAATTGATCTCATCAATATGTTAGATGTTCCATCATCCAGCACAATACGAACTTGGACAGAGGCAGAAGCTGCACTAGCAGCAGCTGCTGCAGCTGCTGCCGCTGCAGCAGCTTCCTTGGCTTTTCTAGATGAACCCCCCTTTGGAACTACAGGAACTCGTGGAACCACAGCAGATTCTAATATCGCAAATCTGTCACGACAATTATCCCATGCCAAGAGTCTAGCACTCCCTGAATCAACAATGGACCAGTCGCTGACCTTGTATACTGAAAAGTAAGGGATATCGGGCCACACCACAGCTAGATACCTGCAAAAAGCCATAAGTTTGATAAGGTACAGAATATTAATATCTTGTTGACAACAAATTAAGATGGAACATTTAAGATGATAAAGAGATCCCTCTGTAACAATTTGATAGCTTAGGACTTTAGGAGTCACCAAAAATTCAAAGGAATATTTAGTCACGTGCTAGCAAATACAATAAACAGAATCTGTACATGTAAAATACCTAATAAATACCAATATATATTAACAAAAATGACTTGTATCAGTAATATGATACAAAAGATCAAGACCTAATAGACTAGCTAACTTATTACCAAATCAATACCCTCCAAACTTATCAAGTAAACCAACATCAAATTCTAATTTTGAAATACATATATAGAAAAGTAGATAACCAAACATTTTACTTCAAACATCTTTACAGACGTCAATTAAAACAATGGTGAGCTTCTTTTGACCCCGAGAGTCCGATGAGATCGTTCAAAAGCCCGACCAAAGTATGTTTTTGGAGTTGAACAATACAAGCGATATATACTACATGCATGGAGTTAAACTAGCTGCAAACAAGACGCATACATGGACACTTACTTTCCTGAACTGCTAAGAGAAAGAACAGAGTACGAATCATGTGGAACAGGAGTACTAATGTGCTTTTTGATCTGTTTGACCTGCGATGCTTCTGGGTCCACCTTAGACCTAGCTGATTCGGTCAATGAGCCGTTGCTACCCAAAGATGTGTTTGCTGTGTTAGACAACTGAAAGGTCAATAGTTTAAGTTCTCTTTCAACTATATATACAGCAGAATGCTCTCGACTTCCAGGTGGTGATGGTAGAGCAACCACAGGCGGAAGAGCTCGAAAATCAAACTCGCTAATTATTACACCAATATTAGTCCCAGTAGCAACCAGATGAGGCTGTAATGGATGTGCAACCATACAATAAACCTGCAGTAGCAAGTAATTATTAAAAATAAATTAATCTTGGATCTTTCAGTCACCTTACACAATATATATAATATATCTCAAACAAACCACATGAACAATAGACCAGTACAATAGATGCCACTTAAAGTTCAGCAAAGATATAACATAACGAAGCTTCATCTGTCTCAGAAGCAGTGTTTTAAAAAGTGTCTCTGAAGTAAAATATATAACTGCAACATATAGAAAATCATGTAAGAGGGTTGTTATCATTTCTAACAATACCATACCCTGCATACCAAGATTTAATTAGGAACCGTTTAGGGACTACACTAATACACAGACAGTACACCACCTGCTACTAACTGCTGACACACTACAGCAATATAATCATACGATCTCCATCCTTGAACCTTGTCAAAAATTCCACAACCTGAGCATTTCAGGCTGAAAACAATACCCACAAATGAGCCATTTGGTTCGGAGTTTTAGAAGAGCAAAAAAAATTCTCTTTATCTCCAATTAACAAACCTTAGGGGGCGTTTGGTTGGGGTAAGCAAAGGGAAAGGCTTAACTACCATCAATGCCTTTGATGATGATTGTTAGACAAATTCAATCATTCCCTTTACCCCTTCCATTACCCCACTTACCTCTACTCTGATTCCCCACCCAAACAACCCCACAAAGGAATCACTCAATCCCACAAACTCCACTTCATCCAACTACCTTGACCACTTTCATAATTACCTTGACCACCTTCGAAAACACCAACCGGCCACCCAAAACCACCGCCCAGCCACTGAAACCACTTCCTAGCCACCTGAAACACCGCCCAGCCACCGAAACCACCGCCCAGCCATGACAGAACCTCCACCTAGCCACCGCGAGAACCTCCGCCCACACCCAAAACCACCCTTTCCTACCGAAAACCACACACACACACAAACAAACAAACAAACAAACAAACAAAATACAATAAAAAGGTCTGTTTCAGCAGAATCATCAAAGCCTTCCACAATTTTGACATCAGGCATTCAGGCTTACTTTACTAAACCATAAACATTTGTGAGATACATACACGGAGCTTTTTGCTTGGTGCCAGAGCTTGTGGAGGTACAAGGGAGGAAAGTTCACATAATGGCCTTGTCAGCACTGAATAAGTTGGATGCTCAATAGCCCTATCAAAAGGCCAAAAAAATCCCGTGTAAGTATAGAGTCCTAGTCTTCTAATCGTGGAAAAAAAAAATTGCAAGCCACTAACTAGAGCGTTTTCAAACATAACATAGAGCTGGATGTCAGTGAAAATCTTGATAGTGGTGCAAATGTAATACCAAATATGTGAATCCTTCACACAAGTCAATATATCAAGGTTGGGAGCACGAGGATGGCACCAAGATGCCACACTGTGGCAAGACATCCTAGGAACTGGCTTTATCCGCCGCATCTCCTGAAAAAGAAAAATGATCATGTAAGAATGAAAATCTGGGACCTCATTCATTAATAAAAGGCTTTCTCCCGTCTATGAAAGCAGATGTTTTCCATCAAAATTATAAATTATAACACCAGATCAACTATCATGAGATCACTAATCAACAATTGCCAGCAATGACCTAGATTCTTCAATCCTATACTGAAATAAGAAAACTGGGTAAAAGCAACTGAGCTTTGCTGCTCACAGACCACCCAAAACCAGAAATTATACAGCAGAATGCATAAAGCTGCCAAGAAGACAAGCCTGCAGCATTCACAACTTACCTTAAATGAGATTGTATCCCATATAGCCAGTGTTTTATCAGCACCAATCGTAATAAGCTGTGGTGCGCCACCAGACACTCTTGATAATTCTACAGCCACAACCCCACCATCATGTGCCTTCGATGTATTATGAAACCAAATAAGTTAGAACGTTCACAAAAAGATTAAAAAAAAAATTGGCATTTGCAAGGTTTCAAAAATAACTCCACACGAAAGTAGCCAATAAGATGCATACATCATCGTAAAATTACCATATTGAATAAACTCAGAAGAAAAATAACAGGATCACTACCTTTAGGCTAAGTTTGGGTACGAGCTCTCGTGAATCATGGCCATGGTCAGCACTCCAAAGTATCAGTAATCCGTCACTTCCACCAGAGACCAACAATGCCTACAATTACAGAGAATATTGATGAAATCAACCAATCAACCATACTGGCAAGGAAGCCCTCAGCCACACAAGGTCCACCTATATGAAGAGATTATCCATATCATGTCACAGGACTCCAAAAAATTTCCCCATTTTCTAAACACAGTGTCCTAAACTACTGTGTTCAAAAACATCTGAGTCATAGCCAACTTGTCCCTACCTAACCCCCCAACAGCCAGGCAATTTAAAATAGTCAGCATAAAACTTTGCACATGTCTTTCAACTAAATCTTCTCTCACTATTTCTCTCCATCCACAATTCAAAATTATTGTGCCAAACTTGAGGGTAGAATTGTTATGGGGAAAAGGGAGTAAAGATTTTCCAAACTACTTTGTAGCTCATGATTGAATGAGAAACCATAGCTAGAGTATGCAGATGTTTCACAGGGAAGATGCGTAAAGTATCCAAAAAAAATTATTTAAAGAATATGATGCTCCAGACCACAGTAAAAATAAAGTGTACAAAAGTCTACACCAATATAGCAATATAAGCAGAAACTCCAGCCAGAGGGAAACTAACAAATGCTAAAAAGAAATTGATTAAGAATTATTGGATCCTCCCATGATATAGACCCACCAGATTCATGCTTTTTAATTCAACCAAACAGCAGAAAAGATTATCAGATAACAATTATAAAAAATAAAAAAAAATAACAATAATAAATAAAAAAAAAAAGCTTGACAAATTCACCAGACATCAGTGTTAACACAAATTATGAAAGGTTTACCTCGCCTGAAGATGCCATGAATGTCATCAGACAATTTATAGCTCCTTTGTGGCCTCCAGTGTACCTTCGAGCAAGCTGTAACGAAGCATCAGAAACAACTCTAAGAAACAATATATCACAAGTCAACAGGAACCAGAAAAGTTTCTGACAGTCTGACCTTCCATGTTATCATTGAAAGAACTCTTATTACACCATCTGATCCACCAAAAGCAACTAGTGGACCTTCACCTGCAGTGGATCTATATAGGAACTCCATACTGCAATCCCAAATAAACACAATTAAGCAATTGCATATGCAACAGCAACACCAGTATGCAATCTCATATTGGACTATTAAACGACAAAACCCTTTAAACTCTCTTTATTTTTTTCTCCTGGCAGGTAAAGAAAGGAAAGCAATGACCAATACAAATCATATATAACTCGTCAAGAAACACATTAAGCACAATTAGGCAAATGCAATTAAGCAAGATGCATAGAGCAGAGTCCAATTTCCCAACTTATTTAGGGCTCAAGGACAAGACATCTCAAAGATACAGTCCAGACTTCCTAATGCATTGCAGTGCTTGAGGCAAAAGAGATGCACCAGAGTAATTAGTTAAATCACTGCCTCTAAATTTTTCTGATACAAAAGACATAAATCCTACTGTTTTTCATACAGCAGGTACCATCATGGTGCATTGATATCAGTACTAATTAATACAGTGACTTCTGTATTTATAATATCAAATCCAGCATCAAAAACTCTTTTATATAAATACTTTTATTTATGCAGTTATAACCCTTATTTTACCAAAAGGCACACCTCCTGGATTTACTACTAGTTTCCCCTCATGCCTTCAAGGCTTCAAAACACTGGTATATACAAAAACGTGTATACAATTAAGAGTTTTTAGTAGCATTACCACATTAGGGATCTGTTATCAAGTTCTTGCTTGGGAACATCACGACCACGCATTGTTACCAAGTCCAAAAATATAGCTTTATTCTCACAGCAGATGACCAAAAAATGTCTTCCTTTAGTTGCTGGAGGGAGAGGACTTAAAGTAGAGGTGACATTACTAACTGCCGATGGAGCCTCAGCAGCTGCTGCTCGATTGCGCCAAAGTTGCCAAAAACGTACATCATCATCATAAAAGTTGACTTGCTTAACACTGAAATAACACACACACAAAAAACAAAAAAAAAAAAAACAAAAAAAAAAAAAAAAAAAAAAAAAAAACACCAATTTAAGTAGCAGAACAGCAAAAATTATAATTCAACAATTGCAAGGAAAGCAAGTACTGCTCACCTTCCTCCACGTATAGCTTCAGTAGGCTTTCCTCTAGACTCTAATAACATGAAGTTGACAACAACAATAAAGAAAAGTCAGCAACACTACTCAAAAGTCTGATCACAATAATGGCAAGAACAATCAAGATTGCTAATAACTAAAATATGCTGTACATTGAACGGTAAAATTCAATTTCTAACCTGTTGATAATTTATAAGCAACTAAATGACGATTATGTTATCTTTGTGAGGGGGAAAAAGATAAGTAAATGACACACGATATATGACGACATAAGTTGAACTACCATTACCACCACAAACTACACCAGACATACGCGGCCATACCTCCTACAGATGTGACTATAGGAGATCAAATATAAGCTCTAACTAAATTGAGTCACCTTGGCCAGCATTAAGGGTCGACAAAGTCAAATTTCAATATGACCTGGCTAACACACACACATATACAAAGCTAGGACTGATGAGCACAAGTCCTGGACTTAAATTTTATACTTCCTTCAATAGTTAAAATAATTACTGAGCATCTATCTATTGCATTTTCAAAAAGTTTACAACATTTCTTATGATACTATCTTCCAAACAATTTCATTCTAACACTCCCTAAATAGAGTGGATCAACCTAAGTCAGAGCACGTATTTTTGTGTCTAATCCCAAGCTTGATCGTAATCTAACATGATTACTAAGTCTAGCAAATTCTCAAGAAAAGCTATCCATTATTATTCTTGCTGAATTACTCAATTCTTGCATCATTTAATCAGGTGTAGACACATTACGGTTGCATAAGAGTAGAGTATCTCCAGATGAGCCCATATCTCCCACAGCCCCATACAGTGCCTAAATCCCCAAGACTAGATTACCTGCCCTAAAAGCGCAACAATCATAAAACAGAGCTAAACACAAGGAATACAACACACGATATAATTACCTGCAACAATATATGTATAGTAGTACGGAGGGAGTTGCCTCGTATGGAATTTGATACCTCTAACACTGGGACAACTGACAATGCATGACAAAAGGCTCCTTTTACACTATTTGATTATGAAAGAACCAATTCATACAAGTCATACTACTTCCTTCCCATTGCCCTTTGGAATTCTGATGCTCCGACAAAAGCTTATCATTTCTTAGTGGTTATCAAGATTCAAAAGGAAGCTCTTACATATGATTTGATTTCCCAAATATATTAGTGGTTTCATATTTGCGGATTCTGCACTGCACCGCACCGCACCCGCAATTAGAGCTGGAATATTATAATTTCGGAGGGTAGTGAGAAGGCATAAATATCAAAAGTTATACTCGCCATGGATAGTAAAAGACTTGGAGCAAATTCAGATCTTCTTCGTACTATTTGTTAAAAATTGCAATATAAAGACCTCGATAAACTGATAGAATTGGTAAATGAAGGGAATATGTGAAAATTTCTTTTGGAAATTCAGCGTAAGAGGATTGAAATATACCAAACTAGGGTACCCTATTCTCTTCGTACTACCAAAAAAAAACCTAGATGGATAACCAAAACTAACAGCAAAATATGTTTGAGTAGTATTTATGTAGTAGAAGAAAATTGAAGGAAAAACTATCACTAATGCTTTTTAAAATAATTAGTTTCACTGAAAAAACAATTCATTGAACATGGAGGCGAGTACAATCTAATAGCATGGGTGGAGAAGTTGTCATTACCATCTTCACATTTTGTTGAAAGGATGAGTCCTAGAAAGATATTTTTCAATTTTGATCAAAAAATGAATACCCTGGTTTAACATCAAACTATTATAATCCCTTGCAAGTTGAGGCAGCTTTGGCATGTTAAAATCAACATTGCATTGAGGATAAGATAAGGAAAAGGTTTGCATATTATATGGTTGATGGCAAATTGGCAATTTATACTTTACTGCACGTTCAAACTACAATTACAAAAAAGTATGAGTCCCATTAAGTGAGAGGAGAGCTTATACAGACTAACAAGCTTCATTACAAAGGTTCAATGCTTGCAAATGCATAATAGTCCAACATTTCAATACTGCAGTGGAGGGAACATCGACAGTGTTTGGGTGTAATTCAATGCTTGCGATTGCGTAATACTCCAACATTTTAAAACAGCATTGAAGCAGTTTATACTTTACTGCACGTTCAAACTACAATTACAAAAAAGTATGAGTCCCATTAAGTGAGAGGAGAGCTTATACAAACTAACAAGCTTCATTACAAAGGTTCAATGATTGCAATTGCATAATAGTCTAACATTTCAATACTGCAGTGGAGGGAACATCGACAGTGTTTGGGTGTAATCCAATGCTTGCGATTGCGTAATACTCCAACATTTTAAAACAGCAGTGAAGTAATCATCGTGAATTTTATGGTGTAATTGAATATCACTACACATGAAAATCATCAAGTTTCAAGTTCACATTAAAGTTGCCAAAGTTCATCTTATGATTATTCAACCGTGATAACAATTCATTCTAATTTCATACAAAAACGATAAAAATTAATGGTCCAACAGTCCAACTCAATTATATACGGCAAACTAATAAACATGAGAAATTGAGAAGGTTTGACATTACCTGACTCGCCCTCAGCAAGCTTCTCCAATTTGGCACCAACAAGCCGCCTTTCATCAACTCCACCAGCTTTTAGCTCATAAATAACCTGCAATCAAACCCAACCAAATATTTAATCATATCTTATTTCATTATTTCGATTCACATGATATGAAGTAAAAACGAGTATAGACCTGACGATGTTCCCAATTCCAAACGGATACATGATCTGAGGCATCAGAAGTAACAAGCCATGGATGAGTGGGATGAACTTGTATTTTAACAATCTTCTCATTTGTCGGCCGAAACGCCCGTAACCTCAGCATTTCTCCCGCTCCCTCTCTCTCTCCCAAATCAGAGGTTAGATCTAGCTAATGCTGCACATTACCATCAAAATTCAGCTGCAAATGCTGCAAATACTTAAGATTCTATCAATGCGCACTAACAATGCAAAAATTGAAAACCCTAACCCTCAAATTCAATCCATTTCGGCAAAATTAACCTACATTTCTCACAAAATTACCAAAAAATATTCCGAAACTAATTCATCAAACAAATAATCATCAAATTGAACAAATGAATTATGAATAATAGCATGAAATTGCTTCATAAAATCGATCAATTTGATCCATATAATACACATCCCAGAAAATTAAAAACAAATACTGACCTTGAGGAGAGAGAAAGAGAAGAAATGGTGGAGATTGTGGTAGGAAGGAGATCAGGAGGAATTGAAGAATGAAGATGGATCTGCAGCAAAAAGGTTGAAGATGATGAACTTTTTGGGAGAGTTGTTTGAAGATGCAGGTGAATTGTATGATCATCGAATATTAGATTTGTGAGTGTAAGAAATCAGACAGTCCTTTTGAATTTTTGATGTTTCATGGCCTATTTTGCTGTGTTATTCTTTCGTAGTGATTAGTACGAGTATTGTGTTTCGAGTCCGAAATGACCTTGTTTAGCAATTAGTGCAAGACCTTGATGATTACTCGTATCTAATTAAAGCCCTTTTCTTTTGAGCTTTTGGGAAAGGCAGAGCAGAGCAGGAGTCAGCAGAGTAGAGCAGAGCAGATTGCAGCATAGTAGAGCAAATTTCATAATTATTATTATTACCGCATTAATATTATTATTATTATTATTATTATTATCTCAAAAAAGACAAAGTCATACAACCTACAACAAATGAGTGGGAAGCCGAGATAAAATCTGGACCCCCACTCTTCTAGCTATAGCAAATCATATCTAGTGAAGTTATGAGCAGTAGCACGTGCCCCTATGTCTTGAGTCTTCGAGAACTTCTGGATCCGCTTCAGCAATGCAACCGCCTCCTTCTCTAATTCCCCAAGTGTAGAGAAAGAGAAAGGAAGGAAACCATATCCAATTGCCCGACAACTAGATTCGTACTTGACCCGCTTCCGATGAACTGCATCAGCCACAACCCGCCCAGGAACAAAGTCAAATAACCAAGACTGTGACAAAGGAGAAGACCCTGTCAAGTCAACACATACATCACGACCACGATCCCAAGAATAAAGTAACACATCTGCAGGTCTGAGGGGCCCGTCGTTCCCTCCAGACAACCCAATATCAACCTCCTTTCTAGCTGAAATCCCATATCGATAACAAACATCAACGAGGGTATCCCGCACAACATTATGCTGATGTTTAATACCCACCATACTAGCACACGACACTACGTGATCACCGAAAATATCCCTAGTGAAAACCCTTGAACAAGCAGAGCACGGTGCCGAGACAGAGAATAATGGAACACCCAAGCGGTAGCACAACACACATTGATAAGTCTTTGCATTTATCGTCCGACCCAACCCTGAAATAGGAACTGCCCGAAGCCAAGCAGAGGTGTTATCTCCTTGCTGCGATTTCCACAATGCAGATTGACGAGGAGATAAATAGAAGGTGGATTCTGCAGATGCGGTAACCTTTGTGAAATGTATATCTGCCAATTTCTTCATGAGTTTAGGGGTAGCGACCTCACTAGGATTACTCAAAATGTCAGACTCAACCGTTCCATTAAACAGACTCAACGCATCCGTAAAGGCTCGATAAAGGCCAACAACGCTAGCATGCATGAGGAGCTTTGTCTGCAACCCAATAAACTATAACCGAGTGGCAAGAAAAGCATAATGATGAACATCACCTGCGGAATAAACACCAAGTCTGCCAAATGCAAATGGTAAGGTGGCAAGCTGCCACTACCAATGGCCAAAACCCATGCCCCGAAGCAGTAACGATACACTCCAAGGAAAATCGAAGAGCCTCGTCGAAAGTGCGCTGAGCCACCTCAAAAGTACTAGGATGACAAGTACGCAAAGCAAAGTAGAGTTTAGAAACTCCGATACATGCCCTTAGCAACAACAACTCACTCCGGGGATCATTGAGCTTAGCAACCCTATCCATTAGCGCATATCACTATTATTATTATCGTATTATTATTATAATCATTAAATATTATTATTAAATATTAATTATTATTAATATTATTATAATAATAATTATTATTATTATTATCATTATTATTATACTATTTTTATTACCATTATTATTATTATTATTAAATATTAATTATTTATTATTATTAATATTATTATTATTAAAAATTAATAATTATTATCTTTAAATATTAGTTATTATCTTAGAAATATTAAATTTTATTATAAAAAATCAATTATTATTATTATCATTATTCTATTTTTATTACTATTATTATTATTATTATTATTAAATATTAATTATTAGTATTATTATAATTATAAATATTAATTATTTATTATTATAATTAAATATTAATATAATTATTATTATATTAATTCAATATTAATTATTATTTTTAAGTAGAGCATATCAGATTGAAGCAAAGCAAAGCAGAGCAAGACTCAACAAACAAAGCAGAGTAGCTCTAAAGAACAAAGCCTAATTTGATTATGGTACCAATGTATTTTTATTTTTTTTGGTTGTTTTAGATTTGGTTTATAAGATAATTTATTATTACCTTCATAATTAATATATATATATATATATATATATATATATATATATATATATTAGACAAGCTATATAAACGGAATTTGATTTTAGGTATTACATATTCCCAAATACCAAAAGGTTGATGGCATCCACATGGATCAACATATTATTCTCACATATAACATGAATAGTGTTTAGAGAGATTACTAAAACTACAACGAGATCTCAACTTAGTAGCAAAAATTAAGAACATGTACTATATATAAGCCACATGTTAAATCTTCACTCTCTTATTTGTAATTTGTTATACTTCTGTGACTTATTGAGACAAAAACAAACAAACAAAAAATAGAGAAAGATAGTACTAAAACCAGGCAAGAAGGGGATTATACAAGAATTTACAAGTAACAACCTACTTGATATTAAAGCGGTTCAAGGAGTTAGGCAAATTGACAACATTATTACAGACAATAGTTCTGGTCTCAACTCTTTTAATCATGTAACATCTGCCAAAAAGCAAATCGAACAAGTGATTTAGTAGCAAATGAACGAAGTTTAGTTTCCTCGAATGTTGATGTCGTACATCGTTAAATTCTATCTAATGCATAAAGAGCTCTCGAGAATAGGGTCTCCTATTATTTTATTTTACCTTGCCTTTACAAATATAAATAAATAGTAAATGCAGTGAGCGAGTGGTGAGTTGTATTGAATATCTACTTATGTTGTATGTGAGTATTGAATAGTGAAATTGGATATACACTTGAATGGCTAAAACAATGTGGTTTTAGATAACTACTAATGGACTAAAGTTATATCACTTAATTAAAAATAATTTCCACTAGCAAATTAGTGTACGGTAAAATTCTCAACCATATTCCATTATCGTACTCGATACATTAAGAGTTTTTCTCATAAAAAGGTCTAATAATGGTTTAGATGATGTGCCCAAATTATTTTATCTTCACTTTATTGTTTACAAGCTTGTTAGTATGGCCGGAAGAATTGGACAAGATCCAATAGCTGTTGCGGACCAAATATGGCTAACCATTAGGTTGATATTTAAAGTATCCATTGTGTTGGCCCAGATCAGGTTATAAGATAGCCCATAAATTACAAAGCAAAGCCCACAACTAAGAAACGGTGTTCAATACTTAAATGCCTAAACTACACACATTAATGGAAGGAAAATATGGACAATTTAATCATTAAACCAATTGGTAAAGAGTAACTCCTAAGGGGCATTTGGTTTCCAAATTGGTATGAGTTTGAAATTAGGAATGAAATTAGATTTTCATTAAACAAATATTAGGTGTGGGCTTTACTCATTCCAACCTCATACTTCATATTCAAAATCTATGTACTAGATGCCACTCCGCTATCTCCAACATGGAATACTCGCACATATATTATTGAGTCTCAAATAACAAATCTTTTAAGTGGTAGCTGGAATAATCACCACTTTTGATGATCATCAAGAGATACAAACTTTCAATGAAATGATATTTAGGGTTACATATATACTTATATACAAATAAAATACATTTTCTATAAAATTATATAAGTTTGAGAATTTATGACAAAAATATATGTAAATCAGTGTGATTAATATAAAGTTATATATTATTTACAATTCATTTTTTAGCTCTTATGTAGCCGTTATTAGGGTTACTTAAACACTTTCAATTAGCTTGCAATGATTTATATTGATGCTACCTTGTGACCAAATAATTGAAATTTTTTTCTATTATTATTAAACCAGCATAAATTATCTCTTTTCTTTTTATAGCTTCAAATACAAGTTAATGTTACTAAGCACTAAAAAATACACTTTTTGATCAATTTTAGATAAATCGAATGATACACTTTCTTCAATTATTATTAGAGAAGGTGAGGGTCCAAGGATGCAGTGATCAATTGAGAATCAATTTGTTACTTTATTATATATATTTTTTTGGTTTCTTTAATTATCCTTTACTTGGATTAAACGTATAAGATCAAACATGTCTTTAAGATTCCCACTTCAATTCTTTCTTTTTCATTGATCATCGTTTTCTTTAACTCTTTTCCTAGCTTTTTTATATCAAACTTTAGTTTATTATCTCTTTGTCACATAGGCCCATTACCCACGAATGTAACTTTCACAGATATATCTTCTTTTTTAGACCAAAAACAATTATTGATAGCTCAAATATAACAATTATTGTATTGCGCACACTATTGCTATTTGTAGAATCGTGATGACCACTTATATATATTTTTCCATTATAAAATAATTGCAACACTTTAAATTTACTTGATAATATAATTTTTTAGATACAAATAAAAAGTTTTAAATATTGATACTTAAAAAATAAAATATACATTAAGATTAATACAACAACAATATGCATAGTCGCAATTGTACAAAATCAAACTATTAGCAATTATTACTTTAAAAAGAATGAACTATTTCATTTATAAAAATTTATCACATCAAGTGGATTAGGCTTGCTAGCAAAACCATATAATACTTGTATATGGGCCCAATATAGTAGTGGTATATGGCTCCAACATTGATATATGGCTTAAATCCCAATAAAACTTGGCAAACAAGACTAGGCTATGTCTCCAATGTGGAAGACCAACAAAAATTGATCATACTATATATGATTACTATCAAATAAAAATGAAAATTGCACAAAATTATCTCAAAACTTCGTTATTTCTAATCTAATTTGTGATGTTTTATATGTATGTTAATGTGGAAATTTATAACAAACAACCCAACAAGGACATTTATGCATGTTCAATTACCTACGCAACACCAAATTATTTTTCATCACCATTAATATTAATACGGTTTGTCGATTTCGTTATGATTAGTTTACAAGCTTACAACAATTCATAATTATTTTAAATCCCCTTTAAATTATTTTTAAAACACTCAAAATGTTGTAATTTTGTATAAAACGTCTCTTATTTCATTATTATAAATCTTATAGAGTTCAAACTCTTCACATATAATTGCACGTCACAATTCTCATCACATCACAATACATACTCACGTCATGTCGTCATGGCTTATCTTTAGCATGGGAATTTTTTCCTTTTTTTCATTTTAAATGGTAACCTTAACTTATCACCTTTTAATCTTTATCTCTTTGTTATTGCTCCCACAAAAAAATAAAGAGAAAAAAAAAGTTTCGGAGTATTTTCTAGCAAGTGACCCCACATTTAATCTAGAAAGTAAGGAATATTATTGGACCTTTTTTCTTCAAATAATTGAAGTTTAACCTATTAAAATTTAACAACGTATTTGATATATGGAGCACTTACTAGTATTTGTACTGGGAAATTGTAATTATACGAAGGTTATAAACTGGCTTTTGAAATTGATCTTCATGAACTCTCACTCCTATGGAATAATTTGAAGGTATCTTTAGACTATTGAAATAATATCAATAGACATTTAAATTTAGTTTCACATTTAAAAAAAAAAAAAGTATTTTTGGATTACATTGTATGAACAAATAAAGCATGGCAATACATCATATTTTTTATATCATAGAAAGACAATTTATCTATGTTAATTCGCAATAAAGAGCAAAAATAACCAACATGAATAAGTTAATTCGAAATTTGAAACACCCTTAATATTATTTGACTAGTTAACGATAATTTATATATAAACATCTCAATAGTAAAAATTATGACCTACAAAAGGGAAGCAAGAGAGCACCAGCCAACCAACTACGGGAAGGAAGAAAATAATGGGATAAAATAAACAAA
This sequence comes from Chenopodium quinoa, assembly GCF_001683475.1. Lineage (NCBI taxonomy): Eukaryota > Viridiplantae > Streptophyta > Magnoliopsida > Caryophyllales > Amaranthaceae > Chenopodium > Chenopodium quinoa. Next base: position 1,466,030 of record NW_018745281.1, read on the forward strand.
TTAGCTCTTTATTGATGTCGACTTAACAAAGGCATCTTAGAAACAATTTGATGAATAAAACAATATTTCATTGAAAACAACCCTTAAAGCCATATAATTCACTCGTTCAACCTTTTACTGGATGGATTCCACTAATTTGACAAGTACACTTCTCAAATGAAGCTTCATCACCAATTGATATTTGCTTGCGTGATGTCTAAATTTGAAAAAATTAATAGATTAATAAAGTAAGTCATTATTGGACAACATTACATCTCTTTAAATCGTATTGATGAATTTAGCTCCCATCCAAAAGACTTGGTGATAAGATCCGACATTAAAAACAACACTAACAATATACTTGTAACATAATGAAGGAATCCATAAAGAGGCGAGCTAAGAAATATTATATATATATAACCCCACATACCTACGAACTAGTACGTAATACATCGATCGAGCTAGTATTGAAAACAATTATCATTGACGTATTAATCTTTACTACTTGTACCTCGTATGTACAAGTAGTAAACTTTATTAAAATGGTGGCTTCTACCCGTACTATTCATAGTGACACTTTAATCATATCAATGGTAAATAATAAATAATGTTCAACTGATAATAAAAACTCTATATATCATTCGATTATTAATCATTCGATTATTAATCATTCCTAATTAGTGACACACGCATAAATCTCTACATCACTGATATCTACGAAGTTCATTCTAGTCAAATAAAATAACTAATTCAAACTTACATACAAGGATATGAAATCATAATTGCAAGTAGAGGGAATATACTTATTGCAAGATCTCATTAGGAATATGAATAAATGAACAAATGTACGTAGGAGATGCATAAAGCGTAGCAATAAATGGGTGAGCTTTTGTTGCTGGTTTAATGGCATGGTAGGTGCTGACTTTGGTGTTTACTTAAATAGTAACGGTTTTATACAACAAAACTATATAGTATGTCATATAAATACGAGTATTGGCCAAAGCTAACCCATATTATAACTAAAACAATACCATAGCAAACTAAGTGTGACTCGTTGAGTCAGAGTTAACGCGTTACACGAACAACGACGCGGCGTGACCGTCAAATTGCTGTATCTTTTACTCTGTTGCCCTCAAACCTTGTTTATTTCTTTCTATTTTGGGTGATGGTAGCTAGCTATTATGAGTGGTATCTTTTTGCCTTTTGAATTATCATTACTATTAATTATCAACATTGAAGATCTAGTAATAATAATTGTTAATTGATCGCCTCAAAAGCAATAGAATATTATCCAATGCGTTCATATATACAAGTATCAAATGGTACTTGAGCAAACATCATTCCAATATTTAGAAGGTAACAAAAATTCTTATACTCCCTCGTCTCATAATACTTGGACATTGGGGTGGACACATAGTTTAAGAAAACCACAATTGAGTTTATTTAAAACATTTGTTTATTATATAAAGAATTATCTTTTGTATTTTTATATTGTAAGAAGAAAAAAAAAAGTGGGGGAGGTGGTGGTAGTGAGGAAAGAGTAAATGTAGGATTTAATTGGGTTTTGAGGTTTGTGATTCCAAAGAAAGTATAGGAAAATATTTTTTTTATTAATGGTTCTATTCCATATTTAGTAATGTGTCAAGTATTTTAGGACTGACAAAAATGGGAACTGTGTCAAGTGTTGCGGGACGGAGAGAGTATGTGGTTGACCACACGGTGTGGCCAACCATCTTAAGGGTTACTTCGTTAGTGTTATAGGGGTTACTCAGTTAGTATAGTGTTGCAGGGGTTATTTCATCAGTGTTATAATGATTACTTTGTTCCTTTACAAGCGAACACATGATGTGGTCAGTTGTACGCATATATATATATATATATATATATATATATATATATATATATATATATATATATATATATACACACACGAGGAAAATTATTAACCTATCTTAACAATCTTTGTTATAAAATTGAAACGATTAGTAAATTTACAAATATATATTCATGGTAATCTATATAACTATAATTTGCGATAATCTACCATAAAAATTAGAAGCGTGTGTGTACTAATTATTTTGTTATTTGGATTTAATTCCTCATTTGCATTCAAGAAAAAAATATGTCAATTTTAAATCCAATCCAATGTAATGCAACCTTTGCAAATCATTACACCATACCGCACAATTGAGTTTTTCATTAAAAATACTCCAATAGTCCAATATATTACCATACATCATTTTATAAAGTCCAATGCAACATTACTCCATATCATTCACCGCACCTTAATCATCGTAACACTAATGAAATATAATACGAAGCATTAAATTAACACCATTATAATCTCTCACTACATAAATTATTGTAAATTCGGCCCCTAAAAAATTAAACTTGATGATGCATGAATATACACATGCATACGCACACCTCTCGTCATACAATACATCAAGTTACCCTAAATTAGCCATGAACATACACCACCCCAATTGATTACTACACTGAATTACTACTTCCAAAGCAAAATTAAAAATAACCATAGGTTAAATTAAATTAAAATTATAAAGATCGATCTAATTAGTTGTACGGACCACGAAAGCAGACTACGTGTCCCGAGGAACGCGGTTACATGAGCCCCACACAGGGCCCACACCCTCAATCACCGTCCTATTTATTCCCCCTCTTCCTTAACTTATCTCTCCCCTCTTCATTTTTCTTTCAAACAAACAATCTCATTTTCTCTCTCTTCTTTCTCTCACTTCACTATTTGACTCATTTTTACCTATCCAAGTGTTCATCCATATCCATCCGTCCATCATCCGCGAGTTTGATTCATTTTGTACATCGTAAGTGGTTTCATCTAATTTATGGCTGCTTCGGATAATATGATCGCGGCCGCAAGGGACGAGTCGTGGGCGTTTCGAACGTCCTTCGACAGCGGTTGGATCTCTGAGGCGTTTGCAAGAGACGCCGAGGTTCTCACCAAAGCATTCCACAAATCCATCTGTAATAACAATATTAATACCAACAGTTACTGCGACAATGGTGGTGCTGATGACGTTTCGTTCGCGGACCTTCTCAAGTCCGAAACGCCGTCATCTCATCAACAAACACAAACTCAAACACAAAGCGTTTCGAGCTCAGGAGGAGGTTCCGAGCCCGAAACCGTTTCGAAACGGAGCACGTTTCGTAACGCTGCGGCTCCGACTGGGAAGATTACGAAACGGAAGTCTCGCGCTTCGAAACGTTCTCCGACTACGTTTATTACAGCTGATCCGGAGAATTTCCGACAAATGGTTCAGCAAGTGACAGGTGTCCGTTTTCCTACCGGTTCAGCGGTGCTTAAACCGGAACCTCAGAGACTGGTTGGAGTGGTAAACCGGTTACAAACTGGTTGTTTATTGCCTACGCTTGACACGTCGGCTTTTTTGTTGGACCATCAGCAACAGGTTGGAGGCCCAACAAGTATGGAGTTTGGGCCGCCTGCTGTGGTGGGCCAAGCTGGTGGGCCTGGGTTTGATTTTGATGGGTTTTCTGGGTTCCCAACTTTGGAATCTCAAGCATGGATTAATTAATCGATGAAAAGAAAATAGAAAAAAAAAATGATGTAGTTAGGTATTTCAGTTTTATGAAGTTTTTTTTTTTTTTTTTGGGATCTCTCTTTTTTTAAATGCACCCTTTTAATGGGAGTTTTTCAGAGGGGTATTTTAGGGAAGAATGATGGGGTTTGTTAATATTTTGGAGTTGATGGTGTTTTTTAGTTTATGAGCTAAAGTGTAATGTAGTTTTAATCTATGGATCTTATTATCAAATCTTTTAATTCAAGTAGTTATTATATTGATACTTGTTATTGTTATCTTTTTAAGGTATATTTGCATGCCTAAAACAAGTATATATGTAGCATAGTTGATTCATATAGACCTACTTATTTTAATGAATGATAATCCGATAATATTATATTTGAAATTTATTTAGTTTTAATAAGATATTTCAACTACGGATAATATTGAACTGACCAATCAGCGTGATTTGAAATTGAACTAGCGTTAATAAGTTAATATAATGCGAGTTTACGGATAAGTCCAACAATTTGATTGCGGAATGTGTATTGAATGTACGGTTTAACTTTTATCATATTTGAATGTTCATTACCGAAGAAGAAAAAAAATCTTAACCTGAGATGCGCTTCTTTACCTATTTATGGTAACTGAATAAGCAAATTACTTTAACCTAATAGATCCGCTAATTCTACTCTAGTGATAATGATAGGGTATCGATCAAGACATCAAGTACGTCATTACACGCGTAAGTCATAGTCTCAAGTAGTTATTACCAGTTTAAATTTACCATTTGACATGCTTTCGAATAAACTTTATTAAAGGTTGTATATATTAGTTAAGACAGATTATCAGTTAAAATCCAGTAGCTAACGTAATATATTATATATATCAAGTAAAAAATTAAGATTGCATGTTAATTGTTCTCATTGAGTATTTATGTTTATGTTAGTTATAAAAAAAATGGATCAAATCATCTAAGGTAGCAATGGTTAATAAAATGTCACTTTATTTTCTAAAATAGTTAATCTATATTTCTTTTTCCCCTTGCATAATGATTGGCACACACGTAACACCAATCAAGGTGTGCATTCGAGCTAAATAAGCTAATTATGATACTTTTTTTTATGATAAGATAGTACAAAATAATTATTTTGTTGCCAAATTAAAGTGTTAAAGCTAAGATTGCCTATAGGTTAAATCAATGGATAACATATGCCGTATGGAGTGATTTAATAGGTAAATGGTATTTTTGGCGCCACAAATCAGAAAAAATGACATTCATGAACTTCTTTTCATTTGGCATCTTCTTTATTTATTCCTTTTCACTCTCTTTATCTCTCTAGTCTCTACATTCCTCACCATCCAACATCCTGGATTTATTTATTTATTATTTTTTTAATCCTTGTTTTTATTTTATTTTTTTATTTACAATGCATGTCAATTTTCTCCTGTTTTTGTCCTTAAGCATTTGATAATCAATTAGGAGTATTTACTTGGTATTTGGGTGTGAAATAACGTAAGACAGTCGAGATTTATTGCATTTTTATTTTCAAAAGACATAATTACTAAGATGAAAGATTCTAAAAGGAAAACATTATATTGGTTAATTTAGCCAAACTTTAGTTGGAAAATCTTTTGATATTGTTCATTACAAGCGGTGAAGCTTCCCATTTAAAGACAACTAAATTGTCCTTGCAAAACATTAATCATCGTAAGATTTTCTTTTAGATTTCACTATTACCATCATGTAAATCATGACTTTATCATTCAAGCATGTAATCATGCAATCATAAGATTCAAAAAGTCACACAAAACTTTACCAAAAAAGAGAGCAAAAACTAAAACTTTAATTTACCAAAACTTAGAATAGTGTTGTTACAAGGTTACTTCATATTTGTAACACCATCATCCAAATCTTTAATTACATATTATTCGTAAGAGAATTATTTTTATTGTAATGTGCGTACCCGTTCTAAAAATTCAATTTATGTGTACCGTACACTAAAATTAGTACTAATCCTACAAAGAGTTGACTTGACTATTATAAATTAACAAATTGATTGTAATTTACTCATAACATGAAAGCGTTGGATGACGTGGCTTGGTCAGCACCGTGGTGGGTAGCTCGTGATCAACTACATGATATTCAATTCTCCTCTCACCAAGTATACAAAATATTTATTGAAAAGTTCAAAGTCTTAATTCAAGTCAAAAAAGAGAATTTAATATAATTTGATAAATAATAAATATGAATATAATTTGATAATGTTAGGTATTGACAGGGTTAGTTGACTTGAGTCTCGATCTAGATTTCCTAAACCTTTGACATGTTCTGTTATATACAAGCTAATTAAGTATGTATGCAATAAGTATTTTATTATGATTAACCCTAGGATTATTATTTTTTTCTTAGCTAAATTAAATTAAAACTCTATTCCTTTTATCAAGATTACGCATGAGATCGAATTGCACATATCAAAACACGGTAAGTATCTCATGAGCTAACAATAATATATATACATGTTTAAGAATCTAAACTAGCTTGAGCATTCGGCTAATTCATACATTTTTAATTTATATTTCGGTATAAAGAGCTAATATATAAAACAAGTAACAATTAAACAAATTAAAACGTTAATATTTAAAATTATTTCACACATGTAAATGGAGCTTTTGCAAGCTTATTGACAAGCACATTATTGTGTAATTCATTTATGTGCGGAGTCATTTAATTATAGGTTGACACGTGAAAAGCACATACGATATTTATGTATGTAATGACATGAAATTACGAGAATATGAGATACACAAAATTTGCTCTGATTAATTTGACATATTTTGAGACTAAAGTTTGTTTATTGACTAGTTGGATAGCTTAACGTACACATTTCCAATGTTGCTTAGCTATTTTATAAGATATAGATTAGGCTACTACATCCAATTGATTATTCCTATCTCCAAATTTCCATATACTAGTTGTAGTATTTTTGTGCAAGTCAATAAAAATGAATGGTCAGTTACAATTGTTTGGGTCCAATTTAATCCAATTGGGCCTAGGCATTAAATGATCCAATTAAAAGCCCAAGGTCAAGGTTCATCTCTCCAATTGTGCTAAAGTCAAAGATCAGTCCTCAAGGCAAGCCAATTGGGCTAAGGCCCAACTTCTCCATGTATGCAGAGGTATAAAAGCCATCAATATTACATTTGTACATTCATTCAAGCAAAGCCTCAAGCAATTAATTCTCTTGCATAGTGTTCTCTTTCTACACACTGTACTGACTTTAGCATCGGAGGGGCCTTCCTCGGCAACACCCCCGAGGCTAGTTTACGTGTGTTTACTGTGCAGGAAACCTTCGGCCCAACATTACTTGGATCGAATCTAGTCTTCTCCACTTCATCGGACCTTCGACAAGGTCCCATTGTTTTCACCCGAAACAACAATTATCTGATAAAGAATAATTTGCAAGAATTAGACTGTCGTTGTTCATTGATCTTGACTTTATTTGCTTTAATTTCATACATCAAGTAGCAAGCTTAATTAGTGGTGTTTGGTGGTATTTTATTTTATTTTTTTATTTTTTTATTGAGGGGATGGTACAATAATGGTACAAAATAATTGTACCAAACATAGAATGGCGTGTTAGAAGAAAAAGGATGGATCATTTATGAACCATACCTCTCTTCTGCGTGTTATACCCTTTGTGGCTACTGTGGCAACAATTTTGCTTGAGATTCTATTGTTTTATAGTGAAATATAAAGTGTAAGTTTGATTCAAAGATGAAAGTTTTGTGAGAGAATGAGAACTTCCAATAATTCATGTCTATTGATTTAATTAGGTTAATTCAAGAAAAGTGATTTTAGAACTTCCAATACTAGACTTTTCGATCATCACCACTCCACTGCCTATCCATCCTTGAGTAGTAGGGATCGGAAGATTTTAACGCTTTATTATAATGTTGTTTAATTTGATGTATGATAATTGTTAAAGTCTAAGGGTGGTGATGTATAAGGATAGTCTGTATGTTATGAGTTGACATGAGATTGACTTGACCTAAATTCGACATTCAATGCTCGATTCTATCAAACTTAGGCTTAATTATTCATTTTGATTTTGTTTTAAATACTCCTTAATATTCAATAAGAACATATTCATAGAATGAAAAATCAGCTTTGATTCCTCAAACATAATTGTAATATTTCAGTCTTATGAAGTTATTACTCATCGAAAAATATAATCTCATACGAGTATGTAACAATAAAAAAAAACACCTTAAACTGATCTCAATCACTACGTACAAAAAAAAGAATTTTATACGGTAAACATTATATTTAATCAATGTTCAACATATAACTAGACTCAATTTTATTGATTTGAAGATGAAATAAAAGATACTATTACAAAGTACCTAAAGCCTATATTAAATTATTTTGCCCCATTGTTATTATTTAGGCTTATTTTACTAACTTTGACTATTTTAATGCATTAATCTATAAGTGTTAATACAGTCGTGTGGGATCTTAGCTTGTTGGATTTGTCTCATTATATATTTTAATACTACTCCGTATCAAATTTTTATATTTTTATTCGTATATAAATAAATACACGTAGTATATATGTTTTAAATCGTGTATTGAAGACCGTAAAAAGTCAAATGATGCAAAAAAAAAAATAGAGATCACGTATTTTTATAATGAGAAATTCTAATCTATAATAACTTTAGTCATATATGACTATAATGAACTCCGTTAATATTAAATTATACTTAGATGGTATCATTTTATATCAACATATAATGCATGCGGGCAGGGTAGAGCTCCACAGAGGGTTCGAGAATAGGGATACTACATATATAATATAGGATGGACTAAAGCTATTAGAGCTTTAGAATTTCTCATTTAAAATTATGGAGTAGTTAAAAAATATACTCAAATTTAGAGTAAGAAATACAAGTATAGAAGTAAGAAATAATAAATGCCTACATCCTTAGAATGATCAATGTTTTGATTGATACCAAACTTTCATAAAAATAAGGTTGACAAGCACTTCACTAAGTCAAACCCCAATTATCTCCCCATTGCTGTCTTATTATTATGGGTGGATCGGAGAACCTTTAGCTTATTTTCAAAGTGTCAGTTTTTTGGAGGCAAACAATACTGCCAATTTTTCTTTAATTTTCCAATTTTTTAAAATTTTCTTAAACTATTATTTTCCTACTTTATTGCTGACGACTGACGAGAGTGCTTCGCTAATCATAATAGTCGTAGTTAGTCTAGAACATCGATCATCAACTATTTGGGTTAGGATACTTAAACCACAAAGTAATTTTTAATTAAGGTCAAAATATAGCTTCTTATTGTCGTACTTTATGAGTAATTAGCCTTGCAATTTGCAAAAATTTGAAACCGATAAGTCTACCCACTTTGAAATTTGGTTAAAAATAATCGTACTTTAGTATCATTATTGTTGAATATTAAGCAAAGGAATTGAAGGAATAATAGACAATTAGAAAGAAGAAGTTTTGTGGTTTATTAATAATAGTTCAATTATAATATCTCTACGACTCTATCCTTTTATTAAGTTTGAGTATTTCCTTTATCAAATTAAAATCATCTAGAAAACTACGAGTAATGAAATAGGGTATGACCGTATGACTAATTGTCAAATTAGATATACAAGTAATACAACGAACAATCAAAGTTTTATTTGATTTTTTTCCTTTTTGAACAAAATATTTGATTAAATATATGATTACCTTATTTAATTTGCTAAAATTTGATTTCAATATTAGTTTAGAAATAATTTTGGCACCTAAATAAGGAAAATACAAGCATCTAACTAGTTGGATATTGAAGCAAAAGAGTGAGTATAGAATGATTGAATGAAGTTGTTTAAGAAGTCAACAAAAGTGTGCGAATGCCACGTTTAGATGTTGTATATGTGACAGTTGCGTACCAATGTGCTCTGCCTGCCTTGAGATCATCAGATCATACGCGCTGTTCTGTTCTGTTGATTCTCCTGAACAGTGAACACCTGACACGTGTCTAATATCCTTTTTGCAACTGTATTCATGGACCAACTCATGTCATCGTACCGTTGATGCTTAACAACCAAGTTCAACATAATTTTAAAGCAAGAATAAATCGATCAAAGATTGTAATTACGGTTTACGGATCATCTATAGTAGGATAAGTTAGGAGTGTATAATTTTAAAACGGGGAGAGACAAGGTAGAGAAGCCTAGAAGGCCACTACCAAAGCCCCAAACGAAGTTCCATTATAAAATCAATTGGCGATATGAGAAATAGTCCGTTTGGGTTAAATTGAAAACCATTTGCTTTATTTTTTCAATGTGGGACAAACAATACTCGCACTTATGCTTATCACAATCAAATAAAAGTTATTTATGAGTAAGAAAGGTTAAACGTGGCCTAATATACATATACATGAGTAAAAAAGGTTAAACGTTGCCTAATATACATACATGTATGTGAACAACCATAGGCACCTTAATTACAAAATGGCATGATCGTCTAGAATAAATTACTATATCACGTATTCCCTACTAAGATGATCATTATGATTTTATTTTTCGGTAAAAATCATGACTATACATTATGATACAAGAAAGTTCACTTATTGTTTCCTCAAAAAAAAAAAAAAAAAAAACGAAAAAAGGTTCACTTATTGTAAGTGACAAATATATGTAATACGTAGATTTGTGCGCAAAATGTTCTTCATTAGTCCACTCCTCCAGCCATTTCCATTTTTGTTACACGGTACTATGAGTCTATGAGCTAGTGGTGTGGAGTGTGGACTATGGACTTATGGAGCATCCGAAATCATTTAATTCGAAGTTGCGTTGCATGAAATTATACAAAGGCCGGCAAATTAAAGAAAAGTACGTGTTAGTACGTTACATGTTGTAACAGTGAAACACGACTGCATGCGATACGGAGCATATGAAAAAAGTTCATCAAATTATTAATCTGATAGTAGTCGTGTCAGATGATTGAGCCAAAAAGTTGAAATCGATTCAATTGTACGTTGATATATTAAACACAGTACTGTATATAATAGCAAAATCATGCTAATTGCTAATATTAAGTAAGCTAGCTAGCCTAGCTAAAGGCTGGTCCATGAGTCGTGGTGGTGGCCAATTCTGCAACTGTTACATCCATTAGCTAGGAGAATTAGAGAAAGTTGTACATGATGTATTTATGTGTGCATAAAGTAAATTTATTGGCTAAGGAACAATCTATACTATGCCGTGATGAGCGCCAACAATTATATTGGCAGTTCTCTTTTTTATTAGGCCTTCTTCACTAATCCGAATCAGGTTCATTTATATATATAAGATTTTAAATCGATCGAGAGAATGTCTAGTCTTAATCTAAAAAATTTGATTGCTTTGAGATTTTTAGATTGACATCAATATATATTCAAGAAGATTAATAATATGATTAATATCGCTAGAAAATGCATGTATGGGGTATGTGCATGCACAATGTACTTGTTTGAATATCCATTAGTAACTTTTTATGTATTGTAATGATATTATTATTATGTCCTTTTGTAAATATGGGCGACCACTAACAAGTTAACAACTATCAATTTCATCTCGATCATTTTGACACTCACATGATTATCCTAGCCTCTTGTAGCATTTAATTTTATGCAAGACTATGGTCATGAGTGTCTTTGGTGAATTTTACTAAATCTAAAGAGAGTTTCGTAAAAACTGCTAATACAATGTAAATACCTAATTAACACTAGTTTAAGCACAATTCAACTGGCTTCTCAACACCCATCATAAAAATCTATACTTCGTGTTTCAATACAAAAGGAATCTAAATTATAAGTCAAAATTAATAAAATAACGATAGTACACATTATTAATAAACCAATCATATTCATAGTAATACTTCTACCTAGCAAAAAATATCAAAAATAATACAAATAATAATTGTGAAAGAGAAGTACTACTACCACAAATTTTGTTATAACATGAAGAATTGATAGGTAAATTAAAAAAAAAAAAGGGGAGGGGGGGGGCATAATAATAAATGAAAAAAGCAAAGTGGGGATAGAAAAGCCTTGATTTATTATTGTTTGCGCGTAAAGAAGTTCAAAATAGATTCTCTTATCAGTCATCAGAAAAAGATGTAGTGGGAGAAGTTGTTGACCAAAATACTCTATTTTTAGTTTTGAGAGAGAAATTTTTATTTTTCTTGTCAGAGAAAATGTATGTATTTGTCGTTGCTTTTGAGGACGAAGATGTGATCAGCTTATCGATCGGGTCAGATAAAGCCCAACCCTATTTTTGGATTATTTTACTTTTTATAACGAATTTGATTTAATGATGGTGGGTACCTTCTTTGATCCATTAATTAATTAATTTTAAAATAGTGTTAATGAGATTTAATTTGTGAGAAGTAATGGGGAGTGAATTTATGTGATCGTGTTCATACTATATTCGAATGTATAATAGCCATAATAAATGATATTTTTACTCATTTTACAAAAATTAACTACAAAATGATATAATGCACACCACTTTCTAGTTTCTACCTTGACTTCACACTTTAACTAACGATAAACTACTTTTAAAAAACTAATACTCCATGATAAACTTGTATTCGGTAATGCTAGTTGGGATTGTAATGACATATAGTAATATTGTATATTTTATTTTTAAAAAGGAAAAATGACTATTAAATCAGCACATGTCATAAGTAAGGGCCTGTTCTTTTGAGTTTCTGGGCAAGCAGAGCAGAGCAAAGCTGGTGTTAGCAGAGCAGATTGAGACAACAGAGCAGGGTTTAACAAAGTAGAGCAAAGTAAAACAGAGCATAACAGCTCAAAAGAATCGGGCCTAAATCAATCTTGCATTAATTGCCACCTACACCAATCAACACTTGAGAATATAGGAAGGTTTAATTGCAGAAATCCCCTTACTCTCGAACATATGTGGATGGTGGAGCTTGAAGTTGATTGTAAGCCCCAAAATCACAAAGTGGGTTACTCGCCATCTCCATCAAGCTTACTTAGTTATATAATACAGTAGAATTTATCAATTAAGAATTAATAAGAAGTTCTACAATTCCCATATGAATACATGATATGGTAACATATACTAATGTGCTTAGTTGCATACCTAGTCCAATAAAGATTTTTTTGGAAATAGAAGCTCTACTAGATTTTTAGGACGATCAATGAAACAAAAATCACTTTTATATACTAATGTGCTTAGTTGCATACCTAGTCGAATTATAACTCTTAAAAATGCTTTCTACATTTAACCAGACAAAAACTAAAATTATGTCATACCAAGGCTAAACACTAGCAACGACTAGTACACACTCGGATACTCCGTAACAATCAACACATGCATCGTGCATTCACAAGCATCAAACTAAATTGTTTTATTTAGAATGTTCATAACATATTTTCATGTTACCCATTTTTTTTTTCCCTTCAACCTATGTGAAATGGATTCTTTTATCAAGAACTTTCTCCTACACACTCGCCTCCTACTAAAATTCTTATGGTATACATTCTCATCTTTATAGTATAAATTCTTATATGATACGACTAAAAAAACGGAGAAAGTAGGGAATTAGATTATAGAAACAATAGTGATTAGTGAATAGCAGACGAAGGGATGATGATGAGGTGTAAGTTAAAAAGATAAGATAAAAGTGACTTACAGTAGTCGTAATCAAGTAGGAGGGGGACTTGGACTTGGAAGACGGGGCTGCTTTTAAACAATCAGATGTTGACATCTTCTCTTTTTTTTTTGTGTTATGTGCATTCCCTTTTTGTCTTTTTCTTTTTTTTTTTTTTTTAAAAATAAATAAAAAATTCTGACTATTTTGCGGTGGATTTGTCTTTCTTTGGGTCCCACCCTTTGAATACGTCATGCTTACACTTGCATTGCATCACTTCTTCTAGTTGGTTTTTTTGTTTAAAAATAAAAGGAAAATTCAGTTCCTTCCCCCAAGAAGAAGTTGATGAGTGTGTAAAGTGTTGATTTTGAGAAAGGATATTAACTAATTTCATATTCTTAATTTCATAAATCATTTATTACTCCGTACTGTGATTAATTTTACTTATGTGATTTTACTCTTTTTTATTTCGAAATAAATGGCTTAATTTGACCAATATTTTTGTAACGCAAAACTTTGACAAATACTATAATATCATTGATTATCGATTTATCGGTAAGTATAAATTACTCTCTGCTTTTCTTTTTTTTTCAAATGCAAGTGCTCGACTAGCATATTTGTCACAGCATAATTTTGACCACTAATAATAATTGTAAATAAATAAAAATAAAATTTTTTGATACTCTATATTATTAAATATATCTCTTGATTAATCCAACAATATATTACATGATATCATTTTTTTAATTGTAAAATTAGTGAAAAAAACAAGTCAAACTTTATAGTGAATAGTGCAAAAGTCACACTATTATATATATATATAGAAACTATACATCAAAACGATTTTAACAAATATTTACATGACTATATATAATACCTTAGTCTTAAACAATTATACTCCGTATTAGATTGAATCAATCAATAAGATTTGTCAGGAATGTGTTATTTTTGAACTATATGAGTTTGTTTTGTCAAAATATATTAGGATGTTTGAACTTATGCAAACTAATTGTTACTCATTTAGATTACTTTATTTAAATTCGTATGAATTTATTTTGCATGAACATAACAATATATACATACCTTAAATTAGCTTGATAGAAGATTACATTATTTGTAATTAAAAATCTTCAAGTTAACACAGTATAAAATGACAACAGGCCGACATTTGGTTGGATCCATATCTTTACTTTTCTATGATTAATTATATTTAATTCCCCGTCAAACAAGGATAGTACACAAACTCTAGATGAGATGACTTAAAATTAATGAATTAATCTACTTTAGTGGGTAGAAAGAGTCATTCTTTTTTAGAACTAATTAAGATACTGTGGTACTAACCAAAAAGCAGTGTTAGCAATCTACTGTTTAGATTCACTGTAAACTATAATAACTTTTGTATCCATTTCATCCATCAAAGGCTTATGAACTAATCAAATTTTGATAATTATATACGATTCATTCCAAGAATATAAATTTTGCTTAACCAGTACAAATTTGACGGTAAAATATTTAAAGTATGTGTAATATTTAAATTCGACGGTATAATATTTTAAAGTATGTAAAATACGACGTTGTGTACTTGTGTTAAATGTCTAGATCAGAGAGTTAATAATTAGAAAATCGGCACAATACATTGACCACCCGCCCCGTCGCTGGCGAAAGCTAAGCACTTTGAAAAGTGATGTATAGACAATTCAAATCTCATTATCGAAATACAAGATTAATCATGTAGACATTGTAAATTATTTTGCCTAATCTCTAGAAAAAAATTGATGTTGTATTCATCATATATATATCATTAAATAAGACAAATAGACAATTAGTAGTCCAACAATTTAGGTCTTGACCCCTTCGGTAAAATTTGATAAATGTACAAGAATGTCGCTTTTTTATCATAATTATTGACACTAAAACATTTCATTGAACAATTTCAACAAGTCTACGTATGATAGTGAAGTGAAAACTCAATTAAATATTTGTTTTTTATTTTTTTCTTAAAAAAAAATCAATTTTATCAAAAACTTGTTCAACTTTCAGCAAACAGGAAATTCAAATTTAATTTAATTCTTTTGTAGGGACTCCCTAAAATTGACTAGTAAATAAATGGGCCATGTAGAAAGTTAGAAATGTAGACATTGGGCCCACTTATTTATAAGAAGGCCAAGTTAACCATGAAAATTTTACACTACACCCCGGTGTAGCTTCTGCTACCTACACCCCCCTCCCCAAGTGACGTCATTTTGTTTTTTTTTGTGTTTACTTTCTTTTTTTTTTCTTTTTTGTAATATACCATTGCAAGTTAATATAATGTTTTGAGTTTCAATTCCATGTAAAAATTATTGTACTCGTATAAAATAAAGAGTGTGAAGAGATTTCCATGGTATCAATTATAATAAAGCAATTGATGATCCTTTGTTTCAAAAAACTAAGCAATTAATGATCCTAACTCACAAGAAAGCAACTCAATAAGCAAATTGCAAGCCTATTCGAATCAATTACAAACAAATTGCAGTTGCTATAACAGCGGTGGTGGCGAGATGATGGTGGTTATGTGGCAGCGGTGATAGCGGCGACAGCGAGACAACAGTGGTCATGGGGCAATGAGGCAACAATGGTTATTGTGGCTTAATTAGTTGAGTGGGTTAGAGGGGGAAAGCGCAAAGGATTAAGAAATAGGGAAAATATAAAGAAGCTCAAATCACCATTGATAAAAGCTTGCTTCTGATTTTAATGAGAAGTGTATAATTTTTAAATTTTTTTATAAACAAAATATTTGTATAATTTTATAAACAAACATATAATATTTTTAAAATGAACATATTTATTTAATTGTCGTAAATGAACATACAATTATTTAAAATTGAACATATAATATTTCCAAAATGAACATATTTATTTAATGGTTGTGAATGAACATACAATTATTTATAATTGAACATATAATATTTCAGAAATGAACATATTTATTTAACATTTGTAATTGAACATATAATATTTCAAAACTCAACATATTTATGTAATAGTTGTAAATGAACATACAATCATTTATAATTGAACATTTAATTAAGGAGCATTATCATAGATGAAAAATGTATAAAAATTATAATTTTTGTACTTGTTATAGAAAAATTTTGAAGGTAGCACACACTCCTTATTGTAATTGTATGTAAGAATCATTTCCATGACAACTGCTATATAACACACACTCTTATTGAAATTCCTTATTAAATTTGTAAAATTAACTACTTCATGATATAATTGGATGCTTTAATTAGTAGTATAAAAATATGTTTATCATATATCAAAATTCTAATAAATGTATCTTAATATGCATTTGATCATATAATATTATGTGATTGAACATTTACCAATTAAAAATGAACATTTATCAAAGAAATTTCCACTTCAAAATATAAAAAGAACAAACATTTATATGTGAATGATCATGTGCTAATATATAAATGAACATTAATTATATTAATAATCTATTAACATGTGAATAACATCATACTAATATATAAATGAACATTTACCAAATTGAAAATGAACATTCATAAAAAATAGAACTTTCCACTACGAACTAAATTTACAAATCTATACTCATACGAAATAGATTAAATCATCCAGAAATTTGCGACAATTATACTCTTTTTTAATTTTTTGAGTTCAGCAATTTTATAAACTAATAACATACCACAAATTTACTTTTTTTTTCCCCATTTTTTTTTTTACAAAAATAAGTAAAATTATATCATCATACTTACTTTTATACATTTTCAAGCTGGATGTTTATTTTATTTTCATGAAAACACAATTGCCAACAAAAATCAGTAAAAAAAACTAGGACATTAAACTTGTGTTTTCATTTCAAAATCAACAAAAACACTTACAATTTCGATTTTCGACTTTGTTTTGGTACTTTTATCCAGCGATTGTGTAAATTTATCTCATATATTAGACATTGTGCTTGACTATTATAGAGAATTATAACTTTTTACTGAAATTTATTTGCAAATATTGAAGATTTTGATGAGAGAGAAAATGGAGAAATAAAATGAGAAGAATGAAGGGAGAAAATTTGAATGGTGGTTCAATTTTTTTTTTTCATAATGTAGTGTGCGGGTATAGATGGTTACTGTAACAACTTGCAAGAGGATAGTATATGAGAAGTGAGGAGTTAGTAGGAGGAAGGGTAAAACGGTACCGTTTTGTATGGGGGTGTAGGTAGTAGACCCTACACTAGGGTCTAGTGTTCACTAATTAAGTTAACCATGCTTAATTCGTTACACGTGCCTCGTTAGGCCCACAAAGGCCCAATGGTCTACATCTTGCTGACTTATCATCGTTGACATCATTAATTACACAAATATTAGCCTAACTAAATTCATATTTTAGGAGGTTTCAAACAAAAAAAAATTAAAAAAAAAATCATATTTTAGGACGTGGAAAAGATAAGCCGATAATAAAACAAAGTTAAGCTATCAATGGACATCTAGATAAACTAGATTAATGTGAAAAGACATGTAACAATAATATTTGAATACATAATATTGATTGATGATCGCAAATTCGCAATACAAGTTTAATGCTAATCGACTTTGTTGAGGAATATGAGACGTGTGATCAAATTTTGTCTACACTATCATCCTTATGGATCTCTATTCTTATAATAAATTTTCATCACAATAATATGATTACATAGACTCCAATTCAAATTTGATTAAACAGTTGTTCGTAGTATACAACGCTTAATTAGGGTGACACTAACACATCGTTAATGTCAATTTCATTTCAATTCTTTGTAGATATAGATGTGACATAATTTGATGATTTCATTTCAATTCCAGGTACAAATCACGTCTAAAGTCTCTTCTACAGAATATTCATTGGGCAAATACTTCGTTTCGCAATCAAATCTTTGCCCTTTCTGAAATTGATTTCATAGTCCCATAACTTGAGCCTTAATTTAAAGAAATTTAGAGGAATCGTCTTTTAAGAGTATTAATGTCAAATATGATGTCTGTATTCTACATAAATTCATCATATGCCTACTAATTACTTTATTCTTTCTAAACATAATTAGCAGTAGATTAGCATGCTAATAGCACTTGGGTAAAAACAATGCCTTCACTTTGACTGCCCACATGAGCTCAACGAGAAGTATTTTATGCTCAAGGAATTAAATCTATTGCGTTACCGTTGTGCTTACCTACAACTCTACAAGGATCCAAGAATAGTCCCACCGATGAAGCAGAGCATCTATTAGACATCATCTAGTGTGTGGGGGGTGCATGACGTGCACACACAGTTGAAAAAAGCCCTATGTGTACCTTCTTTTCGGAACACCTAGGACCCTCGGGTGTAATGGTGTATCACTATGTAACAACATTCTCATGTTGTAGACGGCATGTGAATACTAGGAAATGAGTTTAAGAGAATCCTCATAGGTTATTTAAAACCACCTAATCAGATATACAATGAATGGCGAACCAACAAATTTGAGAGATACAACACACTTTCGTTTAATCCAGACAATGAAGAAGATATTGGCACCATGAGAATAATATGCATGGCAAGACACTCGGACTTTGTGTGTTCCACAACAGCTCAGAGAGATGAGGAGATGTAGAAGGGAAAATTGAAAACAGCTTCCTTAACAACACGATGCCCACTCAAGTGATGCAAGTTCTATTGTCCAGTCTAGATGAAAGTAAAAGATCATAAAGCACCACATTTTTGAGATTTTTAGTCAGTGATCTAGATCAGCGTAGTAATAGCACCGTGTAGATTCCAGTGCTTTAGGCAAGTGAAGTTTCATATTCATTATGTAGAGTGCATTATCAACTAACCCGAGTGCAGATTTTCTGAAACTGAATGCATGCTGTATTTAGTTAATGAAAATAAAAAACATCACAGTAAAAAGTATGATGCTACATTAATCAAAGATTAGAAAAGATTCAGAAGCGTACTTATTTTGTGACCACCTCTTTGTGAGCTTTATATGATAAGATCACGTTCCATATTACAGCGACAAAATTGGAAGCGAGAACCTGAAAATCAGACCACAAATTTTAAAAATCAAGATATGATACACTTATCACAATTAAAATTCAATCATGATCAGACAAGGACGACAAAGCATAAGCTTGAACCTGGAGGGATGTCTAAATAAGTTTATGCCCAATAACTCAAAACTAGTTAGTGATTATCACGAGTTTAAAGGGCTTAATAAAAAAAAAATATGATGGTTAATTCCCTCTCCACGCCCAACGTTAAGGTAATAATCACCTCCCCAATCAACTGTGTATAAAAAGAATCAGTTGAGCACAATATTACTCCATACGAGACCAATTTGATGCCTGATTTTGATAGGAAGTTTAAGATACAAAGTATGTTGAATTGTTCGCTAATATCTATAAGTTCTATATCTTCTCTTCTCTCCACCCACCCCACTTTCTG
Source organism: Chenopodium quinoa (assembly GCF_001683475.1). Lineage (NCBI taxonomy): Eukaryota > Viridiplantae > Streptophyta > Magnoliopsida > Caryophyllales > Amaranthaceae > Chenopodium > Chenopodium quinoa. The sequence goes on from NW_018745281.1 coordinate 1,485,694, forward strand.
CTGATACTTGACAAAGTATGCCCATTGCACCTATTACTTGAATGATCTTAAGGTCTTCATGAAGAGCTAAAAGCTCTAGAACACGGTGATGCTCACGTAGTCAAGTCTATAGACAGTTTCTCCCTAAACTAACTACAATTTTCCAGTGAAACACTGAGGGATCATAGGTTATTCCGTCCAGTTGGGGCAAAATGGTACTTTTTACCATTAATAGAGTACGCACTAGTAGTGCCATTGTAACTTCAATCGGTACCATTACCCTTTCAAATGGTAGTATTAAAAAAATGTTCAAATGGTACTAGAATTGCCTCCCTTTTTTCTCTCTCCTTGCTGTCTACACTCTCTATTCAGATTCCGGAAGTCCCAACCCCTGTGAACATCACAGCTTATTCTCCCCACATGATCCCATCTCTCTCTTGCTCTCTGTCGCTTCTCATTACCTCTTTTTATTTACTAGTATCTATTCCTTTATTTGTTGTTTGTGTCCAATATGGGCTGAAGATACTAGTCCTCTTTTTATTTACTAGTATCTATTCCTTTATTTGTTGTTTGTGTCCAATATGGACTGAAGATACTAGTGCTTAGCACTTCCCCAGATATGGAATACCAGGTGACTCTGGAGGATCAACCATCACATACTGATTGAGGGTAAAATTGCTAGTATACAAAAAGAAAATTTGTTAAAAAGGACCTTTCTAACGAGACCTTTTGTGAGAAAGGTCCTTTTATAAAAACAAGTGGCCAATTGGGACTTAAATAGAGATTTTGTTGTGAAAAAAGGAACTTTTGCCGGATTCCAACATTGACCATCACGTGCTAAGCACGTGATTTTTTACCTCCATTTTTTGCGTTTCTCCTCTCCAATCATTATGCCCACCATCCTACCACCACCCCGCGACCATCCCACCACCATCTCTCCAAATCTTTCCCCTCTCTTCATCATCATCTCTTCCAATCAACTTCTTACCCTCTGCCATTAAAACTCACCACAAGCCATATAAAATCAAGGAAAATTTGTTAGAAAAAACCTTTTAAAAACACTATTTTGCGGAAAAAAACCTTTAAAAAACTTCTTGGTTACAAAAATCCACCACGTTCATTTTTTTTGCGAGAGGAAACCTACTTCCTTAATTACTCTCTAATTAACTTAATTACACTCTAATTTCCTCCCATTTCTTCTAATTAACCTCTAACCCACCAAATTACTAAATAATTAGATTAAATTTATATATAAAAAAACCACCAACCCCAACCCCAACCACTCCCTCCCCTTCCTCTTCCCTTTCCCCCTCCCTTGGCAGCAGACCCCCCCTCCCCACCGGGCCCAAATCCCCCACCTTCGGCGACCTACCTACACCGCCGGCTGACCCTCCCTTTCCCCCTTATCCCCACCGGTGACCACCACCTCCTTGATTTTGAAAAACCCTAGAAAATCAATTTGGGGGTTTTTAATTTTGTGCATCTTGCTTGCAATTGATGCTTGTTTTGGCTTTGATTATGTATGTATGTGATGCTAGGGTGATTTAGAAGCAAATTGCAATTGATTTGGACTTGATTTGAGCATGTTTGAGTAATAAGAGCCAAAAATTTGAAGGGAGGTGGTGGTTGCCAACGGGGATAAGGGGAAAGGAAGGGTCAGCCGGCGGTGGAGGTAGGTCGCCGGAGGTGGGGGGATTAGGGCAGCGGGTCCAGTGGGGGAGGGGGTTGCTGCCAAGGGAGTAGGAAAGGGAGGAAGGGGAGGGGGTGGTTGGTTGGTGGTTGGGGTTAGTGGTTTTTTTTATATATAAATTAAATCTAATTATTTAGTAATATGATGGGTTAGAGGTTAATTAGAAGAAATGAGAGAAAAGTAGAGTGTAATTAAGTTAATTAGAGGGTAATTAAGGAAATAGGTTTCCTCTCATAAAAAAAACGAACGTGGTGGTTTTTTTTAACAAAAAAGCTTTTAAAAGGTTTTTTCTGACAAATTTTCCTAAAATCAATTACAAGTATACTAAAAATTACATCCAAATAGGGATAATAAAAAGGGTAGGGAATGAGAGCGTTGTGTGAGTGGCGGCTTGGTAGTGGTGGGTCGCCAATAGGTGGAAGGTTTGCATAAGGTGGCTACAAATGAGAAAAGAAAGAGTTACTAAAGAGAGAGGGGAAAATGGGAGGGGTGTTTGTGGGTGGTGCTTGAAGATGTGTAGGGGTCATGGGTTGTGTTGAGGAAGTGACAATTTATATTTGGTAGAGTATTTGGTAGAGTGACTGGTGGGTTCAGGTGAGGAAGAGGGAGTAAAAGCAAGAAAGGAGGAAGAGGTAAGGGATATGCTGGGGTAGGGTTTTTGTGTAGTGGTGGAGGTCGGTTGGTGTCGGACTAATGGTGGGATGCGCCATGACAAGGGACATGGTGGTTGGGGAGGTGAGGAACAAAAACCAAAATTACGTGAAGTTAATGTTGCGACGTTGGGAAAACCAAGGTTCCCTGTTCACAAAAAGAAAAACACCATTTAAGGTCCCAATTTGCCATTTTTTTTTTTTTTAAAAAAAGGTCCTTTCTCACAAAAGGTCTACTTAAAAGGGTCCTTTCTAACAAATTTTCCTAAAAAAAATATCACCGGTGTAAAACAAAGACAATTGCCTTAAAACTTATTTATTTTGTTGAATAGGAGCATAGAGATAAATGATTGGTCATTCATGCATCTGCATATTTAAACAAACAAGAGGAACTTCCTGCTAATTCCAGACAAACCAAAAAGATATGTAAACAGCGAAAAAAGCTCTTAGATAACACATCAAAATTAATTCAGTTCCCTCGTTTCTTTTGTTCAGTTATAAATAGCACCTACTCCCAAAGAGGGTAAGATTCACTTGGTCAAATCCACGTTCGATGCCCAGCATGACCCTTAGGCAAACTGAGCATTGGGTAGGTTAGGGTAGTAACTTCTTACCATCCTCAAAGGTGGAAAAAGTTGAAGGCAAACTATGCATAGATAAGATATAATGAACTTCCAAAATATCATATTTACATACCTGAAATTGTTGGGGAACAAAACGGAAGTTCAGAAACTGGAATGGTATCCACAATTTCCAATTAGCAATCACAGATGAAACCCATTCCTGGAAGCATTTAACTTCTATTAACATGACTGTATTTCTGAAGGTGCAAAGTAATAATAATCCCAGGCCCTATCAATGATGATTCAAGCAATGGAAGGACAGAGGATAAAGAAAAACTAATAAAACAATAACTACACAAACCTGCTTAAGCTTAGGAGCAACTTGTGAAGGCCTTCCTTCCAATGTGATCAGTGTAGAGAGAAAAGTTCCGATAAAGATAGGTGCAAAGATGAACTGCAAAAAAAATGATTCATCCTTGAGTAACATTTGCAAGCGTAGAAGAAGAACATTAAAAAGCTATGACAATTTTCCGACAGGATAGGCCAAAAAAAATAGAGAAAACTTTATATACAAAAGACAAAGTAAGTATAGAAATAACCTGATCGAGTATAAGACGCAGGAAAGCACCAGAAGCTCCAGGTAAAGTGACCAATTTACTAAGGTATAAGTACCTAATTACATGAAATTGCAACATTTAGAAGGTCATATACACCATAAACAGCATATGAAAAAGATCAACGTCGTCAAAAGTAAAGTAAAATGGATTTGCACTGAATTGACTGAAAACATAAAGTGTTTGCTGCACTAATAAGTGTAAGCCATAAAAGAACTGTAAAATCATATATACAGGATGTTTAAATGCAGAAGCCATACCAATAATGCAGTGTTGGACCCACCAAAACCAGCCCTAAAAAGGTGAACATGGAGGTCCTTTTGTAATCCGGCGTAGGGACTTTATCTATAGCAAGCTGTATGAGCAAGATGCCTCTGTCAGTTAAACTGAAACAATTACACCTCACATACTAAAGCAAGCCATTAAAACCAAACACCATATTTTAAGTGTAGCACAATTTGACAGTTTACCAACAATTAGGGCTGCAGAAACACAAATTAAGGCATATGGAAGATGCACTTGAAGAATCTCTAAGAAGTCATACTAAAAATTCCCATAGTAGGTTTACCAAAAACTTCCAGAACTTAAATAACTTGAACATTCACAGAAATTGATACACGAAATTACACAACATGAAGTGTACTACCCAGCATGTTGAGAGGAGAAGCAATTTAACATGAGTCTTTTATGAGACTAGTCCTCTAAACCAACAACTCCAAATCAAAAATAGGCAACGATTGTGAAAAAATACACAGTGAACTGGATGAAAAGAACAAAATGGTTCAACCTTCCCTGTGAATGGTAACAGAGAAGCAAGAAGTCATACCTGGCAAATCAAGTCTCCAACAAAGTTTAACAATGCAGAAGTAACAGCTTTCGTCAAGACAGGAGACTTCAATAGAAGATCCATGTACCTGTAACCCAATGAATTAGCATCTGTGAATATTGGTAAATGTTTAAAGACAAATTGTGCAAACACTAATTCAGCAATTTCCTAGTCAACACAAACTTTAGCTGCTAAAGGCATACACAATTATGATACAGCCTGTGTACAGCCTTAACAAAAACCTCAAGTAAAGCCTGACGCAAATTTCTCGTGGTTGAAGCTTCTAGGTTTATACTTGACTACAATTTAACAATGAAAACACTCCGCATCAATCTAACAAACAAAGGGTACGTAAGTCTTAGACTAGCAAGTTCATAACCATTAAATGGCAGACTAGCGTGTTTATGAATAATTTCTTCTTCTAATAATTAACATAGATAGACTTAACGTATCAAGTAAAAATCTACTGAAACAATCTTATTTGGTTCATCATATACAAATCAATATAATTGTAACAACCTCATCAAACTTTATTGACCAAGCACCTTTTATTTCCATTGCTGCCAACAAAACAAAAAAATCCGTGTAGAACTCGCTGATGCAACTAAGAGTAAGTCTGCTGCGTAAAGATAGCACCACAAACCAAATACCTCATATAGACAAGCTACCCGAGGGGAGATCAGGGGACGCAGCACCTGCTAAGAAAAGTAGATGGCTCATACATAGTACTGCATTATATATATGCAGCCCAACAACATCAAGTTTTCAATCTTCCAATTCCCTTCTTCAGTCCTCATTTCCAAATTGACAAAGCCAAGATTCTCAAAACCAATTAATCTTATAGGCAGTAGTCACAACACAACTAAACGAAAAAGCTATACAGTCAGCTAAGAATTACCAGCTCATTTCCCTGAGATGATAAACTCTAAAATAATTAAGTCTCGATATAACTCATATAAGCAACCAAGCCTATGTCTTTCTTCCAGTTCAATCACCAATCACAATCTTACCCACCTCCCTCCACATAGCATTACCGTCATAAAACATCATTTCCTTCTTCCTTGTTCTTTTTGGATAATCATAAATTCACATAGCAGCCATTAATCATTGTCAATAAATCTATAAAGTAGACATAATTATCTAAGAGGAGTTCTATTGTCCTAATACTCCCCAAGCACAAACATAATAATTTCTTTCTTTCACTTCGATCAAGCTCATACCCATCTCCTTCTACATAAAAAAAAAACTCAATCAAAAGCTTAAGCTAATGGTTGAGGCCCATGAGTATGTTTTATACTCTATCACACCCCCTCACATGAGAGCCCTTTGGGCTTTAAATGTGGATTTGTGTCACGTTGACTCTATACCATGTTAAGCTAATGGTTGAGGCCGAGGAATATGTTTTATACTCTATCAATACTCACCTCCTTCTACATAACAAATCCATCACAATGCAATAACTTTCTTTTCACTTCATTACTCTGAATTGTCACAATGCAACATTCTTCATTGTCATATTGGATGAAGCTCATTGCATCAAAAAAAAAAATATTCGATGAAGCTCGAATAATTCTTCAATCACATACTCACATCCTTAATTCCCTATACATAAACATGCTATTTTCTTCATTTACTTCGATTTCAACTAACACTTACCTCTCTTCATACACTATATTTCACAATTAAATCAATTCTATCACCACATCCTAACCATAATAACACAAATTAAGCACAATTATCCACTAAAAAAAAAATTCAAAAAAGCAATTAAAGATAAAGCTTAAAACTTTACCAAGAAAGCAAACTCCATTTAGACTGATTCCCACCATCACCACCAACACCATCATTACCGGACCCACCAAACCCTCCTCCGCCATTGCCACCGGTAGAGCCGCCGGACCCACCACCGGAAACCGCGGAAATTCGAGAATGACGTTGCCCCATATATTTGTAATTCAACCCAGTAAACCCCAACTCCCTTTTACTGAGAATTGAGTTGAATTTTTGAAGTGGGTTTGCTGAAATTGAGTTGAAATTGGGAGGAGGAGGAGATAGAATTAAAGAATGAGGGAGGAATAAAGGGGTTTTCCGGAGAATTGCTGTGGAAGTGAGAATCATTTTCCGGTGTTTGTTTAAGAAGATATGGTGGTTTTTGAGGGAATATTTTGGTAACTGCTACTACAATGTCTACAAAATCACAAGGGTTTTTGTTGGGGTTATGGAGGGAGCCAAATTATGTTTAATCCAAATTCTATAAATTCAAGCAACTTAGAATTCAAGCATGATATTGGCCTTTAGTTTTAGGAATAGTAATTGGGATGTCACGACGTCAAATAGACATTGGCATGTTACATACCTTTTTACTCACAAAAACACAAATATTTTAGAATTTAGAATCTAGATATATTTAATTTTTATTATACATTCGAGTGTATAATGTGCACACTTTTTTTCTCAAATCAATAAAGTAAAGATAAGTTTGTAGTATCATGTATGTGATACACTTGAGTGTATGATAGACACACTCAACATGATATTTAATGAAAATCGAGTTTTGAACAAAATGAACTCAATCCACTAATCCAAAAATTAAAAGAGTTTAATTTAAATAATTTCGAATTAATTTATTCGCCCTTTGGTAAGAAGCATACATAATTGGTTTAACACATGTTAAATCTTAAAAGTACGTTGTAATGAGAGTCATTTCTCATGAAATAAAAAGAAATATTGATCTCTTTGCATTCGCTATCTCTCATTCGAGTTCATGGAAAGAGTTTAATGATTCAAGTATAGAAGCCTTTTTATTTTTACTTTTTTATTCACCCAAAATTAGTGGTTTTCTAGTCTATAATCACTACTTGAATTCGAGATTTTCGGCCGTATAAAATTGCTACTTCAAGTAGTTGCGGTTCTTATTATAACGCTACTTGAGAGAGTGAGGAGGAGAGAGGAGGTCCTTATTATTATTATTTAAAAAAAAAAAATTACACAAGTATAAAACCACTACTTCAAGTAGCAATTTACTTAATCAAAGCCGCTACTTTAAGTAGTGGTTCTTGCTTAGTAAGTAGCAGTTTTATAGTTCGCTACTTTAAGTAACAATTTCTGTTGAGTAGCTCACTATTGAAATAGCAGTTTTCTGCGAAAACCCAAAAAAAAAAAAAAAAAAAAAAAAGGGCGGTAGATTGAGACTATTTAAAAGGAGGAATCATATTTGTATAATTGGGGTATATCTTAGTATATAGCATCGAGGGAAAGTAATTAAAAACAGGAGAGTTGCACTGTTGTACTCCCTTTGTTCTTTTTTGTTCTACTGACTTTCCATTTCGAGCCATGTTCTACTCTCTTTGCTTTATTTATTTATGGCTTACCTCTTTTACCATCTTATCTAAACTCCACAATAATTATACCTTTGCATACGCCATCTATTACTTTATTCACCTTTTTCTTACACGATCCTACATTTTTACATTCCCTCTCTTACTTTATCTTAAACCCACTAACATTATTCAATAATTTCTTAAACTGAGTATCCACAGTAAGTGAGTACGAGTGGAATATAAAAGAATGGAGGTAGTACCGTAGTATTTGGTAAGTTGGCAAGCCATCATCGTTGGTGTGTCGTTAACCAGAAATTTTGATGGATTGTTAGTGGTTTTATCGATGTCGATGTCGACGGTGTCAGGTTTAGGATTGTTGGCGGAATTTGTAGATGCGCTAAGGACCTAAGGTTGTTCGTGTTGTTGTTGACTTGTTGCTGCATTTTGTGAAGTGTACGATTCTATTATATTTGTGTGGACAAACTCACCGTGAATCCGTTACACACAATACTTTTATTAATTTTTATGTTGTATTTTTAAATTTTCTAAAAAAGCTACTCCGTATTTTATATAATCAAATTTAATTAATTTTAAAATTTAACTTTGTAATCCTAATCCTAATCAAATTTAAATTCAAAAATCCATGTACGACTCTCACTTAGGCCCTGTTTAGTTCACTTTATTTTTGCTTATATGAACTTATCTGATCTGGTTTTATCTAATCTGATCTTATTGTCTGATTTGACCAAACTTTGACCTTAAGTGTACGATAATCTTTAAGGAAAAAATATATCAAGCGTGATCTTGTTAGATACGTAATAATGTGTATTTTATTAATATGCAATTTTTATAATTCTTTTCATTACGAAATTAAAGATATTTAGCGATAAAAAATCTAATATATATAAATAAAGTAGGCATTTTTGGAGAGCATTCGAAGCGCCATGTAAGCAAAGGTATTATTTTTTAACCAATAAAAAAATCAGATTTTTATTTTAGTTTAGATTTAAAAAATTCACTCGCCACCTAGATAAAAGTGACGAATTAGATTTGATATGTCTCCAATTTTAATGCCACGTAGATTAAAATCCACAAATTAAATTATTTTCATGAAAAAAATAAAGTAAAAATCCAATGATATAGATAAACTACCTGTTCTTCAAAAAGATATTATTAATTAAACCACTATATAAACTACATGTTCTCCAAAAAGATATTATTAATTAAACCACTATACAATCTTAAAACTATTGAGGTTACTGGCCACAAATATAATTATTTTCATGAAAAAAAAGTAAAAATCTAATGATATAGATAAACTACATGTTCTCCAAAAAGATATTAGTAATTAAACCACTATACTATCTAAAAACTATCTTGATGAGGATACTAGCATATTATTGAAATATCTTTGATTAAAATGATATATGATAAATAAACACCCACTACATATAAATTATATGACACAAAACACAAATAATATCTTACTCACTATTCGTAACCCAAAAAAGTAAATTAAAAAATACTTATAATCATATCACTAAACATATCTTCCATTATAAGATAAATTTTGATGGTGTTTACGATAAGAAATAAAAATTGTTCGTTAATTAATTAAATTAAAATTTGTCATACCTATCATTGTAAATTGACGCATCATACGACACCAACAAAATTTCATATCAATACAAAACCAACTCAAATAAATGTTGTGTTAGTAATTTTGTGTCAGTTTCTAATTTAATCAGAGAATTAAATTCGAGCAAAAATAATTGAAAATTCAAGGTACGAGTTTCTCGCATGTTTGATGTACTAAACTTTTGCAAACAAGATAACTTAATAAGTTTGGATATGGTCCTATTGGACCAGGAGGTATTTCTTATAAAATATTTACCTCTATTAAATTTTTTTTGAAACCTCTTTAGTTTTTATTGTAATTAATTAACTTAATTTCTTATTTTAAAGTACAGGGTGATTACATTCACGCCTCAATTAAATCCACTTTGTTCAACCCTTTCGTCCGAAATTGATTGAAGGAAAAGTTTACACCATTAGATACTTTTCAGTCGTTCCAAATAAGAATTGAATCAATATCGCGTTGTCAGTGACAATAAAATAATGATTCAATCTTTTCAAAATACTGTTGTCCGAGCGAATGGGGATGATGAAAAAATTTCAATGCATAGATTTGATTTTATACAATTACATTCTTTAGGTCAATTTCACAACAAAAAATCACTTCCTGGTAAATGTATTGGTTTATTTTATCTATTGTATAGAAGATAAATGGTATGCATGTTTTTTTTTATTATTTTTAAATAATTCTTCTTACATATATTTATTTTATATGTATCTAATATTTTTTTGTTTTTAGGTTTTTTGTTTTTAGGGAGAAACGAGTTCAAATTAAGCTTTGAAATAAAGTTTTTGTTGAGTTTACGAAATGGAAAATTCAACTAATTGATTTCATCAAACCTTTTCCTATTATAGTTACGTCAATGATGGTGAAAGAGTTTAATGGTAATTTAAGTTTATTATTTTACTTACTTATTATTTTTATTTATCTAGCTATTTATTTATTATTATTACTTAATATACATGTACTTTTAATCTAACCTCTTCGTCATCAACCAAAATCTATAAAAATGTAGAAGTTCAGGTCTTAAAAGACATTTGGAAGTATGATTTCTATCTTTCAAAATTCTTTTTTTGGTACATAGCGTATGCTTTTTATCGATAAATTGATGTTACTGCTACATATAGAAGACACTACTAACACTATTGTTTGAAGATATAATCAAATCTGTTTGTTGCTTTTGGGGGTCCATTATGCAAGCTTCGAAGTCCATCGACTCTTATAATTTATATTTTTTAATAATTTTTTGTTTTTTTAGTGAAAAATCGAAAAATAGTACTATTGGGAAACTTGAAATACAAGGTACTTCTATGGACTCAGAAGAAATTATCTCTAAGAAGATTGATATCTCAACTCTTATGAATCACATCCAAAAAACGGTTGAAAAGTATTATATTAAAAATACTATTTTTATAATTTTGAAGCATTATTTAATAATTAGATTTATATCGTACAAAATTTATTTGTATTTAATGAATTCTATATAAATTATAGTAAAAAAAATATTAAACTTTAGTAATTTTGTCTGAAATTATTAAATAATATAAATCAAATAATTAAAAATCTTAGATGAAAAAACCGTGCATCGCATGGATTCCCATCTATTTGCACATAAAACGATGATTTGATCTGAACTTATTTTTCTGATCTGAACTTATTTATTTTGAAATAAGTAAAAATAAATTGAACTAAACGAGACCATAATTATTGAAGGACCCAACTGTATTAAGAATAAAATTCATGCATTAAAATCAGATGACGACAATTTAGAACCAACAAACTGCTTCTCCTCCTCACGAAATTTCCTAAAATTCCACCACTATTGACCATACCTTGTCTTACACGCCCTCGTTTTCTCTCTCCCACTTTTCTGTTCTTTTGATCCCAATCTTTTAATTCGGGTAATGTTATTAGGAATTTGCTTCAGTTTCATGATTACTCCGGTTTAATTTTATATTGATTGCGAAAATTTGTGTAAGGTTATTCAATATTGCGCTTGGATTTTGATTTTATTAATTTTTTAGGGTTGTTAATTATTGACTTCCACTGTTGAAATTTGGGAGATTTTGTGTGAATTTTGTGCCAATTGTTGTAGAAATTGATGAAATTATTGCTATATTTCCTTTACTGGGAATGTTATGAGAAACCCCTTTTTTGTTTAGATATTGGGGGTTTTAAAATTTAGGGTTTAAGAGGAATTGGTTGATCAATTGTTGCTGATTTCTTGTAGCAGGCAGGGATTAGTTACTTGAACTTTTGAAATTTCTCCTTGATCAATTATATAATTGGTCTTCTGGGTTTTGATTTTTTAATTTGATTGAGCTGGAATTATTGCAGTTTGAAAGTTTGATGTTCGAATCTTGATTACTGATGTTTTAGTTGTTACTGTCTTGTTGTGATCATTTTGTAATCTGATTTTTGTTCATAAAGTTTCATCACATGGTATTTTAGCAAGTGTGCAAGTTTTGTTGACATATGTTTTTTTGTTTGTTCAGGGTTGGTTTGTTCATCTTTCTTAGGAGTTAGTTATTACTGATAGCTGAAATGGCATCACTTTCCGAGTCATGGATGCGGGAATATAATGAAGCATCAAAGCTTGCGGATGAAATAAACAGTATGGTCTCTGAGGCAAGTACTCTACCGCCAACTGGAACACAGACACAGCGTCATTTTTCTGGTACTCGTCGTAAGATTACCATATTGAATACTAAACTAGAGAATTTGGAGTCACTTTTAGCAAAGCTCCCAAGCATGCAGCCTATGTAAGTATATAAAGTTGACAACTGCTTTAATGATTATTGTTGGATATGTCGTGCATTGCTAAGCTGCAACATGCTTCCCGGACCAGAATTTTTAAAGTTGCTCACACTTTGTCTCCATGTTTACCATAATTGTTTTTTAATTAAATTCTTTCAGCGGCTCATTGTCACTGGTTTCCTATGATATGATTAGGCTCAATGTGATGTCTTGAAGATGAACTGCTTTTCCATCCATTTCATATCAACATTCTTTTTGACCTTTTCTTTGGTGTCATGATTAACTTTTACCCTTTTTAAATCATAACCAATATATGTTTATGACAATTGTAGAATTATTCCTGTCAAAAAGGAAAAAAATTTGTAGAATTATTTTCATTTTGCAGACCAATGTACTCTCAAAGGTTACTAGTCCAAGTTTCAAATGTTGACCTTTAAACTTTCAAAGTCAAACAAGTCTTCTATGCCATAGATAAACTGGCACGTAAAGGAGCAAATAAAGCTCCAATTACTCTTGTTTTCTATGCTTTGTAATTTTCTAGAAGCCTTCCATTTTGTGAATATGTGCATAGATTTCTTCGCATTATTTTGTGTGTGAATCTTTTTCGTTTGATCAACTATGAGTAGAATTTTGGGGTGACAGCAAGCTGGTTTATGCCCATGAGGCCATGACTTTCCTTACTACGATGAGTTCCTGAGTGTTTAGCCTATCATCTAACTGTTTTAATTGCTGAGCATTTCCTTTAAATGTTCAATACTTTAATTGTCTTATTTCAATTGTATTCTTGCACTAGAATCAAAAGATGATGAAATATGACAAACTTATTTTTGAATTAAGAAATGTGGAAACAGATAAAGATAATCAGGATTCAGGAGTAATTGTTAAATACAATAAAACAGCATAAAACAGGATAAAAAATTTACTTTTTTATTGGAAGGGTTTTTTTTTTTTTTTTTTTTTTTTTTTTTTTTTTTTTTTTGGGGGGGGGGGGGGGGGTGGGGCTTGTTGTCTGGAGCATTGGTTACTCTATGGTTATAATTAAACTGGACCTTTTATTTTTAGCCTGGATTTTGTATGTTCTCTGTATCAAATCAGCTGGTGAAGTTTATTAATTATGAAGTGTAAAGTAACTTTGCATGTCTTGGATGTGAATATGTGAAGCTTTCGTGACTTGATGTAGATCAATTGTTATGCTTTTGCATAAGTGTGTTTAGTGTGTTCTAGTCTGGCTTATGTAATATTTATTATAGTTTAAGGTAGCCTGGTTATTGGACAGGGCTACCCAATGGCAAAAGGGGTCGGGCTTATAATTAAAGGGTTTTGACCCTTTTAAATTTAATGGATAGGGTTTTTATAGGGTAATATCTTATAGGGCTTTTATAGGGTCTCCAATTAGAGCCCAATAATCAAAGAAAAAACTATTAGGTAGTCCAATAAGAACTGAAGAAGTTCCACTATCTCTCTCTAATTCTGAAAGGTTAGTTTCTTTTTTATAGGGTCTTCAAATCAGTAAACCCCTAATTCTCAACCCCAAATCCCTAATTTCCTAGATTCAGTCATATTCCCCAATCAAATTCAAAGATTATCTCCATCATCGCTCTGTCTTCTCTTTGACACTTCTTCTCTTGCTCTTTTCGACAATGGATACATCTACTTCTAAAGGCGAATTATTTCAATCTATTTCCAAAACAATGATGAGGAGATCTGAGGAAATTGAAGGTAAGATTGTAATTGTAGGGCTCTACACTTTGGGAGATTTGGGGAAGATGAAGAAAGATGTAGTGGCATTGGAGCCTCTGCCAAAGAGCAGGGATGGAGAGTGAGAGAGGAGAAGAGAGAATGCGAAAAATGAGTCATGTAAATTTTATGGAATTTATATTTTTTTTGGAAATTTTTTGGTAAGATTTTGACTTAAATTGAGGGAAATAGGAATGAAATGGAATTGATTCTACTGTATTTTGTTGGTGAAAGAAAGAAGGATCAATCTTTGAATGAAATGTAGGTTGAATATTAAAGGTCTGTCAATGACCCGTTTAAATTTGCACTAATCCTGACCTGACCCTGACCCACACCGACCCGCACTGACCCTCCCAATAACCAGGCCTAGTGTAAGGATATTTTTCATTTGTTACGTTGTGGAATAATAGTGGACAGTTAAATTTGTGCATAGGCTTGAAATTTTTCTTTGGTGTATTTACAAGTGAAATAAGATTTTTCATGTAGAGTGCTATGCATGAGCCACATAGGAATGCCTCTGGTATACTTTTTTTTGGCAAATATGGGTCCCTACAGAATTCACGGGTTTCCTGGATTGTTGAATTTAGTTGCACCTGCATACCTGGTTATATGAAGAAAAAAAAAAAGAAATCAATGATGATTGTCAAAATCTTAGGCATGACAGCTGAAAAATTTTGGAAGCTGATTTTGACTTGATTTTATCAATATATTAATATATTAAGCACTATCTATTTATCAATATTAAGCACTATCTTTGTTAAATCATTATCACTTATGGGTTTAAATGTATTTACAAGTCCTGTTCTCCAGTGTCCTTAATTATTATCCTATTTTTTGGTAGTGTATTCCATAGTACCTTTTATTTGTTGATCCTTTTACTTGTCTGATATAGAGATAATATATTGCTTATGCTATCACATTGATGCAGAACAGCAAAAGAGATGAATAAGCGCAATGACTTGCTGTCAAATTTGAAATCTAAAATCAATCAGATGGCAAATACTCTCAATTCATACAGTGCTGCTTACAGGGACCGTTTACTAGGTCCGGATGTGAAGTCAGACGATGTAATGAAGAGAGCATCTAACATGGACAACCATGGAATTGTAGGCTTCCAACGTCAGATTATGAGAGGTATGGAAAAAGAAGTTTGCATCTATAAATATATATATACATATTTGTTGTACACTCCTTATCTTAGCTCTATTGTTTGTACAATCACACCTCATTTCCCCCTTTATCCCTAAGCAGAGCAAGACGAGGGCCTTGAGAAATTGGAGGAGACTATAGTAAGCACAAAACATATAGCACTAGCAGTCAACGAAGAGCTTACCCTTCACACTAGACTCTTGGTAATGTTTTAGTATGGTTCAGTTTTTGTGGCATAAGTTCTCCATTGTACTTTCTCTGTAGGCATAATCTGCTGCGTATAATAATAACAATACTTTACCTTTACCGAATCATTGGGGTAATAACTTTTTTTTAAACTTCTGAACCTAAATCCTTTATTTGTAGGATACTTTGGATGATCATGTGGAGTCTACAAATTCTCGCTTGCAGGTAATTTTGTCTTTGTACTTTCATACTTGTTTATTTACGTTCGCTTTCGGTAAAGTAAGCTGCTTATAATTTTCTTACCTCTTTGTTGCTTGTAATTAAAAAGTGATTTGTCTGAACATCTTAAAACAGTGATTGCAATGTAGACTTTAAAAAATAAGTGGGAGTTTGTTTCACTTATGATAATATAATGTTTGCTTTGATCTGTATTCACAACATTTG
The DNA here is from genome assembly GCF_001683475.1 of Chenopodium quinoa. NCBI lineage: Eukaryota > Viridiplantae > Streptophyta > Magnoliopsida > Caryophyllales > Amaranthaceae > Chenopodium > Chenopodium quinoa. Next base: position 1,501,245 of record NW_018745281.1, read on the forward strand.
GCTGTTAAAAAGCTTTTTTTTTAAGTGTTATTGTGGACTTTGTCCAGTTTCCAAGTCAAGTTAGATCTAAAAAAGCTTTTGGATATTGAATGTAGTATATTCAATATGAAAACAGCAGTTTTGCATATATGTACTTAAGAGAATTTTTTTTTTTTTTTTTTTTTTTTTTTGGAGCTGTCAAATTATTTCCTTAAATGTATTAATCTGCCTGCAAATCTAGATGTCTGGGCCTTGTCCCTTGTTGGTTTTAAACAAACTTTCTCATTCATAGAAGCCTTATTGTATTCCTGTGTAACATGTTACAAATGTTGATAAAATCTCCCAAGTCCTACCTTAAGATGGCGAGGCATGTGTGAGTGAGTGTACTGATATGATCGTTATGGCAACCACAAATATTATACTTGTATTGTTCTTTTTGTGGGCATATCTTTTGATATTAATTAGCCATTTATACTGCAAATCCTTTATGTTATGGGTCTAATATCTTAATTGAAGCTGATTTTTTTGTACTACTACACATTTGATATTCCTCCTTTACTGGAGTGATTTATTGGGTGCCAAATCAATCAATCATTGCTTATAATTATTTCCTAAGGTAGCTTGTGATAGTACTGGGCTACTATTTGTTGATGACCTGAGAACAGAGCAAGATGTTAACTGATGGCAACCATGTTAAATATTATGATGTCCAGTGAACTGCACACACAAGTGAAAAGTTTGGTTGGATGAACATCAGTTTCAATTCTAAACCTTTGGACTTTATGTGCCCCCCTGTATTCTAGATCCTCTGTTTGTGACCCCTGGACATTCTTTATCTTTGGTTTCTTCTTAATGAATTTTTTGACTTGTTGGTGCTCAACCAGAGAATGTGAGACCTTCTTTCTCTTTGGGGCTTTCTAAATCTCTCCACTTCAATATTCAGTCTTTTGCATATTGATTAGTGGATGGTGATTTTTATCTTTTGGGTTTTAATTTGTATTTCGTGACATTTGGAACAGCGCATTCAAAGGAGATTGGCCATATTTAATAAACGCACCAAGGGAGGTTGCGCCTGCTTGTGTCTATTGGTTGTCTTGATCGTGGCTCTCATCCTTGTTGTATTGGCACTGATCAAATATTTATAGAATTATGTTCGGTAAGCTCAATCAGTCTTGTTCATTTATGAGACTCTAATATGAAGTACACTGAATTGTGAATTTCTCTTTCTTTGTTTTGTGATGCCTTCCTTGTTTTTGGTTTTCTCTGGTGGAGATTGCCCTTTTACAGTAATGTGGTTCCATTTTTAATCTCTCGTATTTTTGTATTGTAGGTCCTGGGTAGCATATTGATCTCGAAACTTCACTGGAAGTGTTGATATTGGGATCTGCAAATGAAATTACCGCTCAAACTACCTATATGACCTATTTTTGCAATGATTGTGGATTGATTGCAGATTGGACAGTCTCCATGAATAGTGTGTAAAGTATGCATCTTTCACAGTCAGCAAATTCCACCCTTTTGTGTTATCTCTCTTAGAGGGCGCAATCTTTTGTCAAGTTAAATCTCAGCATCTGCTGAAGTTGTATGTGATGACCATCTTACTATTAACATTGGCTTCTTTTGCCCGGAAATTGTGCTATTTCAGGAATTCTGAAATGGTGTATTAACTCATCTATCTTTTAAAGTAAATATGTTCATTTTATCTTTTGTCGCCTTACAATGTGTATAATGTAGTTATGTAGGCATAATTACTCCTCACCAATATGATATCAAAACGGAAGAGATGCATAATGTAGACATAAGGGACAGTGAGAACAGAGAAAGAGTGCACCAAACCCTAAATTGGAATTTAACAAGGGGAGATAGGGGGTTACATCATTCCTGTACATCGTTCAAACAATATTATATTTTTGCTTGTGCCGTTCCACTAATGATGGAAAACCTACCCAAGAGAGATTGTTATATGCACTCGGGTGCACAGTACACCCATGAACATTTTGTTCTCATTTTGATAATTGTTTTTCAATTAATCTTCAAATGAAAGCAAAAACTAAATTTGAGGCACGGTACACTCGGGTGTGTAAAATATTTCACAAAAGGATGTGCATGATACATTTTGGATTTTTGATTCCATTACCGTGGTATAAAAGACGGCTAAATTCAACGTAAATGTTATCCATTCTCATTACTTTCACCATCATTACCCGACCAAACTCATTGGTCATCACCTTAAGCTACCGTGGTTAATTTTTGCTCAATTTGATAATAAAATGGACAATAATTATTAAATTGAGCAAAATATATCTTTAAGGCCAGGTTCATATAAGAATCTCTTTTCACCGCTCCTAAGAACCATCTATCACCATAAACACCCCCACTAACAAAATTTATATGATCACCGTTATGAAGATTAATCAACAAAATGAAAAGAAGAAATCCAAATTTTTCATGTTAGCGACAAAACAAAAAATCATTTCTTTTGTAAATTCGTACCTTATCGGCTTATCGTGTCTACCTTTAGAAAATGAACTTCAATTGATAGTTTGTTACTAACTTACTACTTTGTCACAAAATGCGGTGATAAAAATGTATCATTAGTGTTATAAAAAATATACTTGTATTTAATACTACTACAAATCTATCCATTTTTTTCTATCTAAATTAATTCAAAAGAAATTATTAGTAAAAGTTCACCCTCAATAATCAAAAGTGACACATGTAAGGGATTGTTAGGAACAATAATTTGAGTTCAGAATTACTTTACTTAAACACAGGTCGATGAATTGAATAAAATTTTAAAAAATCATCATAAAAATTTGATTATTCCAACTTAATCAAATCTTAATAGTGTTTTCTTAGTTAGCTTTAATTTTTTTCTTAAATTTATATACATGGTATTTTGAAATAGAGTTCTACGAAATACTTGTAAGTTTGACATACTCCATAAGAAAAAAGTACGTTCTATAATTATCCAACTCTACATTAATATTACTGTATATCGAGGTAACTTTTATTGAAATTAGGGTAAGTTTTAGGTTTTTTTTTGATAACTTTTAACTTTATTTATATAGGGTAACTTTCATTTATTATAGGGTAACTTTTAATCATTTTAAAATAACTTATAACAGATTGTACATCGTATTTTTTTAATGTTCCATACTTTCTTTTTCTAATAAGTATGAAATCCGACATGACCCAATGCGATCTTTAGTGTTATTGGTGGGGTCACATGTTCTCTCAACTTCTCTAAAACAGTCAAGATTTAGACCCAAGATTACAACATCGCCGATTGTGTCGCTGTCGATTTGGTCACCCAATCTTCTCTATATAAACTCCAACAATTACTCTACTCTACTAGGTTTCTTCATTTTCTTCTTCCTTTCTTTCTTCTTCACTCTGTCATTCTCTTTGATTCTGAATAATCTAAAGCGTTGCCCATTCAATGTGATTGATTCCCATCATTTGTAAGATGATTTCCTTCTCTAATTCTTTATCAAAAATGATAAAAATCCGATAATTAAACAATCTGGAAAATGGATTTCTGCACGTATTTTTCTTTTAAATTTTTTTGTAATTACAATGTGAATTAACTTGAAATGAGAAAAATGAATATGAAATGCATGATGATTGAAAATTTCCATTTGATTAAACCCTTTTCATTGTTACTGGGGTTTCTGGAATCCAACATGATTATGGTGCTCAAAGTTATTGTTTCATTTCTTTGAATCTTGATTTTTTTTTTGGTGAATTCTGCTAGTTATTTTGTTGTTGAATTTGTCTGCGAAATTTTGATTTTCACATGATATTCGGTTTTCGGGGTGTGTTGAAGTTGTTTAATTGAAATCAATGCTAATATACATTAAATTCCTAGTTCTTTTTTATGTCATTTCATTTGGTAAGTTTCGATTATATTTACAGTGATTTTGTGGCGATTCTACTGTTTTTATCAGATGGAACTAGCCAAATTGTTTGAGGATTATTTTGATAATCAATATTGAGGCTTTAATCGAGATTTTAATGGCGAAGATTGACCAAAGATAATTTTGAGTAATTTGTTGAAATTGAAATTGTTGGCTTGATTTGTCAGAATTTTAGAGATATGGCAGTTGATTTAGAGCCTTAGTTGATCTTGCTTCAATTGACTAATGAGTGATAGACTAGTAGTTTTGCTCATCTATCTAATTTCACGTCTTGAAATCAATTAAGGTCGTCAACCTTTTGATGAATTTCTATCCCTTGGCAGTGATAGATTATTCGGCATTTGGTTACTGTCAATGAAATAAAAGATTTAAATTGACGAGCCTGTAAAATGTAATTGATTAATTACATTCTGTAGTTCCTTGAATTTTTTTTGGAACTCACCAATTTTTATTTAATATCAGTGGCCTGCTTGATTGATTATTGGAACTTATGGGATTAAGGCTTTGATTGATTTATTGATTAGTGGCCTGCTTGATGTCCGTGTGTGTATTTTGGAATTTGGATTGCCCTCATATTGCACATATTGTTGGGCATATTTAAGCTGTTAGCATTCATGTGGGTGATCGGGTTTTTATATATTTAAAACGAGTCATGTTTAAAGTATCTACACTTCTACACAGGAGTAAGGGACTCTTATTCTTTGAGTAATGTGGCTTTTAGTCGACATAGCCCATGATAAAGATTGATTTGCTCCCTATTTCTACTGCTGATATTCAGTGGATGATATGCAATGAAATTGAAATTTATTCTATCTATGATACACCTATGCTTTTATTTAGGTTTTTTTTTTTTTTTTTTTTTTTTTTTTTTTTTTTCTTTCGTTTTTTCTTGCTGTATAATTAGTTTAGAGGGATTTCTCAGAACCCTGTTTCCTTCTAGTGGTCAAATACTTGATTCTTTTGGCATACATAGAGGGATATGTTGCAAGTGCTTTTTTAATTTTCAATTTTAATTGCCACAGTTATGCTGTTGTATCTTATACTATATCTGTATTGATGTCGGGTTTAATATTTTTTTTATTTGTATAATACAGTTATACCCCTGCTACTGGCTACTGTTAGTTGTTCTCTTTTTTGGAATAATTTTATTATATTCCTTTTCTTTTTTCTTCTTGTACATCTTTAAGACTTAGTCCTTGAACATTATAATTGGAATGATGTTTAATTGAATTTTGTTCAATATTTACTTTTCAGGTCTGCTGCTGGCCTGCTGGCCTTCTCTTGACCATAAGTTGGTTGTGATTTCTTTTTCAGAGCAGTAGGATGGCATTTTAACTTTGAGTTGTAATTAATTTTCAACACATCCTGTAACTTCAAAATTTGTCATTGACTAATACTCTGCCAATTCCATGTATCTATTTCTGTAAAACAAGCAGAAGCAATCCTTATGTATGTATTTTCTGTAAATGATCAAGCTTTATGTATTTACTTTTAACATAGAAGCTCATCTTTTGATATTATTGGTGTGCACGGTAGCATTATTATAATTCAGACTTCATTTCATAATGTACATCTAGACTCTTCTTTTGGATTTTGTGAATACTTTGCAGATGCCATTTGGCCATATTCAGCAAAGAAGAGAAAGCATTTGAAAATACACGTGCTCTTTGCTTGCATATTTTCTTTTGGGGGAATTTTGCTACATCATCTACATGGAAAACTTGGAACAATTGGAAGCTTTGTGCGAGAGGCTTTACAACTCACAAGACTCTGCTGAGCGAGCTTATGCTGAGAACACCTTGAAATGCTTCTCCCAGGATACCAGCTGCATCCCACAGTTGGAATACATACTTGAGAATGCAAGAAATCCATATGCAGTTTTATTTGCTAGCTCAAGCTTGCTGAAGCACATCACTCAAAATATACTTCCTTTGCAGCTACAGCTTCAAATTCGTAATTTCCCCCTCAAATTCTGTACCTTTAAGTGATTTTTGATATACTCCTATTGTTTACTACTGCTTATTGACTTCGTGGCCACAAGTTTAATTGCCTTTGCTCCTGCTTCATGTCTATGTATGAATGTTGTTGTGAACATATCCCATTTGATAGAGTCATCTGATTTATTTCTCCGCAGTTATGTAATCTATGCCACAAACTATAAAGAGTTGGTCAAGTCTGCTGTCAACTGATACATCTCCACTAGTTATTCATTGCTAGTGATTTCAACTTTCAACAACCTTCTCTTTATAAAGGGTCATATTAAGATGTTGGCAGTTGGCCTACTTATTGTGATTGTGGATAGTAGAAACTGACTAATTATATATTTCTTGTATTTGTTCTGTTTTTTTTTTTTTTTTTTTTTTTTTTGGGAGCGGATGTCATATGCATGTATAAAGTATCTGAATCCTATATGATGATTCATACAAAAACTAAAAGGTAAAATTTGGTATCTGAATCCTTTAGTAAATAGTAAATAGTGAAAAGTAAAATTAGGTATCTGAATCCTCTGTGATGATCCAGACTATTGTATTTTGACAATGTGTATACTTGGAACTTTGCCCTCTTGTTTTTTCTAATTTGTCCTGTGTGACTTTAATCTGAAGGCAACCATGTTGTAAACTATCTGGCTTCTAGAAGTGCCAACTTGGAGCATTTTGTAGCGACTTCGTTGATTCAACTTGTTTGTCGAGTTTCAAAACTTGGTTGGTTTGTTGATGATAAATTCCAGGAGCTCATTAGTGATTCTGTGAACTTTATGAATCAGGTTAGTGGATATAGCCCTTTGCATATTTGCTAGGAAATTGTAAACCTTGGAAATTAATGTTTATGTGAATCAACGTAAATTTATGTTTCTTTATTCAAGGTATCTGATTTTTTTGAACTTTCAATCATTGGTGCCCTTTTCTGCTGCAACTGCTGTTTTTGGTCTTGATATTTTTATTTGAGCCTGTGCTTAATTTTGCAGCAAGAAGCCGCTCATTATGCTATGGGTTTGAAGGTATTGAATCAGCTTGTGAGTGAGATGAATCGGGTAAGGTTTATCAGATATGATATCAAATTGGCTTATGATTTATTGCTGGAATAAATTTAGGGAGCCTTAAATCTTCAATGTTTTCTTTCATAGGTTTCATTTTTTTGATGTTATCATTTGGATTGATTATTGTTGATTTCTTTGATTTCTACTTAAGTTGCATCAATTTCTATCTACTAATTGGTGTGTCAAACTCAATTTAATAACAGCCAACTCCAGGGTTACCCCTGCTGCAACATCGGAGGGTGGTAAGCAAGTTCAAAGATCAGGCGCTACGGCAAATTTACGGAATCTCCCTTACATCATTGCATGGACTTAAAAGTGATGGTAATTATTTAAGCGTTCTGTAGCCAATTTCTTTTATAGAGTAGCTATTTTTCTTCCGTCTTAAGAGTTTTTGGGTATGTAGTTCAACAGAAATTGCAGGAGCTGGCTCTTTCACTTTCTCTACAATGTTTATCTTTTGATTTTATGGGATCATCAATTGATGAAAGCTCAGAGGAAAGTTGTATAATTGAGGTATATTGTGGAAAATGGTTTTTATATTTTAATCTGATTGAAATATTCTATTACAAGTCTTGTCTCCTCAACAACTATTTTTTTATGGGGTGACAGGCTCCGATCTCCTGGAGATCAGTCCTTGAGGAACCCTCAACAGTACAAATATATTATGACTATTATGCAGTCACCAATCCTCCTCTTTCAAAATTAGTGAGTTCTCTAACTTATGTCATTTTCTTCTCTGAGTTTGTTCTGAAGGGATAGAAAATGGGCTGGCCTGAGTTGGAATATGTATAATTGGTAGACAATGTGTAGATTGATTATGTGGGAATGATGCAGTCAAAAGGCCTGAATACAGGATCTGACAGTAGATAATTAAGAGAAATGTTAAGTGAAATGTTTGTGGATTCCTGTTACCCTTTATCCTCTACAAAGGGACTGTGATGGCGATTTTATCAAATTCTAAAACACCATTGCATAACATCACACCTTTAACTACAAGAGTTAAGCATGCAAATTAAGTAATCAAAATTATCACCTACTCAGACTTTAAAAATCATCACTGTAAAATGAGAACATGAGGTAGAACTGCTCAGTTGGTTAGTCGATTGTGGTTCTTCGTCAGTTGTTGCTCTGTTCTTCCTCCGTCTAATGTTGCTGTTCGTGGCTCTTAAGTATCTTTCGCTGTAAACTCATATGATGTCCTGTAAAGTCATTAAAAGTCTAATAGTAAATCTAGGAGTATCATAACAATTTCAGAAGTGAAAAGCTAACTAAATAAAACATATAATACCCTACATTTTAATATCTAGCAATACAATAAGAATGCAAGTATTACTACTTATTGATACTATTTAGGGGCTTAAAAGTAGATACGTAGTATAAAGGTAGTGAAATATATAATACTTGTAATACATACTTATTATTTATTTCCTGTCTAAAAAATGCCTGGTTAATTTATTTAATGGGAATTATTACATCTTATCATTGTAGACTAGCCTCTTTCCTCTCTCTGCTTTTGACCATCATGGTGTCTTTAAATACCATCACTGTTGGTCTGACAGCTCTGAAATACCACCAACTCAGATCACCATTGGACACTTGACTAATATTTCCCATAGCAGTGCCAACTGCCAACAGCCCTCCATCACTTTTTTCTTTTGGTGAAAAAAGTAGATAAGTTGGCATTAATTCATACACGATCCAAATTACTAGTTACAAAGTTTATGATCCTAGTTACTTTAACCTTACAGTCGCCTTCCTTCTTTTGTTGCTAGAGCTAGGTGGTTCTTCTATCTCGCTGTAGAGATGGATTTTGCTCTTTGGAAAATATGATTTATCTCCTTGCATTCATTCAAATGTTAGTAAAAGTTATGTTCAAGATTATTCTGGTTGAGCATGTCTATGGTGACTTTGCTAGCAGCCTAGCAGATATGGCGATAATCGTTTTCACAGCCTTTATCACTTGCAATTTGAAGTCCTTTCTTGATCCCCATAAGCTCTGCAAAGGTTCGGTAAGGAGTTTAATGCTTTTTTGGGAAGCCCTTCAACCAATGACCAGTTGACAAAAGACATGTACATGCAATGCCTGTGGTACTTTCCTCAATATGGGATGCTTCCACATTCTTAAAGATTCAATTGTCAGGGTAGGATGGCCCATCAAGTGTGTGTGGGGATGAGTGAACTATAAATATATAGGCTATTTGGATGGCAATATGCAGAAGATCATCGTTGCTTATTCCTCAGCTTTCAAATATCTAGGCAGACAAAGGGGAAGAAAGTACTTAATGGAAGGTTGCCAATCTTTGAATAGTCGTTTAGAACTTTAGATTAGTTATGATCCACTCTCTGATGTTCTTAGGTATAAGGCTGGGAAGGGGGTTTTAGCAGCTGCCAAACTAGAGATGTGTTAGGGTAGTCACAAGCTATATGAATTGAATTCTCAATAGGCAAAGGGCAAAATAAATGCTAGGTATCTAGAACAATGTGTCTTTGGAGGTTGATTTGTGAGAATTTTATCCTGCCAGTGAAGGTACATATGAATTGTAATTTTGGAGGTTTGGCTTTCCAAATGCTCTTCTAGTTGGCACACCTGTTCTCCATATGGTCAGCAGCATTAAAAATGCCAAGGAAAGCATGGATTTGTCATGTACTAAAAAGTTTGAAAAAGGAGAATTGGCAACATCAGAATTTAGAAGAGGAATGCAGATGATCAAAGGCTTATAGTTGGGGGTAGGTCAAAGGATTTTTCAGGGACAATTTATCATTGGAAATGCATTTTACGATTTGATTCTTACCTTTCTCCATAAGGGACCTTGAAATAGCTATCTCAATTGACCCACCCCAACCCATGTTCCTAAAGAGATGTGTTCCTTCCATTCCCTACATTCTATTTCTCACTTGTTAGAAGCTAAGATATTTGTTATTGTAAACCTCATTTCAGTTCCCGTCCTATACTCTAAAGAGTGGCCCAAAGAAAGTGGTTTGCATGGAATTTGCTGAAATAGTGTTGATGGTATAGGCATTATCGTGCACTTTGATTTGAACTTTGTTTCCCATTAGGATTTAGCTTATCTTATGAACCACAAATTGCCCTGTCCCTCTTCTTATTTGCGTATCAGTTTAACAATGTTCTCTTTACCTTTGTCACCTTCACCGTCATAAACCACACAATTTTCTCATATATGAAAGAACTAGTGGAGAGGAAGTTAGAGGGTATAAATGTGAATTTTCCTGACGAGGGTTGAAAATTTGTGCTTGGTGATTTAGTCTTTGGTGTCATGTCACAGTCAGAGTCTTGAAGGCAGTTTAAGGATTGGCTCAAAGGCATAGTTGAAGGTGCAAAGAGAGGGAAACTTGTTAGATTTATGCTATTTTTGGTGGACATGACATTGGAGTGATACAAAAGTTCAGATTGAAGTGATGTTTGTGGACTTCGTACTGGAGGTTACCCTATATCAATGTTGTCGCCCCTTGTCGAAATTCACCTGGCTGGTGGGGAATTGGCAGAGAAGAGAGAAAGTTGGTTATTACTAAATAACAAAGAAAACTAATCTTACTACAATGGGTTGTTGATCCATTCTTTTACCTATTCTTACCAGAAAGTATAAATTAATTGCCTCCGAATTTATATGTACAACACCTTTAACTTTCACCCTTGAAATGGAACATAATTCTTGAAAGATGTATAATTTTTACTATTTTTGTCCTTGCAATACATAGATGTAATGGCTGTCAATGTTTGATTATACTATGTTTGCTGAGCTTTTTGAAAGTAAGAATTTATTTTGAGCTTCAATGTGTGTGTAAATCTCTTTTGTTCTCAACACTGATAGCTCAATATTTTCTGTTAAGGCTTTGGAGTGTTTGGGGCGATTGACTTTAGTTAAAAGATCCTTGTTTACGAGCGGTACCACACGTAAGCAGTTTTTGACTTCATTGATGATGGGCTCAAAGGATATTCTTGAAACAGGGAAAGGTTAGTTTGTTGATCAATTGCTCCAAGTCTTTCGCTTGAGCATTATAACTTGTATGCTTGATAAAGAGCTTCAATTTAATAATGAGCATTAACTTGTATGCTTGTAAATGGGGTTAGTTCCAGTAAATAGAAATGTTTAAAGGTGTTTATGTAAAGTGAAATAGGAAAAATAAGTCTGTTAGAATTGGTTCATGTTCTTCGTAATCTCTCTAGGAAAGTCTAACAAATAGACACGTGATCTCCTTGCCTGTAGATGTAGGCTTACTTTGATTTGAACATATCTTGTTTTAACCTTCATTTATCTTATTTTCAATTTGCACATTTAACTTTGTTGTTTTTGTAAATCACGCTGAGCACTAATTTGATCCACCAATCACAAAGATTAACTTCTAAACACTTATCTTGTGTAAGTCTTTAGTTACAATTAGCTGACAAGATTATCCTTAAATTATGATAAAATATTATATCTACCATTTAAATAACTCGATGGTGAAGTCTATTGTTGCCTTTCTTCGAAACAGGGTTATTATTAAATCGTAGTAATTGATATATAGCTGTAGAAATAATGTATAAAGGCAAGTTGGCATTGTAATCTTCCCCGTTTGGGACATTGGGAGATACAAGGTGATGTGATACAATGTTAATTATGTTATTGATATGAAATCCTGTATCCGTTAGTTCATGATACCTCAATTTCTCAGGACTTCTATATTTAGTCTTGAAGTCGAAGTATGATTAAATTGACTTACAGTACCTATATTAGGAATCTAAACATTTCAGGAACCTAGGCTTTTAAAAAAGTCATTATAGAATTTATTAAACAAAATTTATGCCTATAAATAATTCTTGCTAAGCAAAAATTTGTTCCATATGCTTTAGAATTGTTTATACTTAAAAGTAATCCTACTACGGATATCTTTGTAATAAAGCAGGATATCAATTTACAACAATAGTTATCTATTTCTAACTCTACCTTGGGAACAGGTCTTAATCATCATGATAATTACCATGAGCTTTGCCGTTTCCTTGGGCGTTTTAAAGTGAATTTTCAGGTACACAGATAGGTTTAACATTTAAATGTCAAATGGTATGCTCAATTCATGGCTGAGTATTACACAGATAGGTTAAATGCTAAAAGTGATGCTGCCTAAAATTCTGTGACAGTTATCAGAGGTCGTGAGTGTGGAGTTCTACAACTCATGGATAGGCCTAATATCAGATTTCACATTGAAGTCTCTGCAGTCTTGGAAGGTTATTGCAGTCTAAGCAACTTTTGGAAGTTTACTTGATGAAGCTAAAATTTAAAATTTTTGTATAGCAGTAAATGTTTCAATTTGTATGAAATTGTTTTGAGTTTCTTCATTTCAGTGGACAAGCAGCAGTATTTATTATCTTCTAGAGCTGTGGTCCAGAATGGTGACATCTTTACCATATGTGAAGGATAAGTCTACAAACTACCGCTTAGATGAGTTTGTGCCCAAGATTTTGGAAGGATTTGTATCTTCACGTTTTGATTCAGTACAGGTTAAGATATAATTGCTTGCCCAGCTTTTCTTTTAGCTACATAAATTTCTCTTTGCCTCTTTCTTAACTTAGTTATCCGACTGATTGTTAGGACAGGCTGGGTTCTCAGACGATCTTTTAGAAGGTCCTCTTGATAAGGCTGAGCTAATGCAGGATCAGCTCAAATTCTTTCCATATCTTTTCAGATTTCAGGTTTGACCTGTTGGTCCTGAAGATTGTTTTGCATTGTATTGCTAGAAAAATTGTCTTGTTATGGGAACTTGACCTTTGACAATTACGCAGAAATTACTGCTGTGTTTCCTACCCTTTTTTTTTTTGGTGTGTGTGTGGTGGTGGTGGTGGGGGGGGGGGGGACGATGTGGAGTAGTTGCTGTGCTGTTCTGATTCTCAATGGTTTTTGTCTTTTTCTTATTTATTGTAGTGTGAGAGCTGCAGTACCTATTTGATAAATGCTATGGACCCTCTCTTACAAGAATATATGGTATATTATATCCTTCTTGTTGTCAACGTTTAAATATTAAACTTAAGCATAAATCTTAATGTATGATTTGGTTGCATGACTCAGGATGGTACAAAACTACAGGAGTATGTAAGTAGTAGCAATGTTGTATTAACGGAGACCAAACTTGCATGGATGGTGCATATAGTGGGTGCCATACTGAGTGTAAAGCAATATACCGGGTATAGATTTTGTAATTCTTACTTTTTTATTTTATATTGCATGCAAAAGCCTCTAATTTAGTAAGCAATATCTCTTGCAGTTGTACTTCAAATGAAGTGATTGATGCAGATCTTTCAGCACGTGTTTTGCAGTTGATAAATTTCATGGACACTGGATCATATGTCCAGGTACCGTGCCTTAACTCTTTATGGGATGTTTTGATGTCTCTTTGTAAAATAGAGGAATTTTCTTTATTGCAGTACCAAACCTTGACATTTAGGATATGATATCAGCAATTTGTGCCATTGACAGTTATATTTGCTGACAAAAAACTAAGAATGCTGGTAACAAGATTATGGTGTGCCATTTCTTTTTTTCGTAGGCTATCCTTCTGGCCTTTCACCATTTGAAGTTGCTTCTTGTCAATTGCCAGTTCTATATCTACTTTTGTCCAGACAAACTTAGAATTTCATACACAATAGCAGACATGCAGTAATATGAATTTCCTCGCTTCAATTTATGTGTGAATATTTTGTCTTCGTGTGGTAGAATTGATCTGCAGATTGATTGTATGATGCCTTTTGTCCTCTTCTATTTTTGCTTTAATGCTTTTCTTGTTTTGCTTGTATGTTTTAGAGATACGGTGAACTCAGCAGGCAGAGGCTTGAACTTGCAGTCCTTAGTTTCTTTGAAAACTTTAGGAAGAGTTACGTAGGAGACCAAGCATTGCATGCTTCGAAGGCAAGTGCTTGCTGTTGATTAAATTCATAATCATATCATCATATAATGATACTAGGGTTAATTTCAGTGCTCTTGATTTCTTTTTCTTTTTTTCTTGCAGCAGCTGTATGTTCGGTTGTCTGAACTTCTTAGACTACATGATCACCTGTTGATTTTGGATGTCATGGTCCGGAAAATCGCCAATAATCTGAAGTTTTGTTCAGAGGTAACAATTAGATGAAGTATATTCTAAATAAAAACTTAGGGGAACACCTTAAAGGTTCTTGGCTAAGATAATCATGTAAGAGACGGGGAAAGAGAATAAAGGGGAATGCTTATTACCCATTTGTTAAAATATATGTCAGAATTAAGTTCTTTTGGGGATCTTTCTTCTCTTTGCAGAGTGAGGAGGTTTTGGATCAAACATTAGCTCTGTTCTCGGAGATGACATCTGGGTTTGTTCTATTGCTACTGGAATATTTTTAGACTTAAAACTTTTTTTTTAAATCCTTTCTTATGTACAATAAAACATCAAATCTATTCAGGTTAATGACGGGAAAACTTCTTTTAAAGCTGGATTCTATTCATTATATAACAGAAAATCACAATGTAAGTGGTCTTCTTAAGTCCTCTTCCTCACATATTATTAGAACCCCCCCCCCCCCTCCCTCTCCTCCTCCCATATTTAGAGCTGGTACTAATTAAAGTGTCTGCTTGGCTCATGTTGTGTTGTTGATATCAGCGAGAGCATTTTCTTTTCCTAAAAGATTACAGTTCTCGTAGAAGAACCACTTTTTATTTCACTGTTGGTTCATTGATGTTCATGGAAGATAACATTGTCAAGTTTAAGCAAGCAATTGATCCTTTACAACAGGTATGTGTGTTAACTGTTAACATATTAAAATGGCAGTGAGTTTTAAAATTCAATTGTTGCTGCATTGAAAGGACCTCTCCTTTCTGTTAGTAGTGTACTTTTATTGGTGTTATAATGGAAGCTGCAATCATTAGACCTCTTTCTTTTTCATATATTTTATCGTTGATGGTGGTGATAGGTTTTTGTCAACCTTGAGTCCATTCCTGACCCGTTATTTCGGGATGAGACTGTAAAATGTGCTATAGCTGGGCTGATGCGGGATCTAAGAGGAATTGCAATGGCCATACACAGGTGATTTGTGGGATCTAAGCCGAATCTATTTGCTCTATCTACAAAATCTTTAATATTATTAAGAAAAAAATTTAACCTCTTATATTTCATTAATTACTTCAGTCGCAAGGCATATGGGTTTCTTTTTGATTGGTTATATCCAGCACATATGCCTCTTCTTTTGAAAGCTATTGCTACTTGGATCGATAGTCCAGAGGTAAGCTGCCTTTTCCCTTGAGATGATTTTACATAATAGTGTCTTAACAATGACATGACATGCTGTAGGTTTACCTGATTATCTGCATGTTTGAGTTTGATTGTGATATGTATTGTACAAGTGATTTTTTTTTATTTTTTTTTGGGAATTATATGATTGCCTTTCCAGTCGGCATGTTTTAAGAGTGGATCAAATCTAAACCATAATTATAATACAAAGTATTGATTATAGGATTACTTAATCTAGTGGGAGTAGCTTATTAATGAAAGTCAAGATATCCAGGCAAATCCGGCATTATTAATGAAAATCAAAGTATCCTGTATCTGCATTGATTTTAATCATTTCTAATTGAGGGATCATCCTTAAAAAGTAATGGAGATTATGTTGATTAATCACAAAGTCTGTTGCAGGTGACAACTCCATTGCTGAAATTCTATGCAGAGCTAGTTCTAAATAAAGCCCAGCGCTTAACGTTTGACCAATCCTCTCCTAATGGCATACTGCTTTTCTGGGAAGTTAGCAAGTTGCTTGTTGCTTATGGGTCTAGAATTCTTGCTCTTTCTGGTCCAAAAGATGTCTATAGGTCCAAATACAAAGGAATTTGGGTTTCTCTTTCCATTTTAACAAGAGGTATGTATTTTCAAAATTGATCTGACGACTTCCATAGTCTTATCCCATCATCCCAGTTCCATTCTTCTACTTTGTTTTTTTGGTTGCACCCTTTTGACTTTTACTCTATACCCACAATCTTGTTTAACTATTTTTGGTGATTTTTTACTAGAGAACAATTTTGGTCATGTGGGAGCTTGTTAAACAGCTATACATATACTTCCAAAATATCAACAGTAATATTTTTACTTTGGAAAAATTGCGAGGAAGGTCCTTTTAAGAAGTCGACCTTGTGAGGAAGGTCCTTTTATGAAAAAGGTGGCACAAAAGGTCCTTTTATGGACTTTGGGTGGTGAGGAGGGTCCGTTGACCAAACTCCGGCCAAAAAAAGTCACGTGCACAGCACGTGACTATTTAAATCAGTTTTTTTTTTCCTCAATTGAAAACCAATAAAAGCAAAACCACTTACCCACCACCGCTACCACCATCCCTTATTCCCAGACGACCACCACCGTCCCCTTTCAAACCACCACTCTACTTCCCAGACCACCACCCTTCTTCCTCCTCTTTTCTCTCTCTCCTCCGCGGCTGTCAACAGCCCCAATTACCCACCTACACCACTATTTTCTCTTCTCTTTCCTCAATTGAAAACATGGAGGTCACGGCCTCAGTGTTTCACGTGAAGTTTAGAGGTGGTAGGGGTGAGGATGGGGATTTCACAGCTGGTGGAGGGTGGATAAGGGTTTCCGTTTCAGGCGAGGGTGTGGGATGGGTTACGGAATTCAGGCGACGGTGGGGGATGGGTTGCGGGTTTCAGCCAAGGGGGTTGGATATGGATTACGGGATTCAGGCAAGGCTGGGGGATGGGTTGCGCGTTTCAGCCAAGGGGGTTGGAGATGGGTTACGGGTTTCAGGCAAGGGGGTGGGATGGGTTACGGGATTCAGGCAAGGGTGGGGGATGGGTTGCGGGTTTCAGGCGAGGGGGTGGGATGGGTTGCGAGTTTCAAGGGAGGGGGGGATGGGTTGCACCACCGGCTGAGTCTGGCTGTTCCGGCAGAAGAACTGGGAAAGGGAAAAAAAGAAAAAAAAAATATCTAAAGTAGCACATGACTTTTTTTGGCCGGAATTTGGAAGTCAACGCCGGAGTTTGGTCATAAGACCCTCCTCACCACCCAAAGTCCATAAAAGGACCTTTTGTGCCACCTTTTTCATAAAAAGACCTTCCTCACAAGGTCGACTCCTTAAAAGGACCTTCCTCGCAATTTTTCCTTTTACTTTTATATATCAGAATGTGTAAAAATAGAAAGGTTACAATTACCAGTTTACCCCACACACACCCGCGCGCGCACACACACAGAGGAAGTATTACATACTGTGACAGTGGTGTATCTGTTTTTTGTTTTTTTTTAAAGATAGTTTCCAGTAACGTATAAAATGAGGAGACAAAAGGTGATCAAAATTCTACTCAAATCAAGAAAAGCTAAAAAAACCCTGCAATCTAGAATTACATTACTTCAGAAAGAGACATGCTTAGGCAAGGCTTCATGCGGGTCCCCAAAGAAAAGTAAATACATCACTTGACCCCATAAGAAATCAATCATTCTTGAGAAGACACCCAATCCTGAAAAATACTACTCCCTCTGTCCCATAATATAGTTCCCGTTTCCCATACTTCACGGGAATTAAGGAAAAGTAGGAGAAGCGTGTAAAAGTTCATAAAAATCAGTAAAAAGTACATTAAAGACAAAAACTTCAATAAAAGTACAATAGCAATGATGAATGTAGTAGAAAAATCCAAAAAGCATTTAATAGGGGCAAAAAAATTAGGGAAAAAGTAAGGGTAGTTTGTATGGGAATTTAATGTCATTTTAATTAAAATCTTAAAAAGGAAAGAACAGAAATGGGAAGAACATTTTGGGACGCTTGAAAAGGAAAACGAAAACTATTTCTTGGGACGGAGGGAGTATTATTCCTTTCCTAAAATTGTAAAGTATAACAGAAATTGCATCGTCGTAATATGGTGCCAGCTATTTCTGTTAAAATGGTTACGGGATTTTTCCTAGACATCTAAGCCTGATTTCTGTGCAAATTCTGTTTTGTCATCTTCTTCCCATGCCTGAACCCTGAATATGGTACTTCCTTTGGTCTCATTGGTTGTTGCTTTGTCTGGCTCAATAATGCTTGGGTAGTTTAGTATTTTCCCTGTCAAAATTCTTCTTTCCGTGTCTTCCAAAGATTCAATTTGAATCTTGGATACTGCATTGCTGTTTGAGTGGTTGTATTAGCAAATGCACTCTGAATTTGTTGTCATTTAGCAACTAGAGCAATCTTAGATCAGCTAGCTATGGTTCTAAACTGTGTATAATTTTGGAATGTTTTCTATCTAACTTTAATGGAAATGTGATTTCTGCTTATGAAAAAGTGTGCTTTTGTTTGACACAATTTTTTACATGTATGCGGAGAATGTGCATCTTTTTTTTCATTTTGACAAGCTCTCCATTTGCCTTTCCAATCCTAGCTTGCAATTATTCTTAGCTTGTCTTAACATTTTTTGCGATGATATTCTTTTAATGACAGCAATTGGCGGCAACTATGTCAATTTTGGTGTGTTTGAGTTATATGGTGACAAAGCCCTTGATGATGCTCTTGATATCGCTTTCAAGATGATTCTCTCAATCCCTGCTGTTGATCTATTAGCATATAGAAAGGTTTGTGTAGATGTTTTGCTGTTCTGTACCAAAGCCACAGTCTCTCAGTTTGTTTTGTCCCCTCCTTCCCTCTGTATAATTTTGAATAGGCTAAGGAAATTTAGTACTGTATTAGGTATCTGGTGAATCTTTCTGGTGACCATGCTTATCAATATGTTTTTAGTTTGTTGTCCTTGTTTTACTTAACATTCATGCTTATCAATATGTTTTTAATTTGTTGTCCTTGTTTTACTTAACAGTCATGCTATTGGTCACCATGCTTCTCCATTTTGAAACTATTTGCACAGTGACAGTGGTCATCATGTGTGATGCTGAATAATGTATAATTTTATTTGTAATGTTGATTGATTGTTTAGGTTCTTCTGTTTGATGAACCATGCAGCACTAAATTATCTTTCCCTGCTATATCATATGTGTGTTGCGTAACTGTGTGATATCTGTGAGTTGTTGCGTATCACTGTGTGCTATTGTCATTGAAAACAATAGTTTATGACATGGCGTCTCTGCACTAAATTGTGATGGTACTAGCACTTCTCCATGGCGTCTCTGCCCTCCATTTAATTTGATGTTTTATTTTGCTTCTGATAATTTTCTTTTTTTAATTTCTATATTAATGTTATTCACAGGTCTCCAGGGCTTACTTCAGTTTTATAGATATTTTTTTCAGCAAGCTTATAAAATTTTCTTGTAACCTGGATGGAACTACTTTCAAGTGCAT
This sequence comes from Chenopodium quinoa, assembly GCF_001683475.1. Taxonomy (NCBI): domain Eukaryota; kingdom Viridiplantae; phylum Streptophyta; class Magnoliopsida; order Caryophyllales; family Amaranthaceae; genus Chenopodium; species Chenopodium quinoa. The sequence goes on from NW_018745281.1 coordinate 1,520,455, forward strand.
TGTCACATCCCTCCATTCTGGCATAAAAAATATAGAATCAAACATTGTTTCGCAGGTTTGTGTTGGTTCACTTGGTTGTCATGTTCCCAAATTCCTTTTTTCACCTAGTGTTTTTTGTTAATCTAGCGTGGCACATTGGCACGGAATTAAGATACTTAAATGAGCTTGCAATTTGTTGACAAATGGCTGATTCAGTTGTAATTAACATTTGAATTGCAGTGTGCTTCTGCAATTGATAATTTGGCAACCTTCTATTTTGATCATATTATGATGGGAGAATCGCCTGCTTCACCAGCTCTACTTAGTTTTGCTAAGCATATTTCAGATTGTGCTGATATCTTTCTAGATGTAAGTTCAATTTTTTGTTTACGTATTCCTTATTAAGTATTCCATTTTATGGCTGTGCTATATCTTTCTAGATGTTATTAGTTCTACATCTCATTTGCCTTATATAATCTTTCTTGAGCCAAATTCTGGTGCCCTTTGTTTTTCTTATCAACATGTAACGAACTGCTTAAGAAAATTTGTGAAATTTCACAAGTAACGTGTTTTCATTGATCAGATATTGAAGACTATGTTTGAGATAGTTTTATACGAAGACAATAGCTCCCAATGGGGTCTTAGCAGAGCAATTCTGAGTTTGATTCTCATAAGTGAAGAAGTAACGATTTCATCTCATTTCTTTTCTACTCGTATTAGATATATTGCCTGTGTCAAATCTGTCTATTGTCAATGCTTATATGTGTTGTTTTTCTTTGCAGATGTACACAAAATTCAAAACTGAAATAGTGGCATCACAGGTAAGCTTGCTTTCTTAGGATTGAATCTCCCCCCCCCCCTCTTCTGGTGACCCTTCTTTCTGTGGCATAGAAGATCACTTATTCTTGATGTCCTTCTGTAAACAGCCTGTGGATCAACAGCAACGCCTTTTTCACTGCTTTGATATTCTTATGGAAGGTGTTACTCTTGATTTAGAATCGGCTAACAGGGACAGGTTTACTCGAAATCTTGGCAAGTTCAGGAAAGAATTTCGTGAAAAATGACTTTTTAATCTCTCAAATATGTCCAAAGCAGTTAACGGATGAACTCGTAGTGACATGTAGATAGTTGTGCTAGCCTATAAAACTGTATATTCTTGTTTTTCTACAATTCTTTTCTGTAAATGCCTGTTAATGGCATCTGTTATTTGAGATATGTTACACAGCCATAAGTTCAAATATGAACTCTGAAGAGCAATTCTTACAGGAGGGGAATCCTTTCCCTTGAAAAATTTTGATATAAATGGTAAGTTTTTTGGAAAGATCAGTATTACAAGCCATAATTTGCTCTCTTTCTTTTAAGATTTCACATTTCAATGAGAACATCACTTGTCCAAATTTCAACTACCCCTCCCCCCAACCTACCCTATGTGGCCTGGTAAATGAGTAATTTGGATCGAGTTATATTGAAGTCATATTTGGTTGATTAGTCATTTGCTTTTGTCCAAAATGTCAAAGGGGAAAGTACCGCTGCCATTATTCTAACATGGATCTCGACTTCTTGAGGCATAATGTTCATCTTTCTATACCATCTTCCTTCCGTACAAGAATCATGCTTTTTGCGAATACATTCTTCCTAGTATCAACAAGTATTGGATGTTCCTTCACTTTTTTTTTTTTTTTTTGGACATCTAGGATGTTTCTTTATTGTGAATTAGCACAATCTGAAATATGCTTAGCAAAACTAGACAACACCATGTTTTTGTTCATCTTCTTACACTACACTCATTATTTTCAAGCTACGATTAGTGATTTATGCCATCAAGTATACTACGTATATATGCAATTTAATTGAAAGATGAATACGATAAATTCAGATAAATTTAAGGATGAATTTGGGATGAGTTGTGATTAATTTTTTTTTATATCCAACACTTTTGAATTTACAAACAATAATCAAAATAGACCTAAGCTATTTGACCATCTATTTTTTTTATTTTTTTATTTTTTTATTTTTTATTTTTTATTTTTGAAGAAACCATCAATTGTTTTTAGTACAACTCGAATTTTCTAGAGATCAAAGTATCAAACATTATGTTAAAACACCATTTCTCTCCAAATCAACTCTCTTAGATATGACTCCCCTACGTCTGCCTCAATATCGATATCAAGAGACCTTTGAGGAGGGGGATATTCAGTTGGAATATGCAAGTCTGCCATGTAAGAGTGTCGAAGCGCTTCTGTGACTGTAATCCTCTTTGTTGGGTTCAAAACAAGCATCCTTCGCAACAAGTCTAAGGCCAAAGGATCAGCCCAAAGATATTCGTCCTCCAATCGAACCCCATTTGAATAAGGCATTCCTTCGATGAACTTAACAACATTTTGATTTTTTATGAAGGCGAGATCAGATTCACTAGGGCTTCCAAGAAAGTTGATGATAAATTTAATTTGTAACTCGGGTTCTTTATACCAGCGCATTACTACATAATCCGTCAAGAACGATTCACCTGTTGTTGTATGAAAATATAACATGAGATATTGGAAAAATCTAGAACAATGTAAAAATTGGTAGAAATGTCTTGTGAAAATATTTAGCATGTAATGTAAATTTTAGTATGTAGAAAATTAGAGAATTAGGTAGAATAATTTAGAATTACAACTAGCTAAATCTAAAGAGTTCTAAGCTAGACCTATAAATAGATGGCCATGTCTGATGATGGAGTATGTAAAAAGAAGATTTCTAACCTTACCTTCACCTTTGAAAGTTCTTGATAGGCCAAAATTACATATTTTCAGGTCGGAATTCGCATTTATTAAAAGATTTGCTGGTTTGAAATCACGATGAACTATACTAAGATATAGTATATACGTAAATAACATTATTTCTATGAATAATTTTATACGTTATAATTAATTAAATATTGAAATATTACATAAATTTAGCATATACGACTAGAAAATAACATTAGTTTTATGCATTAATTAAATCTTATTTAATTACTCGTTAAAAATAGTCTTACCTGAAACATAAAATACTTGACGTGATCATGAGAAAGCGGTTTAGGACACTTGATTATGTGATCCAGATCGGTATCTATGATTTCGTAAACCAAGCATCCCGCAATCCAATCACATAGTCATGACAAACATTGCGCAAAATGATGAGCTCCCTTAAAGTATGATGTATATAAGATTTCTAGTAGGTTTAGGAAAGTATAGGCCTTGTATTCCAAGCTACAATAAAGTTTTTAACCTATGATCCTAATCACTATAAATATTATTAGCAAGAGATATTATTTCATAATTTCATCTTGTAAACTTAAGAAAAAAAAAAAAAAAAAAAAAAAAAAAAAAACCTCGGCCGTTTTTCCTTCTCCCACAGCGACCCCTCTTTCTCTCTCATCCTTCCACCAATTTTCTCCTTGAAGAGCCTATCAGGATGCATCTTACAAACCAAATGTCGATTGTTGCATCATAGCAGTCGTTGCAGACAAGAAACAAGGGTGCTCTATACCAGCGCATTACTACATTCTCTGTCAAGAACGATTCATCTTCACCTTTGCAGGATCTTGATAGGCCAAAATCACATATTTTCAGATCGGAATTTGCATTTGTTAAAAGATTTGCCGGTCTTAAATTACGATGAACTATGTTCACTGAATGGAGATTATTCAACTCTTCCAACATGCAACTATATACAGAAAAATACAAATTAAGAATTAGTATATACGTAAATAACATTATTTATATGAATAATTTTATATGTTAAAATTAATTAAATATTCAAACATAATGACATAAATTTAGTATATACGACTAGTAAATAACATTATTTTATGCATTTTTATACGTTAAAATTAATTAAATTTTATATAATTACTCATTAATAATAGTCTTACCTGAAACATAAAAAACTTGACGTGCTCATGAGAAAGCGGTTTAGGAGACTTGATTATTTGATCTAGATCGGTATCCATGGTTTTGTAAACTAAGTAAATATTCTTAAAACTGTTCTTAGGAGAAGTGATGATAACACCACGCAATTCAATCACATAGTCATGACGAACATTGCGCAAAATGATGAGCTCCCTTAAAGTCCTAAGAGCCACAATGTGATCGAAGAATACATCATTTGTTTTCTTAATTGCAACTTTTTCAACAGTATCCGTGTCAATTGTTGAACATACCAAACCGTAACTCCCCTTTCTAAGAGGTTGTATTGGTACATAATTTTCATGACTTCGAAAATGACTTGTCCTACTTTAAAGTGGTTTTTCTTTGTATTTAACCACCTCATTCTCTCACCTTCACAAGTCATTATATGAATTTGACAATGAAGATTATGCGTTAGAAAATAAAGAAGAAAAATGCTTGCAATACTTTAGAGAAAGAAAAGGAGAGCTTAGAGCTAATGAAGAATATGAGGAAATTAGAATTACATTTGATTTTATAAAGCTAAATGAGTAAGATAACTCCTAGCTACTTCTATACGAAGCACTCTCTCTGTTTTATAATGTTGGTCACAAATGAAATCAATCACATAAAATAAGAAAAGAAGAATATTTGGAACTTAGAGCCATGTCATCAATCCACAACCAATTAATTCCAAAAAAAATTAAGTTATAATTGGAACATATTCAATATGAGTGGATTTTTTTGAAACGCCCAGAATAGTATATGGACCAACATTATGAAACGGAGGGAGTAGAATTAATAATCCAACTTTCCATAATTAAAAAAAAACTCCTGCATCATGATTGTTTTATTATTATATTAAATAAAATAGGATAATGATATTTTGAAAATTATGATTTAAGAGCAACTAAGATAAGAAGCAATGAAAAAGACATGGCTTATTATCTTTTCATTTGGTTCCTTAATAAAATCTATAATTCAATTTCAGTACAAATAATCATTTGATACTATTTAATATTCATACACTTCTCTTTAATTACATTATTTAAAATTGTGAAATACCTTTATTTCATATTATGGGTAACAATTGAATTTTTTATATCTTACAAAAAAAAAATACCCAATTGTTATATAACATTTAATATTATATAATAAATAAAATATTTAAATATTTAAATTTTACTTTGGAGAGCATAATTTTGGGATTTCCTGCATGTTACAGTATTGAAGAAATAAAAGAAGTACAAGTTTATAAATACGTCTCACAATTTTTATTTTGTTAAATCCCCTCAAACAAAAATTTAAATTTGACTTCATCTAGAGATGGCAATGGATCCTAGATCCAGATCTATTTTACAGGATCTGGATCTCCAATTTTTGGACCCAGTGGATCAGGATCCGAATTGGGATTCGTTTTGATGGACCAAATCTGGATCTGGATCCTATTTTTGAGACCCGGATCCGACCCGTGAATCCATTTTTAAATTTTTTATATATTTATTATGGTATTATTTAAGATTTATATACTAATTAAGTTGACTAGTCTTATATAAATATAAACCTATAATTTTCTCTATTATTACATACTTTGTTTGTTATTATTTTATGAACCAAACTTTAATCAATTTTCAACACAATGATTTAATTTCCGTCAAAATAAAAAAATAATGGTTGAATCATGTAGATATATATGAATTGAACTTATAAATATATATTTTAGCTCCTTTTGTACAAATAAAGCTTTAAAAAGTATTAAATTTTTAAAACAAAAAAAAAAACATACGGATCCAGATTCGGATCCGTGGATCCGATGGATCTAGATCTGGATCCATGTCTTTAAAACAGATTTGGATCCGGATCAAATAGGATCCAGTCCAGATCCGGTCCGTTGCCATCTCTAACTTCATCTGATGATCTGAATGGGACAAATAGAGGAGGATGGAGGGAGTGCTCTATAATACGGAGGAGTTGCAAATATATGAATTATTTGCATATAATATTTCGTATAATGCTTCGTCATATACATTGATTTCAATATCACAACTTTTTATTTCGTATATTTTATCAATAATTAAAAAATTATAATTATTCGCTATTATGAAAATATAAATTGAGGAAAATCCAACAAGATTTAATCAGAGTATAGTCCTCCATAATTAAAAACCGTTAAGGGTAGCATATGTGAATAATAAACAAGTCTTGTGTTACAAGTAAAAATTATGGATGAAGTATATATCAACCATCAATTCTAGTAATGATCTTTTGTGATTTAATGATAGATTCTTCAAAACCAAGCAAAGCTTGGTGGAGTTGGTGGGAACTAACCTTGTAATTTTTAGGTCACTAGTTCGAGTCCCACTTATTACAAAATGCTTGGGAGTAGGGGGGTTCCCGCTACTCTCAAGCTAAAAACATCTAATTTCTGTCTCAATTTTCGCCAAAATCAAAGTACTACCTTTTCATTCTATTTTAGAAAGTAATTAAACCCTAGTTGTATCCTCTTTATTTTTTCTCTCTAAAATTCTTTAAAAAAGTGTTTCATAGTCCAGAAATAATCAAATTTCTACGGAAATTTGGATATTTCCGACCCTTTTCCTTTAATTTCTTTTATGTTTATGTTATTAAATTCAATAAATCTACACTCTTTGAAGGTAATAAGTACCCCGTTAGTGGGTTTGAGTGTAGTAAGTGTCCCTATGGTGGGCTTTGTTCTAGTTTTTTTTTTTGTTTTTTGAGTTTACTATGATACTAGTTGTTTCATGGGTAAAGATTTGTACGGGATCGAAAAGAGGTTAATCATTCGATTACGATAAGAAGAATCAAACTAAAATTTTCTTCACGACTACAACAAATCGATAGACTCTCTCGTTGAAAAAAGTTGTAAATCATAGCGATATAAAAGATGGTATGAAAAATGTACGATTTGCAACCACGATCTTACTTTTTATTTATAAATCAATCTTAATTCCAAAAAACAAACAAAAAAGTAATTTTCTTAAGGTAGAGAGTATATATTTTCTCAGACGCGTTTTTTGACACTTTGAGAAAAAAATATTGTTGAGCAAGTGAGAGATATAGGAGAGCAAGGATTAGAAACTTCTTAATTTTTATGCACAATTATGAAGTAAGATGCAATACATTCACCAACATTGGTGGATTGACGAAGTTTGCGAAACATTCACCAAGAGTGATAATGCAATCAAGTAGCTAGTGCGAAGTATTTACTAAATACAAATTACTCTGTAGTATAATTAGCGAGTTAAACCAAGTATTGAACATTCAAAAACTAGATAAGCAACCCAATATACAACTTTCTGAATCTCCCTAACTATTATATATAGTCTCCTTTTAATCCACATCTAGTCTAGTCTCCCATAATTTACAAAAAACTTAAGCTAATGATTCTGCCCTGTAATATAATCAATTAACTCTCTGAACTATCATCATCTGAAAGCAACCACGACAGGAATTCCGAGCTATCATCTAGAACACCATCACATTGATTAGGTGCACTAATTCTTTTACGCAAGAGCATCTCAACATTAGGAAGCTTTCTTTTCCGTCCACCGCGAGGCCTGGATCTGAATTGCTCATCGAACTCCTCAAGATCTCCCTAGAAAAAACAACAGTTAAGCGGTTAACTTAAGTGTAAATGGCAGTGTCAGAATAAGGTGAAAATATTGTGTCAAGAAACCCAAAAGAGATGTATACATGCACATATACATGGCGAGCACTTTTCTCATGGTTATCTCTCACGTGCTTGAAGGCAAATCTCATGCCGCAACCAGTGAAGCTACAAACGAAGGGTCTGAGTTTCAAATGTACTGCCTTTACATGCTGCTGCATATTTGATTTCTGTTGAAGTCAAAAACCATTTTTAATAATTACATTCCCTAATACCTACACTATTCAAAAAACAATATACGAAAGAGTGAAAAGTTACTAAATCATACCGTGGTAAATGAGTGGTCACATCCCTCGAAGGTGCATTTGAGTATGGTGGGCAAATGCTCTCCATGAGTTGACAGGTGACGTTTGTAATTCTTCCTTAGGTGCTTGGAACCACAAACCTCACAGTTTACATATTGGTGACAAGATCTGATATGAGCTTTGAGGCAATCAATGTTGGCAAAGGGTTTCATACAGCTCGGATCAGCACAAAATGTTTCTGAAGATTCCAAGACTAAAAAAAATAATATCCTCAGTCAGTTTTGCAACTAATATAACAAACATTTCAAAATAATAGAGGCAAAGCAGAAACTTGCCATGGGATTCAGCATGTTTCCGCAACTGAGAAGCATATTTGAACTCCTTCCCACATCCATTTTCCTCACAAACATGTTTTATTTGTCCCTTCCCGGAATCAGGTTCAGGCTTATCTTCATGAAATTCCTTCAAATGCCTACTAACATTCCCTTGAACAGAAAACTCCTTACTACAGTTTTCTACAGGGCATCTAAATAGCTTCCCTTGATGCTGAAGAATGTGACGATTCAAGTGATCTTTCCTTCTATAACTAGCATTGCAGTCATTTATCGGACAAACAAAGCTCCTCTGCAAATATAACAAGCACCTCGTTCAGGAAAAAGCCAATTCACAACCGGCATATTCTAATTCATACTAAAAATCGGCCCAATCGTCAAACCTTATAATAGTGCGTGTCAAGAGGCTTGACTTGACGGAGCTTCTCAGGCGGTCCCCGTCCTGATACTAGTCCAGTCAAGAAGTATAAGATTACAAAGCCTCTTTGCATTTTGGAGTTCATTCTTTGGGATCCAATGCTTCACACACTTCCACATAAATTCATTATCTGCAATATTAACATCAATCAGCTATGAATTCCATACAAATCATCCATAAACATAACCTTGCTCGTTATTATCTCGATAAATTATCAAATCGAGCGCGATAACCTTTACAATTGATACAACACTAGCTCAAAGCATTACGAATTCAATTACAAATCCAATAAACAACCCTACTCATATCAAAAATTCTGTTACACTAGTCGAAATCCAATATAAAACCAACATATTTCTATTGAAATCGGCAATCAACACTAATTCACGTTTAAAATCTACTGATAATTTCACAAAAAACAATTCAAATCTAACATAAACAACAAAAAATTCCAATCAATTAAATCAAATAAAATCCACAAAAACTTGTACCTCAAGTGAATGGCTAAGCATGTGTTGCTTCAAGTGAGCAGGTTTCTTAAAACTAGCACCACATTCTTCACATGTGTTATTACAATTTTGCCCCTCGTTTTCATCTTCTCCTTCAACTTCTCTCTTTTTCTCCAATTCCTCCTATAATTACACAGAACAGGCGTCGAAAATCAGTAACAATCGAAAAAATTAACGACGGAAAAATTGAATTCGTTTAGGTGTAGAAATTACCTGGTGATGAGAGAGAATGTGAGAATTGAGGAGCGACTTTTTAGATCTGCAAATACCGCAAAATTGGCAGTAATATCGACGAATATCTCTGAAAATCGGACCTCTTTCTCTCTCCTCAAGCTCCTCTCCCATGGCTGCCACTCTCTCTCTTACAGAGCAGTGAAGATGGGGTTTCTAGGGTTTTGAACATCGGCAAAAAGATGAATGATTTGGGGATGGATTTGGTATTTATACTCATTACTCAGTGGTCCGTACTAGGCTAGTGTGTCACTCCTAATTTTCTGGGCAATTTGTTGGGCTTATTGCAATATGGGCTAGGAGCTCGTGTGTATCGACAAAATGGCAAATTATAAAAAGTCAGTGCTTTTAGTGTAGCTTTTAGTGTTCGACCACTATATGAAACAAATACTCCCTTTCTTTCAAAGTCAGTGCCATACTTATTGGCAAATATGTCAATGCATAATTTTTGACCTATAATCTTGCCTATATAAATTATAAAAAGTTAGAAAATATTCATTGAGATAATTGTAACAAGTACTCATATGACTATGTTTCATCACATATTGGTCAAAGTGATGTATGTGAATAATGCAATAGTCAAGTTAGATGTTTATTTTGAAATGGAAGGAGTAACGTAATTGGATTGTAAAAAAAAATGTCGACCAATTTATGCAAGTGTATATTTTGGGGAAAAAAACGAATTGTATACATAGGACATATAATATCAAACTTCATAGCTAACACTATTGGCATAGTTACCGGCTACAACAATATTTAGTTTTGACAAATACACCTTTATTCAATTGTGCAATTTAGGCTAGATCAATAACGACTTGCATTTTTCTCATTCAAACGCATCGCATAAAGAATTAATACAACTATTGAATTAGGGATTTTTCTCATTCAAACGCATTGCATAGAAGAATAACAATAGAGAAACCAATCCGTACAATTAATTGGAGGCCAAGCTATTGCATATGTGGACATCAAGATACTGGTAGTTGAAATTGGATACCTTCATACTCTCAATTGGTAAGTACATCTTCACTTTATGGAAATACTCTCAATTGTAAGTATATTTTCGCAATTCCAACCACGAACATCTACCACTGATCAACCATCATTGAGATCCATAAAGCTATGGAGTTCGTAGTACGAATAACAATAATATGTTTTGTCGATAAAACACTAATTTAAACTCTGTAAAAATATAACCAACTACCTGGTAATAAATTCAAACGATCTTAAAACAACATGTAGTTCAGTGTTTCACCTATATAAACGTCATCTAACAAGCAAAGTTATAAGCTAACAAAGCATGGTCAACATTGCATTTGCTCCTCTTCATTGTCAGCAACTGAGTACAACATTATGAACTAACATTCAATTAGAGTTGCTTTTAATTACAACTTTATCATTAGATGAATAGATAGACATATAATATATTGATCATAAAAATCAACTAAGGAGAGCCCGGGATGATATACATTTAGAGCATGTCGTTGATAAAACCATATCTAATACTTTACCAAATCGGTATGCATTTGCTCATTTCTCTTCGATTTTTCCTTGAACGCCCTCGGAACGATATTAATTAAAAAATAATAAAAAAGGTGAGAAGCCGAGAACCCTGGCGGGAAAGGGTGCAACCCATTCATTAGTGTCCTAAAACCCTACACTAGGCCACACAACTCCTCTGTGAAGTGTCTTTTAACTTGAGTTGCAGCAAACCACACGGTCGTCGGAAAATTCCGAAGATGCTGTCGTTTCCGCAACCGGGCACCGTCACCGTCTGCGAAATCAACCGAGACCTCTGTATTTCTCTCTTTCTCTCTCCTCAATTTCCTTCACCATTTTCAATTTCCGCTGAATTTATTCTCAACTAAACTATTTTGATTTTCCAGTTACTGCTGATAATTTATCCGATGATCGAGCTAAGGAATGCTATGGAAAAGCTCTTGTATGTTAATTGTTTGTTGAATTTTTACTGAATTCCTTACTTTTTTTATAAGTTTCTAGTTGATTGTTATTATAGGGTTTCTTTTCTATTGATTTGATTAACAATTTGATTTATTTGAATTTGGATTGTAGGGTGTTGTATTTAGTCCTGTGCAATTTCAACCGGAAAATCTAATTTCGCCAACTCGTGATGATGCTGGTGATCAACAAGGGGGGATTCCGGAGAAGGGTTTGCCAGCTTTGATTGGTGCTGTAAAGCGGATTTTTCACCCTAATGATGTAAGTTTGAAGCGTTTAATGGAGTTAATTGGATTGCTGATTGCCAATAAATTTACATTGAATGTTCATTTTAGTGTATTAATGAGAAGATTGAGAATGGCATTGGTTTATTGTGATATATTAGAAGTTTGGAATTAAGTGTGTTTGCCTCATAACAAGCTTGCAAGCCTTTACATTTGAATTGATTGATGTGGGTGCAAGCCTTATAAGGAGTATTTTCACAAGGGACGTCGGTTTGCTGGTTGTCAATAAATTTTACATTCTATGTTCATATTAGTGTATTAGGGAGAAGAATGAGATTGACATAGGTTTATTGTGTTGATTTGGATTTTTGGGATTAGTTGTAATTGTTGAGTCTGCAAACCTTTATATTTGAACTGGTTGACGGTGGTGCCAGTTGATTTTGATGCTCGTTTTGTGAACTGGCAGGACTTTGATTGTATGGAGTATTATGCAAATTAGTCAGTATTAAAAGAATCCGTTTTAAAATTTTCTTGTAAACCATTCGTAATGTATCTTAAATGGAATGAATAGATGTTTGTTTATTGGGTATCTCTTAGGGGTTTGAAAAGTTGCTAGTCAGTAAGTTCAATGAGAATTTAATGGTCTAAAAGGATTATGTGGGATATAATTGGAACAAACACTAGCCTTCTTTGAGAGCTTTGAAACATCTGGTGGTTTCAATGGCTTGTATTAATTCAATTTGATGGATTAGATTAGTGGCTATACAGAAATATCAACATTCTAGTAAGAAATATTGGCTATTGTACTTGTTATGCCAAATAAGTGCCTCACATGTTTGTGTACCCTTAATTGATATAAGGAATGTAGGCTATTAATGGCTAATTGTCACGGTCCGAGTGTTTTGACACCGGGTCGTGCGGCGCGTTCTTGTCTTTTGGCGACAAGGACGCAAGCCTAGAGCGGAAAAGATACGTGAGCACACAGCAACACGGACCAAGTGTATCTCAAGGACGCACACGTCTACAATGAGTGCGGAGTTGGGGCTTGTGACGGCCGATATTTCAAAGCGGGCACAAGCGGGACCGACGACAACGAGGGTGTCTTTTGAGGTTCTCTTGGTTTGGAGGGGATGCTTTAAAACAAGACAAGCACAATATCTATAAAGGCTTAAATCAACACACAAGTCTTAAAGCAATATGCAACCGGGTAGGGAGCTTTGATTCATTCAACCATTCGCTCCCTAAAGATCTTTATATTGATTACATAGAGAATTACTAGTGAACACTGAAACTAGAGTAACACAATAATTCTACCTAGAGCCTAGAAAGCATAAAAGAAAGACTTTAAAGACAATACATAAGGAAAATACAAGTATAAAGGAAGAAGAATACATAAGAAAGGAGTTGGATTCTAACACTAATGCACTCTATGTAATATGTGAAATATGATGCCGTGATATTATTGAATGCTACCTTCGTGCTTTCGCTCCTTTGATTGCATTGATCAATTAACATCACTCCTTTTGGAATATCAAGTATTAGTGGAGAGTTGAGGTGTTATTATTGTGTATTTTTTGCAAAGCAATGATGAAGACTGTATTGGTTTCTACCTTTTGCTTATCTTTTAAATTTCAAACCTCCAAAGCTGCATTTTAACGGGGATTCTGGATAACAGACAGATCTTCTGTGAATTGTGATTATAATAGCACATACTCTTATACATTGCCATCACTCTCAACAAGGGTTTGACACTTACAGAACGTATTGGAGTATAATTGTACTCCTTGCTTCTGTTCTGATGTGGGGAACAAAGAGTTATTCAATATAAATTGAGCCTGTCATAGATCTGTACAAATTTCAGCTATGAAACTTGATGAAAATTAGTAAAATTTTAATTAAGATGAGTAGTATACTTGTGCCTGCACTTTAAGTGCTTCTTCTTAGTTTCTTAGTTTTGCAGGTGCATTTGTTGCCAGAAGTAAATTTACAAGGAGTATCATGGCACCAACACAAGCATATATTGGCATTTGTATCTGGGCTGAATCAGGTCACAATTCGTGATTATGAAGATACTGGTATGTCTTAGCTCTCTTTATTCCCAATTATCTCTCTTTGTTGATATTTTTGCATGACATTTTCTTGAGTATGGAAGTGCTAGTACTCTATTTTCCATGACTTAATCGTTTAATAAGCAAACTGTGGACAGCAATGCATACAGCAATTTGAAATTCTTTTAAATAGGTATAGAGGAGAGTGGTTGTATAAAAATAAAGTTTTTATAGTTGAATTGAATGTAGTCTTTCTGTAAATATGTCCAAATTGTGTGTTGTTTCTCTTGATGTTTTTAATTGAAACTTGTTGTTTTTAATAAAATGACTAATAATCTGAGCAGAGGGAAAGGATCCAAGCATTTTGCACGGCGATTTTCAGAGAGAAGTCAAACTTGTTGAATGGAGGCCAAACAGTGGGAGGACACTTTCTGTGGCATGCAAGTGAGCACCACAATAAACCCTTGTATTTTATGCTGTTTTTACATAACATATTTTCCTAAGACCGGCCATTGGTTTTGATATTCTACAGGGGTGGAATTTGCATATGGGCTGCTTCATATCCTGGCAATCCAGCATCTGTACGATCTGGGGCTACCCCTTTTGTGGGTTCCATTTCCAAGGGCTCTGGCACAAGATGGACGTTGGTGGATTTTCTTAAGAGTGATGAGCACATCAGTGCACTGTCTTGGAGTCCCGATGGAAGATATCCTTATTTTTGCCGTTTGATTCTATTTTACACTTCTTAATATGGTGTGTGTGTGTGTGTATTCAATAATTCATTGCTGATAATAAAAACTGGTTTGTTGAAAGATGGAAATTCTACTTTCATTCTTTTGACGTGTGCCTTACCAATGCATCACATTAAAAAAGTATTTTTACATGGCTGAATGGTTTGGAAGAGCTACTAAATGTGAACCGTGCCAGACAACATTATGCTAGTTTTCTAGGATAAATCTTCGGTGCAATACTTACCGACTTCATTGTCTTCGCTCACTGTTAATAGCAGAGTCTATCTCGTTGGTAGCTCTTACTATATACACCTGGATGAGAAATGCATTTCTTAAAGAGCAAATACATATATATATAATATTTTAAATGAGATTTTTTCTGAGGGAAGATCTTTTTAGAAACTGTGTTATGGTCTCCTTTTGAGGTTGTTATCTTCCATTAGGTACTTTGCATATTGAAATGAACTCTGATGGTGAAAATGCTTTGTTAAAGTCAAGTTTGACAAAAGTTGCATAATCTTGCCCTTTTTCAGGCCAGAAAGCTGTAGATTCTTAGCCTCTAGTGAATCATCATGAACTCGACTTTGCTACACTTGGATTGATTTTTGAACTCATTCTCTCAACTTTCCTTGCATGTACATTATTGTCACTTCTAAACATCAAAATTCTGGCAGTTCTTAGCTTCTTACTCCATCCTCGAGTTAGCCTAAATTATAATGTTATCTGTGGCCGAGTTGTTTGGGGTTTGGAAAGGATAAGGAAAAATACCTATGCACTTGTTTCTTTGCATTGGTAGGTTATGGCTAGGGTTTTCAAATATCTAAATAAAAAACTTCATTTGGGAGTAGCAGGTGTATTTTACTTGTCTTTTGTACAAAGTTACTGTTTCCTTCAGGTATTGATTGACTGATATGATTAGTGATTTAACAGAATTTTTTAATTGGGGAGTACCCTATATATTGGTTGATGTCCTATAAATGACTAATTATGTTTTATTGATCTTTTGGCATGGTGTATGAGCTTTTCTTGACTAATCAACACATACTTAGCAACAGGATCTTTTGAGAGCTCAGCCTTCACAATTTGGGATGTTTCTCAAGGTATGGGAATAATTATGGCATAATTTATTTTTAATCTTTGCTTTGGTGGCTATAAATTTGGTTGATCTTAGAAACAATTTGAGAATTAATTACCTGGAAAGCAGAAGATTAGCTGCTTTACTTTGTGTTTAAATTTGTTATGTAGTTCTACTATATGTATTGTTGATAATAACAGTGCTTATGATGAATTACCTAACTGTATAATTGAGCTAGATGTGGCCATTTAATTGTTTTACTCAAGGTTTTCTTCTCAATGATATGGTCATACTCCATGGTTGATTCACATAAAGACATATTTGAAGCTACTGACTTTGAAGTCTTGGTTGAACTTTTATGTCCATTATTTTTTAGATGGAGGATAAAAGCTTTTATGCGATTGAGGAAGATATGAAAAAAGGTTATTGTGGTTCCTAGAAGTACTTTGATAGGGAGGAAATGAAGAATTGTTGGTTCCTCACTTTTTATAGGGTTGTGGGCTGAAGCCAGAATGATAGATTTAAAGCTGAAGTGGTAATAAAAATAATCAGGAATTCAGGGTCCATTATTTAATATCTGAAGTTGTGAAAGTGAACTTTTAATTTTTAAAACCAATGACCGAACGAAGGTTCTTTGCCTTCTCCTCTGTAGGTAACTCAAACTTTAATCTCTAAATCAACTCTGTGGTGAAGCTAACCTATATTATCAATTATGGAGGCAACAGCCTGCTGAAATGCAATAGTATGACTTCCATTAAGAAGAGGTTAACATATTCATAATAGGAGATTTAATGAGAATTAGAAATATCTCTTCAAGCTTTTAACTTTTTTTGGTTTTGAAAATGGTGATGTATTAATTTATTTATCTAATCATTAGATGGAAAAGGTTAAATGGTTAAGCTTTTATCCATTCATATGTTTTATCTCAAAAATCAAAACACTCTGTAGTTAATGGCTTATAAACTCTCTTTTCCCTTGATGGTACACTTTGTTATCATTGTTGTTGTATCTCTAGAGTAACTGAAGCCCTTGTGGATGAAACTTATTACAAAATTTCCCTGATACCTGATGGACTTTTCTCTTTCCATTGGTCACTGGCGCCGGCTGAAAGGCCTTTTCTCCTATTTGCCTAAAGTCTTAACTATCTTAGGTTCATCTCCTATACATTCTGCTCCATATGTTTTAGATAATAAATATCCAGCCATTCCCTCTTTTTATCCCTTTTTGGGTTGACCAAAATTGTTGCTTTCTCTAGTCAGTTGGTGTGGGTTCAGGATTTTTGGTGCTCCACATGTAGATGATTGCTGAAATGAAAGCAACTTGCTTTCTAAGATCACTATGAAGTTGAATTGTAAGCATCTATTTGCTGATCACTATGATGTTTCTATATCTTTTACAACTCAAGGCATGTGTTTTTTTTTTATACACTTTCTATTTCCTTGGTATCTACCAGTTATGTTCCTAGCAGACTAGCAGTCTCATGGCTTAATAAAAGTAGTTGCTAATATTTAGTATTCTCATGCTCTTCTTATTATTAAATCAGGTTATATATTGTCAACTCAACATAAAGTATGATTTTTTAATTATGTTTTCATTAGTAAGATTAGAAACCTTTGATAATACCATTGTGTTTTCTTTTCGAAGTCCATTTTGATGTTGTATTGGCCATTGCTCCTTCTGCTAATTTAGGTGATGGGACTCCTTTTCGACGAGGATGGGGAGGCATATCAATCTTGAGATGGTCGCCTACTGGAGATTACTTTTTTGCAGCTATGTTGTATGTTCTTGGTCTTATACTATCTTAACTTCATTATTCGTGATGTCCCATAAGATTATGTATTGAAAATTATTCATTTGCAGTGATGGAACATTTTATCTATGGGAGACTGGGACTTGGACATCACAACCATGGTCTTCAAGTCGTGGTTTTGTTACGGTGAGGAAATACCTTGTCTACTATTATAAGCTTCTTTGATTGCGTTAATTTGATTTTATAACTCCTTAGCTTGCTGATTTGAATTTAATGTAATAAAATATTCACCGAGGTGCAACTTGCAAGTTATAATGTTGAAAAAATCGATTTTGTTGTTAACAGCTTGAACAGATGTAATCTAATAATGCTTGTGAAAGATGAATGGTGGCCTCATTTTTGTTAAATGCTAAATGATTTTAGATTCATTACTTGTCCCTAAAATCACCTTTGCGGCCTTGCCCCAAGATAGTATATTCTAGGCTGTAAAATCCTACTAGTCGGTGGTGCTAATGGTCTAGTGGCTGAAGTGAATTTAAATGCTCGCCTTATTTGTGCTTTGGAATTGTATCTTTCTATTCTTATTTGTACCTCGGAATTTAGAATGCTTGTCATCTTTACATCTGGTGTTTGTCAACATTTTTCTCTAGATACATCAGCTTCAACGTCTACTTGTTGAATGCAGTAACAGTTATCTCCTTTTAGTATCATTCCCCATGTTCAGCTATTAAAGCCCCTGTTATAATTGTGAATTGCAGGTTATTGTTGAGTCTCATACTTGCTTCATTTGAGCTTTTATGAAATAGAGAAGATTTTTCTTGAAATTGATGCTACCTTGTTCTTGTTTCTTTCATAGGGGGCAACATGGGATCCTGACGGGCGTATGATTTTGCTTTCCTTTTCAAATTCTTCTACTTTGGGATCTGTTCACTTTGCATCAAAACCTCCGTCTCTTGGTACTTAAAGCTGCCTATTCCATGCCCTCCCTAAGCTTCTAATGTATACAATTGCTATCAGTGTGACCTGTTTTTTACCTTTAACCTTGTTCTATAATCATTTCTACAGTTGCACACCTACTCCCAGTTGATCTCCCAGAGATATCAACTCGAACGAACAGGTACTATCTATGTTTGCCATCTTCTCTTGCTTTCAATTGCAATCCAAGATCTCTTTGTAGACTACACGATTTAAAAGTGAATGTTACTCAAATTGATATTCTCTTCGGTGCTACATAATGATTTTGTTGTATGAATTACAAAACTATAAACATGTCTTTGTAAGTGTCAGTCTGGTGGTTGGACTGGGTGGGTATAGGGGGGAAATATGAACCTGTTATTCTGTAAACATGATTGAAAGAGGTTTCAAATGCTATGACATGGTAATTTCCTGATACATTACACCTTCTGTTCTATTGAGAATAGTTTATATAGAATTCGAAATTTTGTAGGCAATGTTTTCATAAATTAGAAAGCTAATTATACCTCAAGTTCTTGCTTCTGTAAGTGTATTGACAGTGAACAAGAAGCTTCTTGAATCATCTTTCTGGCTTTTTCTTATCATTATCGCAGTCAGCAGATTGAGAAAATAGCTTGGGATGCTTCAGGAGAACGCCTAGCCATATCTTTCAAAGAAGGAGATGAGTTGTACCGTGGTCTTATTGCCATATATGATGTTAGGAGGACTCCTCTGATCGCGGCATCTCTAGTGTGAGTTACTTTGATTTATTATTTATATCCTGTACTCTTATTTTCAGTCTGTTTTCTGTGTGTGTTAGTCTTTTATTCTTTCATATCCAAAAATGAATTAATGGTCATGTTATGCTGGTAAACATACTACTTAAAGTGATTTCATCTTTTTCTGTTGCATCCAGTGGATTTATCAGAGGACCTGGGGACAATCCCAAGGCAATTGCATTTTCTTTCCATGACAAGTTCAAACAGGGACCTTTGTTATCTGTGGTAAAATATTTTACTTCAACCCTCTTATTCAACTTATCTCAAAATGTAGCTTATTTAAGTACATCTATACTTTTCAGTGCTGGAGCAGTGGTTTCTGCTGCACCTATCCTCTTTTATTCCGTTCTCACATTCTTCCGTAGTTGAGGTATGCCTTTACTGTTGATCAATTCTTATTGTCTTTCATATAATTGTATTTGGGATCAGGGAAAGGTGACTAGGCTTTATTTTCTTTTGAATTTATTGTCTGATATATATATTTGGAAGGTTACATGTTGTCCTTGATTGTGGCTTGTGGAGAGTAGTTGTCTACCTGTTTGGAGTAATGTGCCAAGACCATTTGTAAGGTACGTTGTCTTTGGAAGGTGCTGTCTGTTCAATTCAAAGAAACAAACTACAATTTTGAAATTTTGCGCCTTATTGCAGCCTGTTGCTATATCATGGAGTAAATGTTACTCTACCTTTTTTTTCTTAAAAGAAAATCTTTTCTTTTCTCATTTTGCCCATTGGTTTTATTGTACGGAGGAGTTAAAATGCTGTTAACTTATTTCTCTCTGCAGTAGGCTGTTTTTGGAAGGGGGAGGCGTTGCTTCAGCTCTGCAAGCAGCTGATTTGTAGACCTTTCACAATCTCCGGCATTTCTGTTTTATAAAGACAGGTCTCTAAAAGACAACAGAGCCCCAAGGCTTTTTTTGATGGCTATGATTAAACTGTAAATTAAATTCAGACATTCTTTCAATGCTATAAAAAATCTTCTCTCTTGTGTCTACGGTATTGTTTTGCACTTCAGATACAGTCTGTTCGATTGTTATTTTGCAGTCAAGTTTTATATGCCAATAGTGATGTTAAATCATGTACAAAAGCCGAGTTATCTATAGCAGAGCTTAACTGTGTTTAAATCTATATCTGGTTTCGGAACTTTTGTAGGTTTTTGAGTGAACGCAAGCATAGATGATAAATCTACCCTTACAAAGTAACAAAACAAAACCAAAAGAATGTAATTAACCAATTACCCACGAATTTCTAATGTAGTCATTCAATTTGTATGGTATTTTATTTGTAGTTGGATTTTGCTGGAAAGTAAAGCAATAAGTCTTGTCTTTATTTCTACTTGTAGTAATCTTCAGGAAAACTATACATACGTTCAGGAAAACAGGTCCACAAAATATTACGTAGTACTCATAATTCCATAATGGGAATTGTCCAGCTACTTTTTGTCTTTTTTATTCTTTTGCCATTTATTGAATAATTTTATGTTATTTATTTTTGTGATGAATATATAAATGTTGTCTGGACTTTGGAGCATACTTTATTACTTTTAAAGGGGCCAATTGATCAAATTAGAAAAAAAAAAAAAAAAAAAAAAAGACCCTTAGCAACAAATTGGTAAAAAAAATTGCTCCGCCGACAAATTCGTAAAAAACATAACCTCAAGCGGCAATTTGGTAAAAAAAAAATAATCTCAGGCAACAATTAAGCCTAAAAATACAAAATTTCCAACAAACTACTTATGAATGCTATTGTTTTCGTGTCTTTTTTTTAAATAAAAAAAAATATATTTCATATTTTACCACCTAAATTTCTAACCTTTTACAAGGAAATAAAAATTTGAAGAAAGAAAAAAAGGTTTAATACTAATTTTCACTTAATTTTCCTACCCATTATTAACAAATTTTTTTGTTGGAGATAAATTTATGTAATTCAAAATTTTGCAAAATAAAAGGAGATGACATAATAATTTAAATTTTAAATGAAAAAAATAAATTTACAAAAACACAAAACAATTTAATTAGGACTTTTGAAGAGTTTGCCGGAAAAAAAAAACAGTTTTTTGGTCTAAATGTCGCCTGAGTTTTTTTTTTTAACCAAATTGTCGTATAATGTTAACTTTTTTTACCAAATTGTTGTCGGAGTGATTTTTTTTACCAAATTGTCGTGAAGGGTCTGTTTTTTTTTTACCAATTTGGTCAATTAGCCCTTTTAAAGGGGTGGTTATTTGAGAGTCTGGGGGTAGTTACAACTTACAACCTTATCAACATTTTGATCTAGACAAAAATATGGGTAAATCATTATTATTACTCTGTATTATTGAATATGGAGTATAATTATTGAATTGAATTACTTCACTTTTTTATACAAGTATTTTGTTTGGAAGTTTTTCTCAAAGTCAATTTGTGGTTGAGAGACGTGATCACAAAAAATTGCAAAAAAGGAGTGGTGGGATAAACAAGTGCAATCAATGAAGTTTGAAGTACAAAATTTCATTAACATTCCGTTAAAAAAATAATTATAAGAGTACAGAGTACTTTTAAAAGATATTAGAGATTTCAGCGTGTGTTATGTATAGTCTTTAAAAAGAGTTTTTACAATCGGCCCTAATGTATTTACATGATATTTTATTATAACTATTTGCATAGATGTTGTATAACATACAGTGTAATATTTTTCGAAACTTTAGTAGAGTTAAATTAGATTTAGCAAGAAGTGACAAAAGTTATTAAGTTCTAGAAATGTAAATTTTTGATACAATACTATTTTTTTTTTGTTTTTGTTTTTTATTTTTTTTTTGAAGATTGATTTACTATTACCTAGGAGTACTTATTAAAGAAATGTATTAATAAGGAAAAAAAAAACAAGAGCGGTCAATTGACCAAATTGGTAATAAATAAAAAAAAACCCCTAGCGACAATTTGGTAAAAAAAACTTACTCCGGCTACAATTTGGTGAAAAAAAACTAACATTAAGTGACAATTTGGTAAATAAAATAATCTCAGGTGACAATTAACCCAAAAAATACAAAAATTTCCGACAAATTACTCGCGAATGCTTAATTTAATTCGTTTTTCGTGGTTTTTTTACCGATCATTTTTATGGAAATAACAATTTCAAGAAAAAAAATATGTTAAGAATCAATTTTCATTTAAGTTTGTGGATTGCTAAACATCGCCCGCAAATCTCCACATAAAGCCCGCAAACTTATATTGAAGTTACAATATTGCCCTTGACCTTAAAAAAAAAAACACAACCTCAATAAAAATCAAAGTACGGGGATGTCGAGGCTCGTGGCAGCAAGGTGGTGGTGGCTCGTGGCGACAAGGTGGTGGTGGAGCCAGGTCCGGCAGCAACGTCCACCGGCCTAGCGTCTGGGCAGGACGCCCCGCCACGGTGAGTGGCGTTTGGGACAGGCGCCAGTCACTGTGGCTGGGCGTCCTGCCCAGACGCCAGGCCGGTGGACGTGGCTGCCGGACCTGGCGCCACCACCAGCCGTCGGCCGTCCTGGCCAGGCGCCCCACCACCTTGCCGTGGTTGTTTGGTTATTTTTTTTTAATTTTTTTTGTTTTTTTGTATAGTATTTTTTTTTTTGGAAATTAAGATTTTTTTTTTCTATTTTTGTGTAATATCATGTTTTTTTTTGTTGGAAATTGATAATTTTTTGTTTTCTTTTTTTTGTGTAATATTGTGTTTTTTTTTGTTGGAAATTGAGAAAAAAAAATTCTTTTTTTTTTTAATATTTTGTTTTTTTTTTGTTGGTAACTAAGAAATTTTTTTATTTTGAATTTTAAGCAAGTTAAATGTAAAAATATATATATATTAAATGGCCGGACCACCACCCTGGAACTGGCGCCTGGCCGGGACGCCGCCACCATGGTGGTGGCGCCTAGCCGGGACGCCAGTACCATGGTCATGGCGCCTGGCCTCGAAGCCTCAACCATGGTACAGGCCTCCTGGCTAGGCGCCACCGCCATGGTGGTGGCGTCCCAGCCAGGCGCCGGTGCCACGGTGGTGGCGGCTCCTCCGGACGCCAGCCATCTTTTCCGATGACATTCGTCGTCCCCCGGATCTCCGGCCTCCCCTGGCGTCCCCGTACGACTCCACATTTTTCGGTGAGTGAAATTTTCGTTTTTAGAGAAAATTGACAAAGGGGCAAAACTGTCAAATCATATTATTTTTGTGGGCTTTATGTAGTAATTTGTGGGCGATGTTTAGCAAATCCCTTAAGTTTCATACCCCTTATTAACGAATTTTTTTTAAAATGGGGTTGGAAATAAATTTTGTATCGGAATTTAGAAAAATAAAAAGGGGTGACATATTAATTTAAAATTTTAAATGGGAAAAATAAATTTAAAAACACAAAAACAAACTAATTTAGGATTTTAAAGAGTTTTTCGAAAAAAATTAGATTTTTTGGCCTAAATGTCACCGGAGATTATTTTTACCAATTGTCACATACGGTTAGTTTTTTTTACCAAATTGTCGCTGGAGTAAGTTTTTTTTACCAAACTGTCGATAGGGGTCTTTTTTATTTACCAATCTAGTCAATTGGCCAAAGAAGAGCTTCTAAACATATAAATGAGGGCAAATATATAAATAAATATTTTTAAGGGTGTAAACGTCCATACACTATTCATAATACCTCTCTCATAGTTTTAAAAGGTAGGAAATTATCAAAATAATAAGCTTAAGTAGCATTTTCTTCATTTGAATTTCACTTATCTGAATATTAGCCTTAAATTTATTGTCTAAACATATTATAATGTCTACACTTATCAGTTATCAACCATTATTCCATCATATAGTACGTAATTGCTCTTACATTATCCTATTTAAACCTTTTAAATCTTATTTCGTAACTTATTAGACTTAAAATAAGTGAAATTAAGTTGAATAATACAAATCCTTAGGACCTTGAGCTTATCATGGATCTCGGTTCTCTTAGCCAGTATAACAGCCCATTCAGTTGTAAATGTACTCTCGATCCTTTTAGCCTCATTTTTAACAGATATGACTGCTTAGTATCTTAATAGAACAGAATGAGTAATACTTCTTACTAACTATACCAAATACAAGACTACATACTCCCTCTATTTTTAAATACTTGATCCACTTCTTCATGTGCGGAGTTTTAGGAGAAATTGAAGAAAATAATAAAATATGGAGGTAGTGGGGTAGGTGGAAGAATAAAAAATTATAAAAAACAAAACTAGTTGAGAGAAGTGGAGGAGAGAGGATATGAAATCAATAAAATATAATTTATGTTGGATCCACTAGTTAAGAGAATTAAATTAAATATTGTAAAAGTTTTCCAAATAAGAAAATGGAATAAATATTTAAAAACCGCTAAAAATAAAAAGTGGAGCAAATATTTAAAAACAGAAGGAGTACTTCATATAATATCAATCTAGGAAATCCGTATAATTACCACTTTTCTACCATTTTAATAAACAAATTAATTTCCTTATCCAAAACATTATATTATTTGGATAAAAATGTCACATATGATTGAGTTTGATGACTATAATGTCGGATTCATCCTTAAAAGTAAAGATAAACTTATCTTCAACCCGTCTCTGTTCATAATTTTCCGGCGTAACTCAACACTCTTTCAAGTGGCCCCTATTTTTTTTTTTGGGGTCACTTGCAATTTTTCCCTCTTTTTCTCTCTCCTCTCTCTATATAAATCATCAGCTAATCTTCCTATTTTTGTCATAATTATAATTATCTTTCCTCTTTCAAATTATTAAGAACTGCACTTTGAAGTCTGTCCATTTTCCTGGTGAACAATGTATGTTATAGTTATTATTGATTAATTTGCATATTATTTGTTTCTAACGGTTTCAAAGATTGTAGCTTTATTGGAAAATAATGGGATTATTGAGAAAAGATTGTATTTTATAATAAAGTAATTTAATGGAGCATGTGGTTTGTTTGTTTTATGTAGTCCATTGTTTTTAGATTAGTTTAAATTATAAGATTCTTTTGTCTAATTTAATTTACATTATTTGGAGGGTTACTTGCATATTAGTTGTATTGCATGCATAAGTTGTATCTTTGACTTTTTTGTTCTTTCACCATTAGAATTTGTGGGTTTGTTAATTTGTTGCCTGAACAAAGAAATTAAGGTGCGTAATTGTGTTTATGAGCTATTTTTTACATGGTTTTTTTTTTTAATTAAAAATTATATGTTTTATTTGAAATAACTGAGATTAATAGAGTGAATGATCACAATTAGTTTCATGCTTTTGGAGTTGATCGTTGAGTATATGCAACGTAATTTGTATCCACCTAAAAAGCAATAAGGGTATTTTGTATATTTTGATAACTAATTACCCATTTTGCATTTAATGCTATTTTGGCCAATTTTTAGGGGTGATTTAATTATAGATTTGTCTTACTAAATTTGGTGACTAATTGTGCAATATTGGAAATTGGCAGAAGATTGATGTGTTGAGGCAACAATATGGGTGGATATTGTCTATTGATATTTCTATTAGGGGCATGTACTTTGTATAGTTCATATGGTGTTGGAAAGATCAAGCAGACTGAAACAGCAACACTTGTAGTAGATGCTAATGCTGCTGGTCCAGCAATTCCGGATAAGTTATTTGGAATTTTCTTTGAGGTCATTTTCTTAGAACTTAAATTTCATTCTGAGTTTCTAATAAAGTGGAGTTTCCTTAGTTTAAGAATGCAAAATTGGGCTCTATTTGCGGTTGATCTGTCTTGCAGTTTGTGTATTCTACACTACAGCTTGTTAATTTCGAGTGTTACTATTGTTCATGTTCATGTATAATGTAAAATGTTATTTGCTTCTTTATAGATAATGAACTTGCAAAATGCTATTTATACAGGAAATCAATCATGCTGGATCTGGTGGACTTTGGGCAGAACTAGTAGACAACAGAGGTATGTTCTTTCTCCTCATTAAGTCAACATTGGGTCAATTTTCACTCTGGGATCGAGAAACTTGAGCGTATATATGAATGCTATTTATCATTTGCATTTTTTGTTGGCATGCTATTTACTTTTTTAAGTTTGCATATATATGAATGCAATGTGGGATAAAAACTGGAGACTTGCAAAATTGATGAATTTTACATCATATTAGACACTATCAATTGTTTGTTGCGCTCTAGCTTACTTTGATTCCTCCCAATTATCAATTAATGAAAATAGGTTCATGCTTATGTATATAAACTGGTAATTTTGTGTTTCTAGGTTTTGAAGCTGGAGGTCATCACACCCCTTCAAACATCAAGCCTTGGTCAATTGTTGGAGATGAATCAAACATCGTCTTATCTACAGACCTTTCATCATGCTTTGAGCGTAACAAAGTTGCACTCCGGATGGATGTTTTATGTGATAATGATGGTGCCAAATCTTGTCCTAGTGGTGGTGTAGGAGTCTATAACCCAGGATTTTGGGGGATGGTAAGAAGTTAGAATTAATTCATCCTTAGTGCAGCTTTATTTGTGCTTTAATCTTTTTGATAATTATTTTTCCATGATTGATATTGCAGAACATTGAACAAGGGAAGAGTTACAAAGTAGTCTTCTATGTTCGATCAACGGACTCAATTAACATAGATGTCTCATTGACTAGCTCAAATGGAGGGCTAGTGTTGGCTACCAGCAATGTGATGTAAGAGTCGTACTTATTATGCAAGATCTAATGAACTACAAGTAAAAGGTTGCTTCTACATGCATTCTGACTCTATTATCTTGTTATGGCAGTGCTGATGCAGCTAAAGCTGCTAATTGGACAAGGATGGAGGTTATGCTGGAAGCGAAAAGTTCTGATCCAAATTCAAGGCTTCAATTAACAACCATCAAAAAGGGAGTATTGTGGATTGATCAAGTGTCAGCAATGCCAACAGATACCTATAAGGTAGATTGTTAGAATACAATAGATGTTCAATCTAATAATATTTGTAAACACAATAATATATCTACAGAACATATATTACAATACATATGTTTCCCTATATCTCTAATATATATTCTAATGTCTCTAAAATAGATGCATATATAGGTCTAGGAAATACCCTTAATTAAAATTGCAACCAAGTAATATATAATCATATTATTTTCCATGACAATGAACCATTTCACTTGTAAATAATTGTAATCATGCATTGAAGAAGGAAGTATTTTGGATAATAATGTGCTTGCAAAAAATCACCATCAATGCTTAGAATTTTTCTCTTGTACCTTATGAAATCTAATTTGTTTACCTAGGGACATGGATTCCGCAAGGACCTCTTTGAAAAGCTTGTTGATTTGGAACCAAGATTTGTTAGATTCCCAGGTAAAGTTTAGTACGGTCCTGTTGTTGCTTGATTTTTAGATGTATATGATGTTGGCATTTATTTTTCCAAAAAGATACTTCTTCATGATCTTGTCACATATTTGTTTATTCATTCTTGCATTATGTTTCTACCAGGTGGTTGTTTTGTTGAAGGCGAATGGCTAAGAAATGCTTTTCGCTGGAAAGAAACTGTTGGTCCATGGGAGGACAGGCCGGGACATTTTGGAGATGTTTGGATGTACTGGACTGATGATGGACTTGGATACTATGAATTCCTCCAAGTAAGAATCGTGGACTTTTCTCTATTTTTTTTTTCTTTAATTAATTATCATCAAGAATACAGGGAACTTTAGCTAAATATTGTGTTTGGAGTTTTGACAGTTGTCCGAAGATCTTGGGGCATCTCCAGTGTGGGTAATTAATAATGGTATGAAGTATGAGCGTTTGTTTTGTTTGACTGATTCTCTTTTTTACTGTCTAAAGCTCTTTATTTGATGGATTTGTACTTGCTATTTGACTATCATAGGAATCAGTCACCAAGATGAAGTTGAAACATCAATGGTGACTCCTTTTGTGCAAGTATGTTACTTCCTTTACTTTCTTTATGTGAAAAAAAAAAAACTTTGCGCAATGCATTGCAACTAAATGAAATTGAGATAGTAGTTTCATTCACACATAAGCTCTGATAATCCAGTCAAATTCCTTCTCCTTCCAGAGCCTGTTTTAATGTAGTAAACAGTTGATCTTATTCGACACTTTTCTTTGAATCTAGGAAATGCTTGACAGTATAGAGTTTGCCAGAGGTGATAATTCTTCTCAATGGGGTTCCCTTAGAGCTGCGATGGGGCACCCAGAACCTTTTGAACTGAAATATATTGCTATTGGTAATGAAGATTGTGGGAAACCATATTATCAAGGTACACTTTTTTTTTTTTTTTTTTCCATAAATTATTGTGCTCTACAATAATTGCTATGTATGTCAAATCCACTGCTTTATAGATTGTACACCTGTTTTTGTTGGCAAGTTCGTGATTATATGCTTCCCGCCTTTGACATATCTGTTTTGCTTATAGAAATTCATAATAGAAAAGGGCAAAAATTACATTCTACTATGTAGCAAGTGTACATCAGTTGAATAAAAAAAATTTCTTCCAAGATTAATGCTATGCCAGAAAGGAAAAAAATGATTACAGCAGGAATGGGTCAATGACTATTATTTTTACATTATGCCAATGGCTTTGCATAGAGACTCATCTCTCTATCATTTTTGACCAGGAAATTACCTCAAGTTTTATGACGCCCTAAGAAATGCCTATCCAGATATTCAAGTTATCTCTAATTGTGATGCATCATCAACTCCATTGAATCATCCAGCTGATCTATATGATTTTCATGTAAAAATTTCTCGACATTTTCTTTTGTATAATGTCTCCGGTATTGATGTACAGCTTTGAAATTTATAGCAACCAACTGAAGAAAGCCTTGTGTTTTTTTTAAATATATTCCAGATATACACTTCTGCGGCTGATATGTTTTCTAAGAGTAATAAGTTTGACAAGACACGACGTAATGGGCCAAAGGTACATGAAAGAGGATTATTTTGTAATTTCATCTGTAACATAAATTTTATTCACTATATACCCTCTGCTTGACAGGCTTTTGTGAGTGAATATGCTGTGACTGGAAAAGATGCTGGCACTGGAAGCCTTCTTGCTGCATTGGGTGAAGCCGCATTCCTTATTGGAATAGAGAAAAATAGGTAAGTAATACATATGTGAACTGTGTTTTTTCTTCTAGCCATATAAACTGCTGAATTTCTGACACAGATATCTGCAGAAAATTTGAACATACACAGAGGTTGCATTAAATGCTTTGGGTAGAGTTTGTTTACATTTTTCTGTGTCAACCCACACAAACTTATGTTGTTGAAAAATTGCGTTGTATTTTGAGCGCAGTGATGCTGTTGAAATGGCAAGTTATGCTCCCCTTTTTGTAAATACCCATGATAGACGATGGAATCCAGATGCTATTGTTTATGATTCTTCACGCGTCTATGGTACACCTAGCTACTGGATGCAACAATATTTCACAAAATCCAGTGGGGCAACTCTTCTCAATTCAGCACTTCAAGCCAGTTCCAAAGCTGCAGTTGTTGCCTCTGCAATTAGTTGGAAGAATGCAACAGACAACAAGAACTATATAACTATTAAGGTATGGAACCTTTATATATTGGGCTTCTGCAATTCTTAATCTGAAACTATAAGTAGGAATTCCGTGATAAATACTGACACAGGAACACTTCCCTAGCATGCTCCTCTTGGCATATTTGATCTCACATGAGCTTAATAACACATTAGCACCATTGCTTTATTATCTGAAGTTCAAATTTTGCTAATGTAAACCTATCATGTCTACTAAATGTTTCTGTTGGTTCAATTATCTATTTGCTACCTTTTGTAATGAGTTTGATACACCCAGCATTTTCGTAAAATCACAGAAGGTTAGATTCATGTGGAGTAATAAGTACCGAGTTTGTGGCAACTTCGTAGAATAACTATTGTCTGGTGGGATGTGTAGAGAACTAGAGATATGTCATCAATTACTCAATAAGTTCTTATAATTCATTGAGGTTGGTGTAAGAGATGCTTTACCTGCTCAAGCTTCGGCTTCTTTTCACCTGGAAACCCTGAACTAAACTTATATAGTCCTTGGCTCTTGACTAATCTGAACTTATTGGTCCTAATCATATTTTAGTGGTAGATTGAACTTAGGTAGACCTTATCTGAGTATATTATCCTCAATCTGAACTTATGAAAACTTATTGGCTCTTGTCTATACTTTTTCAAGGGTAAAAAGAACAAAGCCTCAACATCAGAAGCAACTTATATATTCCTAAATTTCTGTTAGATTATTCAGATACCTGTCTCATGGTAGTTATGGTACCCGTATGACTTATGAATTTGTGATTGAGGAATGCATTCTGGTATACGTAGTACATATTTACTTTTCAGTCCTTTTAAAAAGGGATTTGATTATTGGTGCAGATTGTGAATTTCGGAAATAATTATGTGAACCTCAAGCTCTCAATTGGGGCTGAAAATTCTGTACAGCTAGTCGGGTCAAAGAAGACTGTTCTTACCTCTACCAATGTAATGGATGAGAATTCATTTCAAATTCCTAATAAGGTAATATTCGAAACACATGACTTCAGTCTGCAACTCATTCTTGATGATTGAGCTCTTATAATAGTCAGTTTAGTGTGGTTCTACTCTTTTATACCACCAACATATATCTGTACATCCCTTTAGAAATCCTGCACGGTCGTGTAGATTGTAATATGCATATGCTAAGCAACAAAATTCTGTTTCTACTCCCTCCTTAGAGAATTAACTGTAACGCTGCCTTGACTTCTGAACTCCCATGATAAATCTAAGGACATTAGAATATTGATCATAAATCATTACTGTTATAGGAAGCGTGACAGCTTTTTTACTTTACTCCATCATAGAAAGTGTTTGTCAGATTATCTGGGACTGAAAGGTTTTTGTTACTGACAGGTGATTCCATCTTCTTCTCGTTTCACATTAACTGGCAAAGAGACGAATATCATGCTCCAGCCGATTTCTTTCACTTCATTTGATGTGATACAAGAACAACCAAGTCATCTGTTACTGAAGGAAGCAGATTCTGGCCTAAAATCTTCTATATGATCTCATACAGTATACAGTTTGCACAGACACCAGACACATCCAAATACAGATAATGGGCTTTGTACACTAGTACACTCTTTGTATTCTGTAACAAGCGTGTGTCTTGGGCCGTGTACAAGAGTTGATTCAACTCTTAACGAAGCCCACACGATTAAGACCAGCTTGTTTCTTGCAAATTTATCTTTATGGTTCATTGGTTGTATAGATTCAAGGTTGGCTTATGAGCCTGTTGTATATCATATAGATGTCATTTTTATCAATAGTAAATGATTGCTTTGATTTTCCTTTATGAGGTATCCTTTCTTTATCAATTATAAAAGTGATGTTCAGTAAAAAATTATATTATTCAGCAAAAACAAGTTTCAATAAATAAAAACATTAATACCGAGAGACAGTGAATACATAAATTAAATTTTTAATTAATAAAATTAATTCTTGAAATAAAGTGAGTAAATAATGAAAAGTGGTGGTATATGGATTGCATACCTATATATTAATTTGTGTTGAAATTTTATCAACCATTCCTCTTATTTCTCACTTGATCTACCCTTCTTCTGAAAAATGGCCCTTTGACTGGCTAGTATGGTGATCAATCACATGATAAGTAGGTAACATATACTACTATAGTGGAAATTAAACCCCCTTTATAACCTCTTCTTTTCTGAATAAGTCTGATTTTAATTAGCTCCAATCTATGAATCTCTACTAATCTTCACAAATTACAAAGAGTGTTCCAAAATAAAAAGGAAGCAGAATGAAGAGAGTATAAGGTAAATTTTTCATCAAAACTAACACTCACGATTTCTTCTTCCGTTCAATATTACATGTCATGTATATTGTAATTTGAACTAGTAATGTAACATTTAAATTCAAATGAATACAATGCTATGAAAGAGTTTTATTTTCTCATAATTATGTTGCACTTTGGTTTTTCTTGTGTTATTTACTTGTATGTTAATTAAAGAGCTTAAACCATGTCCATTATTACGCCCATTATAGTCGTAAATCAAGGTAATAATTATTTTTTTTTTTTTTTTTGAAGAAAAGTAATAAGTATTATTGCTTAGAATGTTCTTTATTAAATAATGAATTCTTCAAGTTTTATTCGAATGTTCACCAATGCATCTACTATATGCATAAATTTGTCCTTGACTTCTATTCTTAATAGGTTTTCTCTGTTATTTTAATTTGCAGAGTTTTGTGCCTATGTTCCATGATGAGGAGGTATATATCTAATGCATAAATAGATTATGGCCTCTTTTTAATTATCTATCTTTTTTTTTTTTTTAAATAAAAGAAAGATAATGAAAAAGAGGCCACAATATATTGTTGCACAAATAGGAGCATCTACCACGAGAGAGTCAAGTTTTAGTCTCAATTTGATGTTTTACAAGGTAAGATAAGATAGACGTGTATGAAAAAGGTAAATGTTGTTTGATTACTATCTATGATGTCCTCTTTGATTAATTACCAGGCCGTACTTTTCTAACAATATAGAAGTATTGTCTAAATAAATGTAATGGGTCGTGACATAATCGAGTCGAGTTTTTTGGGAACTAGCCAATTTGTGAGGATTTAACAAGTATTTTAATTAATAGGAAGCATGAAGTATCTAGATTATGATAACATTTCATAATTAATATATATATATATATATATATATATATATATTTAAAAAATGCATGGTTATTCATAAGGATGTAAAAAATAGTTCATAATTTACTAATATGTAAACAATATTGTGGATGAACTAGTTTATGATTAAAGTCTTGAGGAATAGTGCTCAAACCGCGAGATCATTTAATATAAACCCCTGATAAATTTTTATAAAAAATACGAAGTATACTTTCTCCGTTTTTATAATATACGACTGGTAGGTTTTTAACACAGAGTTTGAATAAAAAATCAGAGTAAAAACGTAAAATTAATAAAGATAAAGATCCCAGATTAATCTCTCTCACTAGTGTTTATGTTTATAATTTTCTTTTGTATTAACAATTCATTTATCTTTTCTTATATAAAAAATTATTTAACTTATTTAATTTCTTCCTTAAAAAAAAAAATCCTTAAATTGGGTGTCCTAAGACTATATAAGTCAACTAGTAATTAGTAAATAGTTAAATACTCCTCTCTTGTATGAATAACAGTGCCGAAAACTATATAAACAAGTACTCAAATCTTAAATTAGTATTTAGTAGTCTTTCAAAAAAAAAAAAAAAATAATCTTAAATTAGTAGAATTGAATCTCTATTTCCATACTTGACATTCCTCTGTTCTGAATTCTGATCTCCTCCAATGTCAAACCCTAATTCTAACGCAAACACAAACCCAAATGTAGAAGAAGATCTTGATCTTGATCTTGATCTTGTTCTTGAATTAGTCCCTCGAATCAGAATGGATTTCGGAATTGTACCAGTAAAAGGCGGTTACTTTTATCTAAGCTAACATTGATAGGCTCATCTCCTTTGCTATCGAAGTTCGTATTCAAAGTGTTTCAGCCTTCCCAAGAACGAGATTTCTATCAAATCAACCCGGAAATGGAATGATTCGAACAAAAATCAAAATGGGAGATTATTTCGGCGATGAAGGTGATGATTGGGAGACCAAACGTTGCAAGGCTATACAGTTTCTTCTTTAAGGAGATGCACTTCTTACATATGTTTGATATTACTGGAGGAAGCGAGATTGAATTTCGCCCTTTTATCAAATCGTCTGAGGATTCGCAACGAATGATTGACCACCTTTCAGGTATATTAATTGGTGCTTGAATGTACTCGTGATAATGAACTCATTGTTTTAATAGAATATATCCGTGCTAATGTACTGATTGAATTTTATATACTTATGCTAGTGTACTTATTGAATTGAATATATTAGTGGTAATGTACATATTGAATTGAATATACTCGTGCTAATGTACTTATTGACTTGAATTTATGTACTTATTGAATTGAATATACCCGTGAATCCGTGATAATGTAATTATTGAAATTGGATACTACTTGCTCACAGGGTTTACACAGGAGGAGGCACCGACTATTGTTCTTTAAGAATGTGCCTTGTGAATGGTTTGCTGACTATCAATCAATGGAGAATCTTCGAGCTTATTTTCATACTCTTGGGAGACTTAGGTATCACAGCTATTTTGATTTTGATTTTTTTTTTTTTTTTTTGAACATTATTTGCTGCCAAATTTTCACAATATACCCATTTCTATGTTGAATTTCTTGTGTTAATAAGCATCACACTTGGCTTATTGACTAAAATTTTGAGATTTATGAGTATCTTTCTCTAGTGATTTACACAATTTGTTTCATAGCTGAAGGAATCTTGATGTTGATGACAACAATATCTTCATCAAATTTGAGGACCCCGAGGAGTGTTCCAAAGCCTTAAAAAAGTTGTGCTCCTGTTCTTTGAAAATGAAAAATGTATTTTTTTTTTAACCTTTCTTATTGCAATTTAATTGCTTAGCCCTGTTCCTGATCACTGATATTGAGCACCATTTTTATACTGTTTGTATAGATCATGAAGATGTTGATGTAGCTATTGTCAATGTACTTCTACCTGCTAAATAGTATTAGTTGCAAACACACTTGGTAATACTTTGTTCCAGATTTTTACTTAGCTCATACACGAATCATGCAACACAATACATCCTCTGAATGCCAAAAGGCACAACTGAACATATACTTTGATAAACAAACAACACCCTATCTCTTGCCACCCTTGCCAAATGAAGTGAGAAACCCAGATTTTAGATTTGTATGGCACTCTGTGATCAATAGATATAGGGTAATTTAAAACATATATATATGAAATTTTATTCCTGCATAATATTCACATGCAAATTCTCTCCCCTGGAGTTTGTTTATTTTGAGTCTTCTCAATTGTTTAAATCTGTGCTGTTATAGTTGGTATATGCTTGAGCCTTGTCAATTGTTTTATAGGAATCTCCCCTCTCCCTTGGGAAATAGTTGAAGCTTGGAGCCTTCATGAGTTACGCATGCAATTGTGATTTTTGAATCATTTCAAATACTTTTATATCCATCAGTTTGGAATAACATTCTTGATTTTAATGTGTAGAATAATGTATCAAGGATGGTCGACTATGATTTGGCATTGAAGGACTTGCCAGATTCTAGCATCTCCCAAGAAATGTTCACCAACAACAGTGTTTCTTTAAAGAAGGATGATTATGTGTCAATGAGCAAGGAAACTTTCAAGGGGCAGGACATGCAGAGGAGGTGAAGTATTTGAAAGCTAAGATGGAGGCATCTCTTGCTGGTTAACCTCACTAAGTTGTTATGATGAAACTATTTATTCTGCATTAGCCTTTTGCCTTTTGTGAACAGAATGTTGTCCATGTATATATTGCTCCACGGTGCTGTGTATATTGTTCCCCATAGCGATTTTTCTAGGTGCAGGACAGGATATGCATGCTCTGATGATTCAAATGACACAACTTGCGGAGGGGTTAAAGTTTTTGAAAGCTAAGATGGAGGTATCTCTTGCTGATTAATATCACTAACAAGTTGTGATGAAACTATTTATTCTGCTTTAGCTTTTTACCTTTTGTGAACAGAATGTTGTCTGTGGAGCTGTGTATTGCTCCCCATAGCTGTTTATATCTGACTACGGAGCTGTGTTATTCTGCCTTGTTCCTTTTTGGAGGAATTGGAAGTTATGAAAGGTGATTATATGTATGTATTTTCTGTGTTGTGATCAGTATCTACCCTAACTTGCATATATATATATATATGAAATGTAAATGCAATTATATTTTAAGATTTTTTTTTTTTAATTTTTACGGGAATATTTTAAGATCAAAATTACTAGAGTTATATAAAAAGTTTATTTTGTCTTAAAGTTTAGTGATTTTAATTTGAATATTTATCCTTCTACAAATGAACATGATGTCAAACTAAAATGATCATTTATGATAAATTAAATTACTAGCCATAATATTCATTAAAGATCATTCTAATTAGCAAAATAATAGTATTAATTGATAATTGATGTTTAAATTCCATAAATTAAATTGATAATTTGTCTATAATTTTGTAATTATTATTTAAATGATATTTCTTCTACAAACGAGCATGAATTCTATTTGAAATGTACATTTACAATAGTTTAAATTTACTTGCAAAAATTCACCAAATTACAGTTTTAATTAATGAAATAAGTAATTATAACTGATAATTGATGCCAATTCCATAATGCAAAATGATAGTGTGTCTTCAAAATTAGTAATATAATTTGAACAATAATCCTTCTGCAAATGAACATGAAGTACGTCTAAAATGAACATTTGCGATAGATTAAATTTACTAGCTAAAATTCACCGAATAGCAGTTTAATTCACAAATACGTAATTTTAAATTGAGAGTTGATTTTTCAATTCCAGCTACCCAATATTCAACATAATAAAAACTTACATATCGTCAGATTCTTTGTTTTTGGTCTCTGAATACTTTTCTCCGAAATACTCTTCTCAATTCTAGAAAAATAGTACAAATGATAATATACTTTAATTATTTTCAGCAACAATATGTGTAATCATAGTAGAATACATTTTAGAACATATTATCGTAAATATAAATAGAAAGTTTAGGATTTACACATTTTTTTCGTTCAAAAAATGAACAAAATACTTACTGTTTCAGAGATTGTTGTTGCATTAGAAAAATTTCCTCGAGAATGCTATATATTTGGAGTATCTTGTAGCAATTTTATACTATATAAGCGTGAAAATGTTTGAGAATGAAGATTTTGATGAGAGAGAAAATCCTGGGAAAACGATGAAGAGGAAGGTTGAAGAAAGAAAAATGATTTTGGAATGGTGTTTTAATTTTTTTTTTACTGTATATATTTGTGGGGGTAGGTGTAAATTAATTTGCAGGTTAATGCAGTTAGTGGAGGTAAATGGGGTAGTGAGGGGATGAGGCTAAACGTAGCGTTTCAATGAGGGTGTAGGCAATGATGCCTAAAGGGGGGTGTAGGTATTAAGAATTACATTATTATACCTTGTTGATCACTAGTGGACCGAAAATATTAGAGGGGCCTGGATTTCAATCTTTCACCTCTTGCATGATATGAGACATCGTCTTCAACCTTTGACACATTGTTCTCAAATTCAATATACAAATTCATTTTTTTTTAATGGATCAATATATATATACAAATTCATCAAATGTCAAAATTGAAAATAAACAATGAATTTGACGATAATAGTGCAAAATTTCTTACTAAAATATAAAATAACATAATTAATGATGAAAATTATTAAATATGAAATTCATACAAATTACCTTCTCCTTTGTTTAACATATCCTCAAATTCACCTTTATTCTCAATCATGCCATTCGCATAACCATCAACATAACAATGATCAGAATCATGATGAAATTCACAACCATTATTCTATTTCTCTTGCCAAATTTCTATTTCTCTCTCTAAAATTTCTAATTATTTCTCTAAAAAAATTCAATTTACTGCAATATGGAGGATTATAAATTTGGATATGATAAATATGGCAAATACTAGCAAACTCCTTCAATTAAGGAGCGTATATTTCACATAACTAATTTTGTGCTGCTATTTTCATTCGGGTGTACCATGCGCTCATGGTACACCCTGGTGTACTATGTAAATTTCATAAATCTAGTGGGGGCAAATAATACTTTAAGGACAATGATTCTTCACGTCCCTTTGATTATTTTCCTAACAAGTACTAGTAATATGTATTTTTAGTTAAGACTTTTATATTGAAAACTTTTTGGTATATCATTACAAAATTATGTTTACATATTGTTTCTAATTACGAGTAATTATATTAAAATAATCGTCACATGAAATCTCGTTAACATTAGTCTATATTCAACAAGATAATCATATTATCTCGATAGAATCTCGTTTACATTAATGTCCGATTATGACCATCTATACTCTAAATTGTTAATACATGAATGTCGAAAAACCAACTCACCATCCCACAGAAAAGGAAGAACGCCATATTAGAAAATCTCCCACTAACTGCGACCTTCAACTTCTCCCTTTCTACCCAAAACATAAAGCTTCAATACCAGAAACCAATAAATAAGCTCAAAATCACCAAACATTTTCACTTTTTTAGTTAAATTTTCTCGATAATTCAAAACCCTTTTCTCAAAAATGGAGGAACAATCAACAACCCTCCTAAATCACACACCCACAAATTATTTAAGAAATTATCTCACTTCCACTTTCTCTCATTTTCTTCCATTAAACCATCCTTGCATCAATGGCGGCTACTCGGAGCTTCGAATTGATGATGATTCCGATGATGGGTCATCTGATCAACCTTACTGTAAACCCTTTGTTGTTCTTGATGTAATTTGGAATTTGGGGTTTGTTTTGGTGTCTGCTTTTGTGCTACTTTGCACAATTGCAGAGAAACCCTCTAGCCCTTTAAGGGTTTGGATAGGTGGCTATGCTTTACAATGTTTATTGCATGTGGGGTTTGTTTATTACGAGTTTCGCCGCCGTAATCATGGCGGTGTTTCGGCGCCGGAAGGCCATTTGCAGTCTCACAATAGGTATACTTTTATGCTTTGGTACAAAATCTTTGTATTTCTTGATATTAGTTGTATATTTGATTTCTTTTGGGTTCAATTGAAAGAATTGGGTATAATTGATTTATTTGTGTTGTAATTTTCATGTTAGAGGTGACTTTAATTGGTGGGTTTTGCTTGTAGTTTGGTGAAATCCTGATATGTTTGGTATTTGCTGTAGGTGAAAGAAAAAGTTTAGCATTTTTCTGATTGGTTTTGGATAGTGGGTTGAGCCTGTGATCGGTTGGATTTAAACACTGGAGAAAAAATAATGAAAAAAAATAAATAAAATTGACATTTTGGAATTGTCATTGAATTTTTGTTAGTTTACTGACTTGATGAATATGATGATAGTGATATGACTGATATCTTTGATTAATGGGTAGCCAGAATATAGGAAACAAAAAAAATTTGACATGTTTTGTATTGCAATTTGGGGGTATTATGATATTGATTGAAACTGATGTCTTTGGTTGATAGTTTATGGTTGTTTACCAATAAGGCCCAAAATCACTAAATCATAATCAGTACTCCGGTAGTCTATTCGCTATGCTTTAAAGTTGTCATCTGTCAAAATTTATGGTTAGGGATTATCTATATTTATATTAGTAGGAATTTTTTTATGGTAACATGCAGAGGTTAGGTTGAGTTAATGGTTGTGGACGGGCTCTGCATTCTTTGTGGTCCTTCACTCCTTCTTCTGTTATCTGGTTCATTGAGGGTATCACTGCTAAATCTCAATTGATCTGATTTTCAGTATTATGAAGAGATTGGAATCACTGAACACAGTAGCGTCATCCTTTTGGTGGGTTTTTGGATTTTACTGGATCGTGTCCGGAGGCCAATCCCTTTTGCAGGATTCTCCCCGTCTTTATTGGTAAGCACATCTCTCTTTTTGTTTCTATTTAACTCTTCGTTCTAGGTTCTCTTGTTCCATTTTAAATTAAATGCTATTGTTTCATAGGAAAGTATGAAACAGTCCAGTGTTAACTACGCAGTATTAAGGATTAAAAATTACTGGATGAAGTACTAGGAAGAAATTTGATCATGAATTCTAGTTAAGAGAGCTGACAAGTATGTACAGACTGAAAAAATGGGTTGATAGACTATAGCCACTTACTAAGCTCAAGATTGA
Organism: Chenopodium quinoa; assembly: GCF_001683475.1. Classification (NCBI taxonomy): domain Eukaryota; kingdom Viridiplantae; phylum Streptophyta; class Magnoliopsida; order Caryophyllales; family Amaranthaceae; genus Chenopodium; species Chenopodium quinoa. The sequence continues at coordinate 1,560,035 of NW_018745281.1, forward strand.
ATATTCTCCTCCCAAGTGATTGTAACTTTGCTTCTAGCGAATAGTGGGCTATGCTCTGGTGGCTTTTAAAATGTTCTTGTATCTTCTTGTGGTCTCATCTTTTAAAACCTACACTGCTCTAGTTGTACGTTTTTATGCAAACTTACAACAGTTCACATTTTACTAGTTTTGTCTGATGAAGGTCTATTAAATTTTGGTTGTCGTGTTGTTCTTACTGTTCTTGTTCTTGCTGAATTTAAGTGGACTGTTAGTGTTATTTTCCTTACAAATCAATATCTAGGTTGGTACCAGAGGGAAGTTCCTAATTCCTATATATTAGCACAGTAAGAAAAATGATTCATCATCATTTTAGATTTTTATGGGCAATTTGTTCAACTTGTGGTATGGCTCTATGTACATCTTGGACATCCCTAGAACATGATTAAGGTCGGATCCATATTGGACAGTGGTGTTCTGTTTTTGAGTGAGGGAAAACTTGAAGAAAGCAGAAGAAGGAATCGTTGGGAGCCATTGGTGGTCAACATTTTAGAGTCATGTTGATGCAAATGGGCCGAAATAATTGGGTGTTTGTACCAGCAATACTGTTGAGAGGGGTTGTAAAGGAGGTTTTAAGTATCAATGATGGTCATTGGTCAGTGTGAGAAATGTGATCCTCCAGCTCCTTTCATGTTGAGTAATCTCAGGTTTCAGTTGGAAACAGGTGAAGGGGACTTTGATCTACTGTTAATGCCGTGTAGTTAACTTTTATTAAGTGCTTTAAAGAGCAATAGATAAGTGTGTTGGGCCCTTTTAAACCCAGTTCTACTGGTCTCCTTCCTTCCTTGCTTATTGGTGGCCCGTGGCCCATTTGGTCTCAATTCAATATACGTCATGATGAGTGGATTTTTTCAGACTTTGAATCCTTTTTATCGGTTGGTAATTTGCTACATCATTTCCCTTTTTCATGATCCTGAGGAGAATGGCTTTAGTTCATTTTTGTAGTTGCGACGTTGCGTGGTGGCAATATGAATCCATTTAATTTTCAAAAAGTTCAGTAGAGCGCTAAATCTTAATCTGATTGTCTTATGGCCTTTGTGAAGCTGTTGTATGCAATCTTTGCAATGAAACTTATGGATAGATAATGAATGTATGTGCTTTGTGTTATTTTTGGGGTTGTTGGGGGTCCTTGGGGGTATGGACGTTCCCTCTTCTTCTTCTTCTTTTTTTTTTTTGGAGGGGGTCCTTGGGGGTATGGACGTTCCCTTTTCCAAATATTGTAGGTGCACAAGGACTCTGGGTCTCATTATTGCTGGGCATGATGGCCCTTCTTTTTAGTTGTTCCTACATGATTCTTGTCACTATAATTATTTTAATTGATGGTGTGGGTGTTCATAAAAAAAATATCTTCTCTTTGAGGAGTTGGCTTACAGATTGGGACATTGTGTGGTTTGATTCAAGCATAAAGTGTTATTGTGTCATTGCTCCTCACTTTGTCATATTCATGATGCACAAGGAGACAAATTGGAGGACAATAAATTTTATATTCCTTTTTTTTTTTTTTGGGGGGGGGGGGGGGCGGGGCGGGCGGGTGGAGAAGGGGGAGATTGATTATTGCCTGCTTGATGTCCTTTCCATTTTCCAATGCCTCAATCTCTACCAATGTTACTTGCATGCTAAGATTTCTTTTATGGAGATATGCAGATGAAAGCATGAAACTAATGACTGTCTGAAAATAATTAATTCGATTATTGCTCTGTTTGGGGTTCTGAGATGGAGAGGGTGATGAAGCTATGGTAATATTATGCTCTAGAGGATGTTTATGTTACTAGGCGGTTATAAAGAGGGAATATATATAGATTTAGGGTCAAATGAGAAGGATTTTATGTGCAAATGTTTTGTACTTCCTCCGCCCGCAATTATCTGCAACATTTACTAAAAATAGGTGCTCTCTATTATCTGCAACAATTTTTTTTATTTCCTCTTTTGGTAAATTTTTAGCAATAAAATGTCAACTTTACTTTTACTTAAAATTTGTAATTTTGTTTACAATTTGTTAATTACATTGACTAACCAACTAATCCACCACCTTACCCTAACCACCTTCGCCGCCCCTACCACCAGCCCAGACGACCCCTAGACCCCATAGACCCCAGAGCACCAGCACCACCGCAATTCGTCGCGCATCTCCACCACCTTACCCCAGCACCACCGCAATTCGTCGCACATCTCCACCAGCACCACCTTACTCCAGCATCGTTGCGCATCTCCACCACCTTACCCCAGCACCACCGCAATTCGTCGCGCATCTCCACCAGCACCACCTTACCACCGCAATTGGTCGCGCATCTCCACCACCTTACCCCAGCACCACCGCAATTCGTCGCGCATCTCCACCAGCACCACCTTACCCCAGCATTGTCGCGCATCTCCACCACCTTACCCCAGCATTGTCGCGCATCTCCACCACCTTACCCAGCACCACCGCAATCCCGCGTTGCGCAATTCTCCAGATCTGAGTTTCGTGGTTGGTTTCGTGGGTTTGGTGATGGGTTTCGTGGGTTTTGGTGGTGGTTTCGGGGGGTTGCGTATGTGGGGTTGGGTGTTGGTGGTTCGTGGGGTGGCGTATGTGGGGTTGGGGATTGGTGTTGCGTGGGTGATTGTTGTTTGTTGGTGTTTCAAGGGGAAAGGGAGGGGCGACGACAAGGGGTTGGGAGGGGCGGCGCCGGCACAGAGAGGGGGGGTTCTTGACGTCAGCGAGTGTGGGGGTGGGGACGGGGGCAGGCGGGGTGGCTGGGCTAGGTTGGTGGTTTTTTTTTTTTAAGTTATTTTTATTAATTGTGTGTTTTATTTTAATTAAGTTTAATTATCCCTTCTCTCTCTTCTTACTTTTCATTAATCTTGCTTAAAAAGTTTTGCGTAGGAGTCCGCAAAACTGTCCTTTGTTGCAGATAATCTCGGGCGGAGGGAGTATTAAATGTTCATATTTTTGTAACTGAATGTGCCAAAAAAAAAAAAAAGACTCAAATTTGATGTGCATAATTTTTTAACATAACGTGCATAATTTTCATTTTTCCAGAAAAGTGCATAATTTTTGCAGTTCGAAAAACAATTTTGCACAAATATAAAAAAAATGCACATTTAGTATAAAATATATGCACATTTTTTCCTTCTCATCCTTCTCATTATAAGATCCTTCTCATTGGATCTCAAACTATATAAATTTGGAATTAAAAGAATGATTTTCTTGCTTGGTATCCTAAACAGAGCTGTGTATGTTGGTGCTGTGGGCCAGCCTCCCTTGATAACCATGATAGTTGTGGGCATGATGAGGGATAATTGTGGTTGTGGCTTCGTGGTTATGGTGGGATTATATTGCATGCTCTAGAGGATGTTTATGTTGGTGTTGTGGGTTAGTCGCCCTTGATAGCGAAGATAGTTGTGGGCATGGGAGTGAGTGATTCTGGCTGTGGTATTTTGAAATTGTGGTTACGAGTGGAGGCAAGTGGACAAATAGATCCCTCCATGGCTTTGGTTGGATCTTGGAATTAGAGGGCCTAGCCAAGTAAGTTCAGCTAGCTTAATCATTTGACTGGCTTGGTCTTTAACTCTTATTATGAAGCTAGACTGTTGTAGTGTTGAACAGTTGAATGATTCGCCCCAAAGATACCTTAGGGTAAAAAAGATGAAATGTCACAGGCCTGGACAAGGCCTGCTATTGAGCCAAGTTTAATCCACTGAACTGGAGCGGGCTGATTTCTTGGGCATTGCTGAATGAACCTCTAATTGCACTTTCCATACCCATGTCAGCTTGCAAATTTTCATGGTGCTTTCTGAATGGAAGCCATTTCAGACAGATTTCACCTTGGACGTGGACAAGTGTGCCTACTTGTTTGGGACTTGGGTGAAAGAAGATGTTAAGCTGTGCTGGTGGTGAGTGAGGGAGATGAAGTAGTAGTTATTTTGGGCAAGAAAAGGAGGACAATTGGTAGCTTTTGGATTGGCAAACACATGGTAGATATGGTGGTTTGACTATGTGGTATGTAGCATAGGTTGGACTTCTACCTTAACGAAACCTGAAATAATAGGAATGAGGGTTGGTTGTAACCTTTCCATGCCTAACCATACACGGTGGAAAATTTCAAGGCTTGTCAGTCCTTTTCTTGTTACACTGTTACACACTTGCACCATTGTTGTTTCTCACCCTTCCTTGTATATAAATTTAAATGTCCCCTTGGTTCATTTGTGTATATACCATGCTATTTCCTGCTCTTTTCATATGATCACTGAAACAAGATTCCCCCACCCCACTCCACCCCCACCTTTAAGAAGGAACTAAATGCAAGCCATTTTAATATATTTTTTTTCTTCTTTTGGTGCTAATGAAATCATCAGTTATGAATTATGATGCTAACCCCAATACTCAGTAGGGGGGAAATGTTCTAGGCTGTTATTCGGACTCGGGTAGCCCTAAGTCCATAACTGACTCAAATGTGTCCAAGTGTTTGGCTCAGCTATGTCCCCTGTGAAATGTCGAAGTTTTCGTACCCATGTTGGAGTGTCGAGGTTCCAACATTGGTGCTTGAGGTAAAATGAAGAGTCTGATTAAGATAGATTAGATCATTTTTTACCATTCTCATACTCCATTAGTTTAGATTGTTTTCTTTTGATCTTTTTTTTGCCTCTGCATTTGATATCATTTTTTTTTTTTTTTTGATAAGTAGTTTGGGTTTTCATATTTTCAAGTTTTGCAAAAATGTGATACAGAGTGTTTGCATTATGGTGCTGGTGCTATAGTTTTCAGATGTCATTCGCTTAGTTTCTACATATTCTCAGTATATATATGTTACTCAGGATGGTATTCTTATGCTCAAGGAACATGATGTTGAATTTTTTTGTTGAATTGCAGGTTAGCTGTAGTTTTCCTGGCACTCGATGTGTTCTTTATGATATTTTGCATCGGAATGGCTTGTATAATCTGCCTTGCTCTTTTTTGTTGTATCCCAATTGTGACAATTGCTTATGCCATGACGATTAGAGAAGGAGCATCTGAAGATGAGATCAGTCTACTTCCAAAGTGTAGGTTCCATCAGTCTTATGCATTAAAGATGTCTGCCTCTGTGGATTTGGGAAACATGAATGCTGCTGACGAACTAGCCATGCAATTTGAAAATTCTGTGAGTGGCACTGCCTTTTATTTTTTATAAGACCGTTCTGTATTCTTTATGCTTGGAAAAATTTTCCCTCTCTTTTTTCTAAATGAAAAAAATTCTAGCCGGTTAAGCATGCTGATGTGCATGAAGGATATCTTTAGTGGTTGGCAAAGGCCTGCAGTCCATTTGTTTTTTGGGATAATGATGGAAATATATAAATTAGAAATCAAGTTCACGGTACTGTATAATACTACACAATGTGTCCCTGAGATCTGACCTGTTTGTGTCTTTTGCAGGAATGCTGTATATGCTTATCACGGTACGTGGAAGGAGCAGAATTATGTACCCTTCCATGCAACCACAATTTCCATTATGGATGCATCAGCCGATGGCTGCGGATAAATGCTACCTGTCCGCTTTGTAAATTTAATATCAAGGCCAAAGGTGATGCATTGGTCTAATAAGAATATGCTCTCTGAAGCTGTGATTCAGCTAACTGTTCTCCCCTCGAAATGAAGATAAACAGTGATGAAGCACGGCTGATTTCTCACCGATCTGTTGGCACTTGGTAGCTACTAATAGATCATGTAGAAAGGCAATATGTAGAGAAAACTGTTTCCCTGGCTTCTGTAATCCTAACTGTTAAATTAGTGTAAATAATCAATTTTTAATTTAGGTTTCTTTCTAACTCACCATAGCATCAATTTTCTTCGGTTTTCAAATCTTGAAGCAATAATTGATATAATGCTGAAAATACTGCAGTATGACTACGTATCACGGAGTTGCTATCTAAAACTACAGGGACTAGTTTTGCCTGGAAAGAAAAAGGCACGAGTGGCGCGACTTTGTACCTTTGCCTCACTATGCCCTTTCCACCTCTAGATAATTTTGACCAACTACTGGGACTATGCTCTCCCCCCCATCCTAGGCTTTAAACCTGAATTTGAAAAAATGAACAATAAACTGTAAATTAGCTGATTCGCTGAACTTCATCTAACTAACCCCAATATATATTGGAAATTAAGAAAGGCCTTATAGTTCTATAAGGCTTTTATTTTTATATTTATTTATTTTAATTTCTTTTACTTGGAATGAATGAATTTGAATTGAACTAAAATGAAATAAAAACATAGAAAGCAAATTGACTGAACTAAACTAAATTGAAAATCAAGTCCTAACAAACAGGGTCGCACACCCCTAAAATTGCACGGGAAAAGGGCCAACATTGGGAGAATCCAAGGGGAAAGAAATTTAAACCAAATCCGGGAAAAATGATCTACATTGCCCTTGATAGATTGTCGCAAACAGAAAAACAAGTACATATTGTTCAAGCATATACATTCTGCTGAATTGGAAAAAGTTGTGCATATCTATGTTTTCTCATCAACTTCGGCATCTAAAGGACAAGGTTTCTCTTCTAGAACAAAATACAAAACATGCTACAAAAGGAGTATTAAACATTTTTTTCTTAAGCCAAACAGTTAGTAACCTGGCTGCTGCTTCTCTTACACATTCTTGAGCTTCTTCATCTTTGAAGGTGGCCATCGGCCCTTCTTCCTCATCTTTCTTTTTCGCATTAGCCGATTCCTCCGGAGCCTAATCTTCTTTGCCATTTTCATCTTTATCTTCTGTTCAAGCTTCAACTGCAACTTTGACTCCAGTGGAAGATTCTCAACTGATTTCTTATCTTCCACATCTGCTGACTGATCTCCACCTTCTCCAACTGGCTCCTCTGCAGCTGAGACCATTGCAACGACAATGCCTCTCTTTTGAGCAATTACGGGTCCATGAGCCTGTAAGCTGTGTCCAAAGGTTGGATGCAATGCAACACACACATTTTGCAGCCTGGTTGCTGAAAGTCCACCTCAAAAAGTCAGTTATCCATTGGGACAGTATAACAAAGTAAACAGGCCAGGCAACAGCATTCATGTTCCATTTCTAAGAAATTAATTTGAATATCATTCCAACAGTACATGTACGTTAATACTCCATACAATGCTCTTCTAAGATTCAATTTCTGCAACAATCTGCATTTGATTATCAGTACAAGACACCTCAAAACCTTGCTAAAACCCCTACTCTGATATCTTGTCGAGGCGATTACTGATATGGCATCTACAAGGAATAATATCAACCCCAAAAAGAAAGCTGCAGAAAGATGACCAAAATTATTTATAAGCAAACATCAAGGTGCAATTCCCCAAAAGCTGCATACATAATACATTCCGAGCTTACTCGAGAACATCGTTGCAAACAGCCTGGAGTGTCAGGGAACCAAGAGGGATGTAGTATGTCCTAATTCTTGTGAATAAAAGCAAATTGTGAGCCAATTCAGGATTTTAAAAGGCCCCACAAACAAAAATTATCTTCCTAATCCCATGAAACTTACAGGCTACAGAAACTGGAAATTCAATCAATTAGATAAAACTGGGAAAAAAAACAGTAAATTTGGGAAACCCAATTGAACCCATAACAAGAGTAGTAATTCAAAATTGGTTCCAATTCTCATCAATGCAACACTAACAAGATTGATATAATCGATTAGACAGATAAATCAAAGCATGAACTTAACTTAAAATTTGACCCAAAAATGACATCAAACAAAGAAGCACTCCAACTGCTCGACGAGATTCCCCAATCAAATACAAAAGTAAGATAAACCCAAACAACAGGGCAAAGCAAAATACAGAAAATGGGTATTAAAGCAGTAAAACAATTGAACCAAGTAAAACACAAAAAGATAAACAAAACTGAGAATTCAGTAAACATGATGATGAATGAGTTGTATAAATAATGCAGAAAATTCAAACCCAGAAATTGAAAATGAATAAAAATAAGAGAGAGAAAACTCACGGAAGGAAGAAGAGAGAGCAATGGAGGTAAAAGGAGGAGCAGAGGAGAGAGAAAGGAGAGGTGAAAGGAGAGCCATCTCTCTGCTTAGCGCAGTAGACTGGGAGGGTGGCTTTTGGATAAGCTTTTGTAAAGATGGCGGGGATAAAATAAAATTCACATCGGATGAAACTCAACTAGGAACTAGCCAACTAGGAAGTACTCCCTCTGTTATTTTATTTTATTTTTACTTTTTTTTTTAAAGTGTTTTATTAGGGTGTTGCGGAGTTTTAGGCAACAGAGTAAAATAGTACGGAGTACATAAGTGGGTATAGTTAAGAATAAATAAATTCCCGTCAAAGAATATAAATACTATCTCAGTTTACTATTATATGCAACTTTGGAGTATTACTTAAGAGATATAAAATATTCTAAAGTTGCATATAAAAGTAATCGGAGGTAGTAAATAAATTGGAAAAGAAAGAGAGAGAAATATGAATGGGGAATCACTAGATATAATGTGAGAGGGAGAAATGTTATAAAATGAATTGTGGCTTGTGGAGTTAAAAGGAAAAGAGAGAAATAATATATATATAGTATAAGTGGGATTTCTAAATTTGGTAATGGAACACTTACAAAAATGGTCGTTTTTAGGAAGTGGGACACTTAAAAAATTGGAGGGAGTATCGAGTATCTTTGTCCCGAAATATAGGCTACATTTTTCTATCGATTTGTCCATAACTCAAATATTTCTATCTTGATTTACTGTAATAAGTTAAAGTTTGAAACAATTTATAATAAATACCCTTATGATGAATAATATGTGAACATCCAACTCTTTTTTAACTTTGCAAAATATAGCTTTATGTAACTGTTGACCTTATGATTTTGATGATGACTCAGCCTAACTTATTTACTTACTAATAAGTGCTTGATTGTTTAAGTGTGTGATCAGAAGCTTTGACTAGGAGAATTGAGATGTCTTGCGAAGATTCCATGAGGAACAAGATAGCACACAATCCAAAAAAGAATAGTTCTCTAATAGGAATTGATGCTTCAGAGTTGGAGCCTTGAGAAGAGAAGTTTTCTTGAAGGAACAGAAGCTTCGGAGTAGAAGTTTCACCAGAGAAGAGAAGTTCCTTAACAGGAACAGAAGTGTCGGAGTAGATACTTTATCGGAGAAACATGAGGACTAAAATATTTTATGTTTTAGGATTTATGTAAGTATAAGAACTAAGTCTATATTCTAATAGTTGTGTGGAATTGGTCTAAAAGATATTTTTATGTAACTTATTTCTAGGAAAACAGTTGAGTTTAATTCTTATCTTTTTGAAAGTATGGAAAGATTTTATTTTCTTTTTATTCGAAAAATATGGTGCAAAAATAAAATCAGTTTATGCTTTCCTAATCTTGCGGACTACCCTCCATGACTTAGTCCATGTCATGGTCTTGCACATTAAGGGAGATCATGTCTTTAATTTTAGGACATGACTTGCTTAGTGGGTTTAGAGTAGTGGCGTCAAGGTTAAGCTACACAAAGCGTTTTTCCTAAGCTAAACGAGTCTATAAATAGCCAGTTAGTTATATATTTCTGTTGGAAAAACTCACCCTTGCTCAAATATATTCTATCTTTTATTAACAAAGTTAAGAGTCCTATTCCACACTAGAGAATTAGAGTGTTATTATGTTCTTATATTAGAGTTAATCTTTTCGAGTTGTATTTTGGGGAATTGGGAAGTTTTGAGTGAACTTCTATTTTAGCTTGGAATGAAGCTAGGAGAAGAGAAGAGAGAAAGAGAATGAGAAGAGAAGAGTAACAGGTTGAGAGACTTGTTGCTTGGGGCTTTGAGTTCGTTGAGGAACTTGAAGTAAGAGTCTTTAGTTTGTAATAGGCCATTGCCCTATTCTAGTAAAGAATCTTTTCCTAAGATTCCTTGTGGTCGTGGTTCTCCTTATTGTTTATGGCCAAGGAGTTTTCCACGTAAAATCTCTCTTGCACTTTTAAGTCCTTAAGCTTAATCGATTTATGTCCGCAAAAAGTTTGACAAATCTGTCATACTACAATTTACCCCCCTCTTTTAGTATTCATTGAAACAACAGTAACTATGTGCTTTTCAAAGTTAAAAGAACATCTATTAAAAGGAAAATACCTTGATTTGTTCAATTCTCTTGAATGAATGTCTTGCATTTCGCTAAATTATACTTTCTCCATTTCTTTATAGTTGCAACACTTTTTTAAAATGGAAATGTTATTATAATTGCAACACACTATAAAAGGAAGATTTTTATGGTGAAAATGGTACTATTACCTTTATTTAAAGCTCATAGCCCACTTAATTATACTTCTAACAATATCTTAACCCCATTTTAAGTGTATTATATCATGTGAAGTCCAATTTTCTTAAATACCGTGATAAAGTGTGTGTTGCAACAACTATAAAGAAATGGAGGAAGTATGATTTAATACCAATTAATTAAATCATCAAAATGATTTTTAATAATGAACAAAAGCTTGTGTCTAACATTATTAATGCTAATGTTAATTGAACATTCTTTACTATAAAAATGAACATTTTATACATTTGAGCAAACTCAAAAATATGTATTAATTAAAAAAGAAAATGAACATTTATTTTATAAGAATGAGCATCATATTGCATGTAAATGAATATTTAATTATTGAGAAATACATATGTAATTGAATATTCTTAAGACAAATGAACGTCTAATTTCATATTTTTGAATATTTAAATATATGAAAAATAATAAATTTTTAATTAACGTGATACACAAATAAACATACACTTTTTTTTTATTATGAACATTTTGCTAATATTAACTAAAATATCATTCATATACTCTTTAATAGTAAATTATTCACAAATGAACATACAACATATGAAAATGGATACATATATTTATTTTATAATGAAGAAAATTGAAAAAAATGTTCAGTTGTAAAATGTTTATTTTTGTTATATTAAATTTTTATTTTTCAACGAAGGACCAGCCAATACTAGTTGGTTTTATACTCTATCTTGCTCCCTCACACGAGAGTTTGTTGGGCTTGAAATGTAGATGCAACATGGACCCTTTTCATACCCTGCGCTTAATATTTTACTTTGAAAGGAGGGGGTCCAGTAGATGCGATTTGAACCCGTGACCTTTGTGTCACGCTGACTCTTGATATCATGTTAATTATATTTCGGAAAAACTCCTTGAATTGGAGTGTTTACGATCAATATATAGGGTTACAATACTAGTCCTAATTATCATGTCAGTAAACATAATACTATAAGGATACAAAATATATCCTAAATTTGCGACAAATTAAATATTATCTTACTCTAATATCTCCATCTTTATTTGCATAAAAAGGTGGATCGATTTAAATAACGAATGAAAATTTTGAAATATATATGAAGCAAAACGGTGATAGGTGTGAAATTTTTATGGTACACCCAAATGCACCATCACCTGGAAAGAACACGACACATGTGTATAAGGAATGCGAGCAAAAAAAAGAACATTACATACAGCTACAAAGAACGTGAGCATAATATGTTTTTTTAATGTATGAAGATTAAAAATGTTCTTTGGGTTTCAATAATACAAAATACTACGATTTTTTTTTTTACTTAAATAACATGTTCTTCTAGCTCATGTTCGTTTGTTCCTTTATGTTCTTTGGCTTAACCTTGTATGTGTTTTAGTATATACGCAATTTGAATTTATCTCTTATATTTTTTTTGAATTTGATCCTTTAATCTTCAATATCATTTATTAATTTTATCAATTTTTTTTTTGTATATTAATCATCATCTAATTGTGTATATATATTTTTTTAAATTAGGGTTATGAAGGTTGATGATATTCTTATAGGACCTTCTCTATTGATGATTGACGTTTATATCTAAAGAATATTTGTAATACTAATAAAGAACAAGATGTTATGTACGTAATGAACATTATTTATATTCACTGATCCACTGCACCTAGCATGATTTAAATACAAAATTCGAAAAATATTTCACAATAAGTATATCCTCATATTTAGCATAATATATATTAAGATTGCAGCAACTATAGATGATTGAAAGCATCTAATTTGATTGCTACTTGATTAACAATTATGACATAATCATGTTTGATTCCATATTATGTTATTGTAATTTATGAGATATTCGATCATCTAAAATACTCATCTTATCTAAATAAACATAAAGAAGGATGAGTAAGGATATTGATGCGATATCACGTGGATACCACACTCTCTCTTGGCTTACACTTCCTCCGTTCTAGTGATAATGCAACAACTGGACTTTTACACTATTCATCAAACTTGTTTGACCACATATTATAATTACTACGTAAAGTAAAATGTAGTCAAGTGCGGACTTGTTAAATTCGTCTCGTAAAATACTTTCACAATATCAACTTTTTTTAATTTTTACTCTTATATAATTATAGATCAATATTTATCATATAAAATGTATTTTGGGATGCGTAATTTCCTCCTTGTTGCAATATTTGTGGAACAGAGGATGTATAATAGAGATACATAAACTAGATTAAAATTTATGAAAATTGCAAACAAAATTCTTTACATTCGAGAATTCTCTAATTGTTCATTTTCATCATCGAAATCATATCATCCATGGCTAAGGGATTTTTTACTTTGTTCTTCATAATGTCATTGTTCTTGCTCCCATATGGTAATTATTTGTGATTATATTAATATTATTATAATTATCTTTTTATTAGAGATGTGTAAATTTTTTAAGTATATCAACAACTTAATTTTTCATTTGAAATATTCTATATCAGATACCGTACATGCAGGCGATTTAAAAGTATGTGCCGAGTATCCATTTCCTCTAACATCTTGCTCGTATGAATCATGTTTAGATGCTTGCCTAGCTAAGTCCGGTAGATAGCGATTCATGTTGTTGTGACCTCGTTAGAATATAAAACGTAATGCAAATGTAATTGATTAATGAATTGATGAGGGTGTCGAGTCTCCTTATGTTACTTGCTTGTGGATCATAATCTGAACGGTTTAATACTCCCTTTGTCTTAGAATAATTATGGATACGTTTGAAATTTTTTGCACTATTCATATACGAAGTATTAATTTTATTTTGATTATAATTTTTTAAAAGATAACTTATTAAAAACAAATTATATCTAAGATATGTTGTTAAATAGGTATTAATAATATAAAGTTTCATAATTAAAAATTTAAATATTTATAAGACACGAAATTTGATATTAGTCATAGACTTAGGCCCCGTTCACTTCACCTTATTTTTGCTGAAGTGAAATTAATTTTATTGAGCTTAAATTATTTTTGCTAAACTTAAATTATATTTACTGAACTGAAATTATTTTTATTGAAATGAAATTAATTTTGCTGAACTGAAACTATTTTTTCTGATTCTCTATTATATTTCTTCTTTAGAGTTTCTGATATTTGCTGAACTGAAATTATTTTTACTAAATTAAAATTAATTTTACTGAACTGAATTTATTTTTGCTGAATTGAAATTATTTTTACTGAATATTATTTTTGTAAGGTGAACTGAACATGGCCTTATAGCAATCTCTAATGAGAATGTATACATAACACCAAAAATTTAGATGAATAAAAAAAATATTTATCAAATATATTTAGAGTATTTCTTGCTTGTATATATTTTTCGACCAAATAATCAGAATAATATGAAGATTTTATATTTGAACATCTCTTAAGAATGAAGATAGTATAAAATACATACATCTCCCTTATATATTTAAATATAATTCATTTAATTTTATAAATATTTTCCCCTTATAATCTAATAACATTACTCTGTATTTTTTTAAACTAGACACAATTAATAGATGTTTTCCCAAATCATAGGTCAACATCACATGAAAACTTTTAAGGTTTCACATATCAACCATCGCGTGCATATACTAGCTTAGTACTCCCTCCGTTTTTAAATACTTACTCTATTTTTTATTTCCGATCGTTTTTAAATACTTGCTTCATTTCCTTATTTGGAAAGGTTTTACAATATTTAATTCATTTCTCTCAAATAGTGGGGTCTAATAGAATTATATTTTATTACCTTTAGATTCTCTTTCCTCCAATTTACATTCCACTAACCCCACTACCTCAATATTTTATTACTTTCTCAAGTTTCTCCTAAAGCTCCACACATGGAGAAATGGGACAAGTATTTAAAAATGGAGGGAAGTACAAAACATAATGTAACGTACATAAGCTAGGAAACAATCCTCCTAAAAGATTTATCACCATAAATCCTAAAGATTTACTACCTAATATTTAATATCTCATATCTCTAAATTAAATTTGCAATGTCCAAAAAGAAATAACTTTTGATTAGGAAGATAATCATTATTATAATACATATATAGAAGGAACAAATAAAGAAGGGAATTGCATTTGATTTCTAACAAATAATTTAACAAATTAAATTGAGCATTAATTAGTAGCCTTTTCTAAATATGACCAGTCCTAATTATGTAATATCATATTATAATTGGAAAGTAGGATTTTTGAGCATTTGCCTATGTATATAAATAGAATACAAGTAAATCTAAATTGCACACAAAATTGTTTGTTTTCTTTTTCATCATAAGAATCACCTATGGCTAAGAGATTTCATACTTTGTTCATCATATTATTAGTGTTCTTGCTCCCATATGGTAAGTTATCGACGATTTATTAAAGTATATATATTCTTAATATTAGAGCAAATTTTATGTAATTTTTGTAAAATTCTTGCTTAATTACAAGCATATCTTTAATTTAATTTTTCATTGTAATTGGTGAATATTTTTATTATCAGGTATTATGTGTGGTAGTGGTGGTGGTCGACTAGTATGTTCTGAGTATCCAATTATTGTTGCACCATGCGATAATAATATTTGTGAAGTTTCTTGCTTAGCTGAAGGCAGTAGATTTGACAATGGAGGTTGCATCGATTACTCTACATGTTGTTGCGACATTGATGATACATAGTAGTACAATTTAATTCACTAGTAGAAAAAACGTCATTGTCTTGCTTGCTTAGGGTGTATTTACGTCAATGTTGCAACAATTGGTGATGCAATTCCATTCATTTGCGTCTTCAGTATTGATGTAATTCTTGAATAATTAATGCTTGGCTTGGTGTAAGAAATTTATTTAGAAAAAGTTATTTATAAATTATATTCTTGATCTTCTAAAGGTGTGGAGTCTCTCGTGTTACTTATAAATGTAATATCATGCTTGACAATAATTTAGTAACCTGTTGGGTGTAATATATATTCAGTTCTCGAATCATTATTATGACCTCCATCATCGACTTTATTATCAATTTAAACAAAAATTTACTTCAAACTAACAGCTAACACTTTTGGACTTTAACAGCTATGAATTTTATTATTGAAGTGAACCTAATTATTCTTAAGTGCACCCATTATACCCCAATTAAATTCCATATTTCACACTTAATGCTATACGTTGACCTAATTATTCATAATTGCACCCATTTATCCCAATTAAACTCCATATTGCACACCTTAATGCTATATGTCGTTAATTTACCCTCCGCCCAAAAACCCTAAAATATGATAAATAATTGGGGTTAAATGTATGGGTGTAATTAGGGATATATGGGGTTGAATGAATGTAATTAATGGTTAATCCCTGGTTTATATAGTGGAAAGAATAAATTAAAGAAATGTAATGAACATATAGCTAGAGGGCTCGTGGCCACTTCCCCCACCCGCCACCCTTTACGTCATCTATATTGACATTTATACAGTAATTTATTATTAAGTCATGTTCACTTTACCTTATTATTTTGCTAAATTAAAATTAATTTTATTGAATTGAAATTATTTTCACAGAACTAAAATTATTTTTACTAATTAAAACTTATTTTATTGATACTCTACTATATATGTTTTTTAAAATTACTAATGGTATTTATTAAAAAATTTATTTTATTGAATTAAAATTTTTTGCTTAAATGAACTTATTTTTAATAACTAAATTTTTTCTTCTTCTTCTTTTTTTTTTTTTTTTTTTTAAACAAGAAACTAAAATTATTTTTACTGAACCGAAATTGCTTTTATACAATATCGTTATTTTAAGGTGACTAGGGTGGCTAACGCGTGCAATGCGCGCGCCATACTTAGCCATATTCGGGAAGCTCTTACGGTTTAACTTTACACCATAACTTTAGTTGTTAGTAGTATTAATGCGAGAAAATATGTAAATAAATATTTATAGGTGTATAAATGTCCGGCTGTCCGCACACTATTTGTAAGAGTTTTAAAAAGAGCTAATTAACATAATGGGGGCAATTAGGTAATAAATTTTTTCGAGCGAGGGTATAATTTTCCAAGCACTAATGCATATTCACAAGAATTAACTCATATGAGTACTTTTTAAAAGATAGGGATGAGAATCAGACCAGGAGAAAAATGAAATAAATTGCCCCATGAGAATTATTGGTCATGTTGACATACTAATACTATGCCAACCTCCTAAATTTGAGGCTAAAACAAACCATTTGATCACCCCCTACAAATTCCTTGGATTTTGGAAGATTTGCTGTCGAAAGATAGAGACGAAGGAAATAAGGGGAAAAAATTCATAGGATTGTGTAAAATCTGGGGTAAAATCAATTGTATTGTATGAATAGCAGGGGAAGCTGGTAATAATAAGATCATACATCTTAATCTTCCCTTCTGCTGCATTGTCCACCAACTGTTTGATAAAATTCCCCTGTGAAAAAAATTCTATCAAATAAGTATGATTTTGATGATGGGTGTTAGATAATAGCCATGGATGACCAAAGAAAGATCCTTAGTAGGCGTAATAGCATGCCTCCTGATGAAAGTTCTTCTTGGAATTATGGGTCTCAATCTATGCATTCGACGCGCTCGTCGAAACCTGAGAGGCTATATAAAGTTTGGCCTGGGAACAATGTATGTGTTACCCTTTTTTCCTATGATCCTTATTGATGCTTTTCATGTTATTATTCATTGTATTTTTGAATTTGGAAATGTGGGGTTTTCATGTTTGTATGTAGTACATTTTGGTTTTAGCCATTTGATATGAATTGTGATCATTGCCTGTTTTGATAGTTGACAAAACATGAAAAGTTTCATGATTTTGAATTTGCATTGATGCTAAATTGCTAGTTGATGGTGATTAATTGAGCACTATATTAGCTTGACATGGGTACAAGTGTATGACATGCTAGGACTCGGAATTCTAGACATAGATTATATTTCTTAACAACTTTGGACACTGAAATCTCCATGAACCTTTCACATAACAAATGCATATGAAAACATTTTAGGTGGACTTGTTAACTAGTTCTTGTTGAAACTCTTATATTAGGTTCATTTGTGAGGATTATATGGCATAGTGTTTTTCTATCTCAGTTTTCTTATGTTTCTTTTCTCCACCAATATTTCTTTAATGATTAAATTGAGGTGTTGAGGTGAAATTGAAATGTTGAGCAAGGAATTAATTAATATGTTGGATTGTTAAGTTTACGACAACATTACATGAAATTAGAATAAAGAATCAAAGTAACTTAGGCTAAGCATGTGTTCATGGTCTGTTTGCTCAATTTATGTCATTTTTCCTGATTTTTATTGGCAATATGCTACTATGGGTGTAGAGCTGTTTCATGTAAATACAAGATTTGGAAGATCAAATCAAGGATGTTTTGATGTAATTTCATTTTATTTGATAAAAGTTTACTGGTTGTTGTTAAAGGTTTGATTCCTTTACAATCATGCTGGCCAAAGTGGATCAATGTTTACATGTGATGTTGTGTATCTCTAACTTGAATGAAAACTCTGTTTATCCTCCAAGCCTTTTTACATAAAGTTGAGAATTTTGGTTGTAGTTACTTTTTTACATGAAAATTGCCTAAACTATGCGAGGAGTAGCTTTGGTGAACACCCCCCTTGTTGTATGGCAGACATTACAAACTCTTATACTACCTCCGTTAATTTTTAGTTGCAACAAAGGGGTATTATTTGTGAGACATAAAATATTCATTTGTTGCAACTAAAAATTAACAGAGACAATATTAAATTCATTTGTGAGGGTTATATAGCATAGTGTTTTCATCACTTTCTTATGTACTTCGTATATTTTTTACTCACCGATAATATGTCTGTTATGATTTATCTGAGTTGTTGAGGTGAAATTTGAAAGGTTAAGGAATTATTAATATGTTGGATTGTTAAATATACAACAAAATTACATAAGACATAGTAAAGAATCAAAGTAACTTAGGTTGAGCAAGCATCCATGGTCTTTTTGTTCGATTGATGTTATTTTCCTCATTTATATGGACAATCTGCTACTATAGGCATAGTGCTGTTATCTTATACGTGCAAAAATTGGAAGATCAAATTAAGAATGTTTTGATCTAAAGTCATTTTATTTGACCAAAGATTTACTAGGGTTTGAATCCTTTTCGATCATTGCTAGACAATGCAAACTGTATCAATGTTTACATGTGATGTCGTGTAGCTCTTAGTTGAATGAAATGCCTAAGCAGTGTAAGGAATAGGATTGATTTACTTCCACTTGTTGCATGGCAGAAATTTCTTTGTGGTGGGAGATTGGTACTTGGTCCTGATGCGGGATCCTTGTATTTATCATCATTTTTGATAGGATGTCCAGCTCTTACTTTCTGTATAAGGATGCTCGTTAGGATCAAAGAACATGATCCACTATATGGATATGGGGTGCTCACCACAGGTGTCATTCTCACTTTTATGGTACGTTTTTCTTGGATTGATTTATGTTATTTTGAGCATTATTGATATATGTGTTAGTCTTATGCAGTTAATGAACTTTTGTAGGATTTGTTGTTCCTCTACATGACATCTGTTCGAGATCCAGGAATAATACCAAGAAACCATAGACCAATTGAAGATGAAGGTTCAGGTTCTTCATCAAGGGAATTGGTAGCAGCTGGCAAGTCTGGTATTCTTAGGATTCCTCGCACTAAGGATGTGACGATTAATGGCTACACAGTTAAAGTCAAGTTTTGTGATACTTGTAGGCTATACCGCCCACCCCGTGCTTCTCATTGCTCAATATGCAACAATTGTGTTCAGAGATTTGATCATCATTGTCCATGGGTGGGTCAGTGTATTGGACTAGTAAGTTGATTTCTATTATTCTTGATCATACAAATATATGACGCTTTGATATGGTATTGTCTGAAGTCTCTGTATTAAAAAAAAGGTTTTATCAAGAGTTTATTATTTCAATTTTTAGCCTATAAATTTTGAGTAACGAT
Source organism: Chenopodium quinoa (assembly GCF_001683475.1). Classification (NCBI taxonomy): domain Eukaryota; kingdom Viridiplantae; phylum Streptophyta; class Magnoliopsida; order Caryophyllales; family Amaranthaceae; genus Chenopodium; species Chenopodium quinoa. The sequence goes on from NW_018745281.1 coordinate 1,579,329, forward strand.
ACTACATATTCCAATGAAGCAAGATCTGCATCCCTCGGTCAAATTTCCCTCGTAATTTTGGCTGTATACATATATCTAGCTTTCTTGTATTCTCTCTGTTTTTTTGGTAACAACTTTACTGCAATCAGAAGGGTAAGGTTGTTCATTTGAATGCTCTAAGCTAATATTTCAAACTTTTGATAAAAGCTACCTCTACCACTAAAAGTTACCGTAACCCTTACATTGCCAAACACTCATATTTTTTTTGTTAAATAGTGGTTTGACTTAGTCAAACCACTAAAAGCTACTCAAAAGCTAATGTCGAACACACCCTAATGCATTTGCAGTTGTCTTTATAAAGTTATATATGATGGAACTTCCTGTAACCATTGAAAACACTGTCATCAAAATCCTTTCCTGAATGGTAGAACATCTCACTACTAAAACTTGATAAAGTATCTTTCAAGGACTTAATATGATTTATTCTTAACTAATTATTGCCTGTAAATAACTTCGACCATTACTATATAGGTGTCCTTGTTTTTCCAGGACCAAGTAGAACCCCTGCTTTCAGCCTATATATGACGGAAATAGTCTTCAACAATCTGTTAAAGAAAACATACGTAGTATGGATATTTATTAATATTATGCAGGCCTTTTACTTCAAAAAAAGAAAGAAAACATACGTAGTATTAATAACTGTATGTTACATACAGGGAAAGAAAAACAACCACTTTTTTATCCAATGGGTTACATTATCTTAATAATGAAAATGAACTGAATAATAAATCTGTTGCAGTAGCCTCTAACTACAATCAGTGTCAAACTTGTGCTATGTCAAAGAATGTTGATGATACGATTTTTTTTCTTTCAGTTTCGGATTCAGGTTTGAATGATTGATCACTTGAAATGGAAATCTGAATTTCTTTGTTTTTTTTTTTTTTGATCGATGCATGCATATGCTAATATGCCTTTGTTAGGTTTAACTATGTTGTTTCTTGCTCCACGACTGTAATATATTTTTCTCTTTTTTTTTTGTTTTATTTATTTTTTCTTTCAAACTTTTGCCCTGCTACAAGTGTTACTAACTGGAATTCTGAATTCTTTTGCAGCGTAATTACCGTTTCTTCATCTTATTCATATCTTCATCAACGTTCTTGTGCATATACGTCTTTACATTTTCATTGATGAATCTTCTTCGAAGAAAGAAAAGCCTCGTGCATTCTATGTCGCATGATGTTGTATCAGTCATTCTAGTCGTTTATTGCTTTGTAGCTGTCTGGTTTGTTGGTGGACTTACCCTCTTTCACTTCTACTTGATGTCAACCAATCAGGTGATGATCTTACACCAAAAAATCTAATAAGTTTACATTTTCTGCTATGAGAAAGTATAAGTTGTACAATGCTCGGGCTACAAAGCCTTGAGGCTTTAGCACATGGGGTATATCTCTACTTGAGCACACCCTTTATGTCATACTTATATTAGTTGAAGACTGTTAATTAGACTCTTTCATTTCATCTCAAATCTCTGTGTTAGATGGGTGACAGTTAAAAGACATAGTAGAACAAAAACATTCAAAGATTTCATAAAATGGTTGGTACTTGGAGCTCTTGAAGACATACTCATGTCCAAATGTTCTAGTCGAGTTTGTGTAACATAGATTTCAATTTTCATAGACATGTACAAGAACTTAAACATGTGCCACATATTTGGTCTCAATGTCTCATAACATTTTCACTACCATCTGATATTTTATGTTTTCCAAGGCAGACAACTTATGAGAACTTCCGGTATCGGTATGACAAGGGAAAAAACCCCCATAATTTTGGTGTGGTCAAAAATATTAAACAAGTCCTATTCACCAAAACGCCACCTTCAGCTATCAATTTCAGAGAGCTGGTGATCGTAGAAGACGTAGTTATACCTATGACTCCAAGTGACAATGAAAGCTATACTGGATTCAGGAAAAATTCAGATCAGGAAATGACACAAAGGCTCACACAAAGTGGGCGTTGGGTGCTTCAAAGTAATTATCAGAACCTTAATTATGCAGATAGTGATGAACAGTTAAAGAAGAAAGTAGGTAACCAAGACACTTCAACTGATCAGTTTCTATTGGCCCCAGGACAAGCTTCTGCACCTCAAGGATATCAAGCCACATCTCGAGATGCTGCTGACATGGCAAAGAAATCCGAGAATGTTGATGTTCGTTAAGGCTGCCATGTGAATACCCTGATTGTGAAGGTAATCTCAACTCTAACTTTATACAAACTTATATAGTATGCAAGAGGAATATTAGCAAGGTAAACACCATTGACAGTTTATGCTAGATTTAAGTCCTATATCTATTATAGCTGTATTTTTCTCTTCCAGTGGATAGTTGGGACTTTTCTTTCTGATTACTGAACGAGATTCTCCAGGGTTTAAAAAATTATTGATGTGTCAATGCTAGTTCTTGAAATCTCTCAAATTCTTACATTTTCACGGTCTGTTTTTTTTTTTTTTTTTAGATTTACAGCCATTATGAGGCATAGCGGTTTTTATTTATAGCCATAATATTCTAATGTAAAATAAAGGCTCAACTAGCTTGCTTCTCTATTAGGATGGAGAACAAAACTAATTGATATTGACTATTAATGCATCTGAGTTCTGATTTTACTATATATCTGCAGCATAACTGTATAATGCATCAAAGACCGAGAAAATTGATATATGACTCTCATTAGGTACTAAATGCACCTCCCAATTATCACAGCCATCCAACATACCACCTTGTACCTTAACATACCACCATAAGAGATTTCATCACACCTATCTTCTCCACTCGATTTTTTTTTTTTGGTTGCATTTCCCAGAGATTTGCAGAACACTTCTCAAACAACTGCCCCATGAAGCATTACTCGGATATGCAAAATTTTGAGCCATTTCTGAGACAACAGATGCAGAATCTTCTTACCTACAACTTCCATAGATTTAATGCATTAATCATTACAAGATCTTCCATCATACCAGTATTCTAATTACTGATTTATTGTAAAATCATGCTCTTTGTATACGTTGTGCAATTTAAGCGAGTTGGTGGAATGTATGTTGCTGACTTGCTGCTTTATATTTCTACTGAGTTATATATGGTTTTAATTTGAGTGTGTTCATCTGTATTAGCTAATTAGTTGATATATATCCGCTTGTTAGTTACAGGTTGAAGCAGGTAATCACAACATCATGGTTAAATCAAGTGAGAATTATTCTCATACATGGACCTCTAATGGAATTAGGCTCATGAATCGTTTGTATATTGAGGTACATAATCGATCATGAGGGATTTTTTTCGTGATTTAGACGACAAAGGAAAAGACTTAAGTATCTATCATGTACCTAAAAGGAGAAAGAGTTCAATTCTGTGTTCTGGTGGCACCAAAAGTGTATTATGTAAAATTTTACAGTGAAATGAGGTGTATCATTTTGTAAAATATCTGCAGTTTTACGTTTAGGAGTTTTTTTTTATTTTTTCTTTTTTGTTTCGGTTTAATTTTCAATTCCCCATTTTTTTTTTCTTCCCTCCAAAATAATTTTCCTTATTTAGACCATCTCCAATGGCAGTGGCGTCACCAGGATTTTCGAACTGTGGGTTCGAAACTTCCGAAATTTGAAATCATAATTAACAAAGGAATAAAAATACAATAATTAAATATTCAGTACATAAATAAGTTCAAACTATGGATTACAAATAGATTACACATAGAAAAATGAAAAGAAAAAAAAAAAAAAAAAACTACAGAAGCATTCTTCGAGTCTTCATACTTTGGAAGCGTTCCAATACATCATCATCACTAACTCTTGAAAATAAATCTCTTTCAAGAAAAGTGACTAAATTATCATTCAATAGTTGATCACCCATACTATTTCGCAACTTATTTTTTACGTATGTCATTGAGGAAAACACTCGTTCCACGCTTGCTGTTGCAACCGGAAGGATCAATGCTAGTCTTATAAGCAAGTAAACTAAGTTGTAAGTAGTATGCTTATTTGTTTCAACAAGCATCATAGAAAGCTCATGAATACCCTTCAAGTCTCCAAACCTTGCATCTTGGCGCACATCATTAATATAAAATTGAAGCTCATGACGAAGTGCAGTCATCGTCATATCATTAGTTGGAAACTCTTTGGGATATAACTCAGCAAGTCTCAACAACTTTTGCATATCAAATGCCGCAAATGAATTGATCGGGTTTAAGCATGACACACAAATAAGTAACTCCATATTTTCTTCACCAAATCTACTATTGAGCTCTTGGAGTTGTAAATCAATAACACTTATAAACATTTCTACCCGAAATCGATGAAGATTTGAAACTTTGGCAAAGAAGCGTCTTGACCTTCCACGAGGAACATACATATCATCCATAGTAGGAACTTCTACATCATGTTTAACACAAAAACAAACCACAAGATGTAAAAAGTCTACCCACCCATGGTATAATAGGTATATCGTATATCCGTATACAGGGGCGTTGCAACTAGTCTGCTGCACACAGCACACACATGATAAATGCAGAAGGAAATCAATGAATGAACGAAATAACATATGAAATTATGAAAACTAGAAGGCAGAATAGCTGGGCTAATGCTGTGACTTCTCCTGGCTCTTATAGAAGTGTACTTATACCTCTATAGCTCTACCTTATGTAGAGGAGTTGTATTATCACGTTTAATTCTTAGTCGCTACAAGACTAATTATAATCATCTAAATAAAATCATACCAATCTAAGCAATAACATCAACCACTCTAGCTAATTAGAAGGTAGAAATTAGATTGTTTATTATTCTTGATCAACAAATAGTTAGAATGTTTACGATAAGATATTGAGCAAGGTGAGGCCATATGTTGAAACTTTTCAAGAGAATGTTTTTATGCTACGAGGTAATTAACAAAGTCTAGCCCATTCAACATTCTTACAACTTTTCAGAGGTAATTAACAAAGTCAAGCCAATTTAACACTCTTACAATTTTTCAAGAGAATATTTATACTTGAAATATAAGATAATTATAACCAAATTTCAGCAATTTACAAAAAATTCTGCAATTTGTAATGTATATTAGCAATTTAGCATATGAATTTCAAGTATTAGCATAATAGCATATGTATATGTATATTAGCAATTTAGCATATGAATTTCAATTTTCAAGTATTAGCATATGTATATGTATATTACTATATTAGCAATTTAGCATATGTATATTAGCAAAAAATCCCCAAATTCACTTACCCCTACATACGGTGGGTCTGCTCCGCCACGGCCGCACGGCGCCACTCAGGGGCGGAGCTACGGTGGTCAGCTGAGTGGCTGACTAGTGACTACTGGCCTACTGCTGACCTGCCGTGCTGCGGTGCTGGCTGAGTGCCTGAGTGGCTGCTGCGGACTTCTGCGGTGCTGCGCCCGTGCGCCGGGAAGAAAAGGAGCCAAGGAGGAAGAACGGGAAGAGAAGGAGCCAAGGAGGAAGAACGGGAAGAGATTAAGAGAAGGAGGAAGAAGTTAGGGTTTTGCAATTTGGGGGAATGAGGAAGAGGAAAGCTGGAAGCAGGGGATTAGGGGAAGCAGGATGAAAGGAAACAAAATGAAAAAATAAAAGTGTGAGTTATGGGTTTCGAACCCTGAACCCACAAACTCTTGTATCATTGTATGATGAGAGGTAAAAATAACCACTGGGCTACAACTTTACTTGTTGCCATATAATACACAAATATTCTATTTAAACCTATTTTGATTTTTTTTTTTTTTTTAAAAAAAAGTTTTTAATTTTTTTCAAAAAATCAGTGGGTTCAATGAACCCACTTGAACCCACCGTGGCTCCGCCCCTGTCCAATGGTGAGACTTGAGAGAGTTTTTTTTTAAGAGAAAGAGAGTATTTTTTGCAAAGGATACTAATAAGTTGGTACCTTTATCAATATTATAATATATAATGTAATTTATTTAAGTTTTTTTTTTTTTTTGAAACTTACAATAGGATTTGGTGGGCCATAAATTAAAAGTGACATTAGTATACTTTAGAGAGTCTCACCATTGGAAAATTAGACTTCACATGAGTTACTAAATTAAGAAGTGGGTTGAGTATTAGCATTGGAGGTAAAAAAACAACTCATTTTGTATTTCAATACTCAAAGTTGAGTGTTACTAATGGAGATGGTTAAAGACCCAATTTGTATATTTTCATAAACTTAGAAATTTTAGTAAAGCTTTTTTGCGTGGAAAAAAAAATGTGTTTTTCATTATGGGGCCGTGGAGGTGTAATAACTTTCAAGTATTATTAGTGTGATGGGCAAACTAGAAGATGAAGCTAAAGTAATGATATTATAATTATTTATCTATCATATAACCAAAGTTTTGTATGTAAGAATCTAACTGTTGAAGTTGATGATCGCAATTTTTGTAATATGCTTCTTTATTTTTATATTATTTGTTTATGCAAAATATCATTCTTTACTACATGCCACCTATTTCTATGTAGTTAAATCAGGGAGTTATAAACTGAAAGGGGATAATATTAACAATAATATCAAACTTGTGTCTAATAAGCATATTTCATTATAACTTTTGTTGTTTAGACTTGGGTAATCATTTTGAACACCAGTAATTTGATATGTGTACAAGTATTTAAATAGGCTAAATTTGGATAAAGATTAATAAGTTTAGGAAAAATAAGTTCTGATAAGTTTAGAGTTTTCCCACACAATGAAATTATTGTGAAAGTCTTTCACTGAAAGCTCTTCAATTCACTAAGGAAAAAAGTTTATGGTAAAATAAATACCCCTTTGTCCCCAAATATAAGTCTAATTTACCCAAAAAACTAGTCCTAAACCAGAATCTTACTTTGTATTTGTTATTTCACTTGTATTTCTTTATGCACTTTTAAACAAATCTCACTATCTTGTATTTTTTATTAAATTCACTACAATTAACCAAAACTCCACTATCTTGTATTTTATATTCATTTTAATCAAGTCTACTAAGTCATTTTATCTTCCCAAAAACTTGTGCAAAAATCAAATAATGTGATTATTAATTGGGATGGAAACATTGAGGGAGTATGTTTTTAAAAAATTAATCAAAAAGTTATAAATTCGATTAAGTTTAGATAAATGAAAATCAGGTGAAAAACATACCTACATGACTCTATCTAATTGCTTGTACAAAAATTGTCCAAGTTCGACAAAGATCATGTTAAACCCAACAATGGCGATAACCAATGGTATTTTGTGCAAAAGGGTTATCAATCTTATCATATGAAAACATAACTTTTGTGTCAAAGTTAATTTAGGTGAATCATGAGTTTTATTTTTTCAACTTTATTTTATTATTTCAAATGAGTAAAAATTTTCCTAAAAAAAATAAAAAAATAAATAATAAAAAAAAGAGTAAAATTGATAGCAAATCATTATATTAATACTTTATCACTATTTTTTTTATTATTATTGTAAAAATTTTCTAATGGCAAAGTCATCATATATAGAAGGAGTATGGAGTACTTAATTAAATAAATGTATAAAATCCTTAAAAAATCATTATCTGATAATAATCTATTATAAAGCCTATAAACTTGGTTCAATAGCCAATCTACAAAAGAACATATTCACTTCAAGTTTAAACTAGCCAAATTCTTACCGAACGAAACTTTAAGTAAGGGCTTGTGTAGCTCACCTTATTTTTCCTTATTTGGTCTTATATAATCTGATAAGATGTGATCTGGTCTGGTATGATCTGATTGTCTGATTTGACCTTAAGCATACGACAATCTATCATATACCCCTGTGTTTTTTGTTTATTCACCATATACCCCTAAACTTTTTTAAATTCATCAAATACCCCCGAGTTTTCACAAAAATACACCATATACCCTTAATGACTAATGATTGTTAACTTCGTCAGTTATTAGGGTTAATTATAACCCGAAACCACCCACATTCCTTTATCCCACCCCCAACAAAACCACCCTAAATTTCCTTTTCTCATCTTCAAAATCAATCATACGGATATGGTTATGGAGATTTAGAGTGGTTTTGAGGGTTGGAGAAAGGAGAGGAGTGGTTTCGGGGATTGAAGGAGAGATCTAAGGTGTTTTCGATGCATAATTAACCAAATTCCACACATTTTGTTGTCATTAGGGGTATATGGTGAATTTTTTTAACAACTCAGGGGTATATGGTGAATTTGAAAATTTTAAGGGGTATGTAGTGAATAAACAAAAAATTCAGAGGTATATGATGAAAAAATCGAAAAATATATCAAGTGATGTCTTGTTAGATTCATAATCATGTGTAATTTATTAATATGCAATTTTCATAATTTTTTCATTACGAAATTAAATATATTTAGCGATAAAAAAATTGCACATAAAACGATAGTTTGATCTGAACTTATTTTTTCTGATCTGATCTGAACTTATTTTTTCTGATCTGATCTTGAACTTAATTTTTTCTTCTAAAATAATCAAATAAGTTAAAATAAGTTGAATTAAATAAGGCCTAAATAATTTTTTAAAAAATCATTCAAGCTCGAGCTAGCTCAAATACTAATAATTCTTATCGAGTTTATCATAGAGTATTTGTAAATCTATTTATTTAGCGTTGGAGTGGATGCATGGTGATGGTAGCAAAATCAACGATGAATTGAAAGGCAACCAAACCGCGTGAAGACAAATTCTAATATTGGTATACGGCAGCACGTAGATTGGTCGGACCAACCAAAAACCAACTAACATGAATTTCTCAAATCTAATTAATTGATTTTATAATATATAATTTCATAAAATGTATTTTTTTTTTTTTTTTTTGAAAGATCATAAAAATGTATTTAATGTTAATATTATAGTCTTAAATATCATGATCAATTAATTTTATTGATAAAAAAAAATCCATAATCTACCTGAAAAACCGCGAGAAAATTGAAAGTTCCGCCATTTTCCAGCGTGGACTACGGCTACGTGCCAGATACCATTATAGAGAGATAATAAAGAAGGAAATAATAAAAATAAAAATAAATAAAGTCAGAGAATTTGGGAATTTTTCATTTTTTTCAACATTCTGAAAAGAGAAACTATTTTGCTGTTTCACAAGTAAAAGGAAAGAAAATAAAAAAGAGAGAGAAGACTCAGAAGCTCAGGAATTCGAAAGATCTAATCTTTTTGTTGAAATCATTTTGCTGGGAAATTTTGAGGGAATTTTCTGATTTGTATTATTTTCTTTCTATTTTTTGAAATTTCATTGAATAGTGATTTTTCTAGAGAATTGAGTGATTTTTGTTTCCTTTTTGGTGGATTTCATTTGATATAATTATGAGGGTGATTAAAGATTGTTGCAGATGTAAGAAAAGATAGAATTTTTTGAGAATTTCTTGGGAATTCTGGGTTTTTTGTGGGTCTTTTGAAGCTTTCAATTGATGATGGCCGCCAACAAACCCAAGAGGCTCTTTGAAGTTTGGAGGGGCAATAATGTAATTTTCGTTTCTTCTCCATAAAATTTTTATTGTTATACTTTGTTTATTTGATCTAATATTGAATTGGTTACTTCTCATTTTTAGTTAGAAATTCTGGGCTTTAATGATTATGTATGAATATGATGATACGATGATTTTATCTGTTTTTACTTGGTTTATTAATTTTCAGTTGATTATGATAAGCTGAATGATTTTAGGATATTAATACTGGGTTTCATATGTTTAATAAATCAAATCATGGTTGAATTGTCATATTATTGGAAATTTACCTAAGTTTTTTTGGGGTGATAATGATCAGGCTCAGCTTTTATTCATACTGTATGATCAGGGTTTAGTCTTGTGTTTCGAAAACGATTATCAGGGTTTTTCCTAGTAGGGTTTATGGTTATTGATGCAAAGAGTAACCTGCAGTACACCCAAATGGGATTAAAAAATCTCATCTTTGTGCAAAAAGTTGTCTTGGAATGAATGAAGCAGTCTTTCTTTGGTTGTTAACTGCTAGATATTAGGGACCCTTTGATAGGTGTCGGAGAAGGTCGAATCAAGGTCAAAGTGGAAGCTTAATTCAGATAAGATCGGACTTGTGAATGTTTATGGCTTTCTGAGGAATAGAAGATCAGATTGGGGAAGAGAACAACAATTGACCTATATGCTGTCAGGTTTGGGTTTAGTTAAGATTTCATATAAGGTTTGCTACTATCAAGTCCTATAGAAACTGGCATTGTACCAGTTCAAGGGGTAGAAGCGCGTACATATAGACCTCCCAAACCCTGCTTAAGATTGGATTCACTTGGTGGGGGTGTTGTGTATAAGGCTATTAGTACCCATTAGAAATTAGATTAAGTCATGATCGATTTTGAATTGATCTTTAAAAGATAACTTTGGTTTTATTTTTTGAAAGATTAAGTAATTCTTGATGCAAAACCCATATTTTTGAAAGATCCAATGCTATTCCAAATGCTATTTAGTGCAAAAGCTGAAGTATGAACTTATTTGGCTCAAAGCCTTTTATGAGCAGAATTGGAAATTGGAAGCATACTTGCTGATTGATATTCTTTTTGTGTTCATAGAAATTTCTCTGTGGAGGAAGATTGATATTTGGACCTGATGTGGGATCAATGTTTTTGTCGAATCTCTTAATTGCCGGGCCAGCGTTGACTTTTTGTATAAAGGTGTTTGTGAAGGCGAAAGACAACAGTAAATGGTATCCTGTAGCAGCAGTTGGACTATTCCTAACCATCTTGGTAAGTTTTGTTTGGTGCTTATGCCCACCACTATTCACATTGCTTCTATGTATATGTTTTTTTTGGTGAAAAGCTTCATAGTGTATGTGAAAGATTATAAGCACACAAGTTCTCCTAGAATAAGGTTGTTAAGGGCGAAGGAGCAGTTGTGAACTGATGAAGAACAGGAGGATAATATATCATTCCTCTAGTTTTCCCGTCTCCTTGAGTCCCACTGAACACCTATCTCTCAAGATCAAGAGAAATATATAAGGGAAACAAATTCTCGTTGCCAACCCAAAAGTTTTTAAAACTCATACAGTATTGCTAAAAATAGAAATGGTTTCGCAAGCAAAACACTTGGATAATCTAAGAACACCGCATGCTGTCTAATTGACTATTATTGTATAATCTGATCATCAATACACTTTCTTGCAGGACTTAATGTTTCTATACATGACATCTGGGAGAGATCCTGGAATAGTCCCCAGAAATTCGAGGCCCCCTGAACCTGAAGAATCTGATATAACAAACCCTTCAATGGAGTGGGTCAATGGAAGACACCCTCATTTAAGAATACCTAGAGTGAAAAATGTATTAGTGAATGGTTACACTGTTAAGGTGAAGTTTTGTGAAACATGCTTGCTTTATCGCCCTCCGCGTGCTTCCCATTGCTCCATTTGCAACAACTGTGTACAGCGGTTTGACCATCACTGCCCCTGGGTCGGTCAGTGCATAGGACTTGTAAGTAACCTGTTGTCACGGAATATGAGAATTTTTAAGTTTATATTATATTTTGTGTGACATGTTTATTGGCTTTAATCTTTTGATCAATGATGTTATCCTTCCATTAACCTACCCTTCTCAGAAAAGAGAAACAATAAATAGATATAGTCACTAGGCATGGATATTTTAATGCAAATTGATACTTGAGTTGGACAGTAGAGGGTTGTGATTTGTGTGATTGTGAATCAATGAGCATCCCCCATTGGCCTTTGAAAACTATCCATATGATATTTAACTAGATATGCTTTTGATCCATATGCATGCAGCCATGCAGATTTGTGATGATTAATTTTTTTTTCCTGGGCATCTGATTTGTAAAACATCCATCTATCTGTAATTATGTGAATTATACGGGTTTTCTAACCCCAGACTTCTGCAAACCCCCATCTCTAGGGTTATATTTGGCTTTTTTAGTGCAATTTCATAGCAGTCTGACTACTTGATGGTTATTAGCCTGAATGTAGTGCCTTCTAATTTTTTATGGGAATAAGACACTGGTTTAATGGCTATGGAAATAAGCTGATTTTACGATAATGGAAATTATGGGGTGATGGCCTATTACTCGTGGTTGTTAGAGCTGTTGCCCATGCAAACACATTTGAAAGTTCATAATTCATACAGGTATTTGCAATATTTTTCCCTAGCTAATGCACCTCAGAATCAATAGCATGAGCTACGTAGCTTTACAAAAAGACTTCTTTTAGCAAATTTGTTGTTCCAAAGAGATGGGGCTAGAGTAATAACTAAAAGATGTGCCTGACACAATTAAAAATGGCTAAAAATGTGCACCTGTTCATTATTGTAATTACACATATATATGTAGCTATAACATCTTTCTTGGTTTTGCAGAGGAACTATCGTTTCTTCTACATGTTCATACTTACGGCAACAATCCTATGCCTATATGTTCACATATTTTCTTGGGTTAGCCTAGTGAACGAACCAAAGGGTCTTTTGAAGGCTATGGCACACGATATCCTCTCTGTTGTCTTGATTGTATACTGCTTCATAGCTATCTGGTTTGTTGGAGGCTTAACTGTTTTCCATTTCTACCTTATGAGCACCAACCAGGTAATTTCCAGTTTAATCGTTTGTAATCTGATTTATTCTTATAGCTTCAAAAACGTCAATGGTTGTGAAAGTAAGATGCTCACTTTAACACTTTAGATTCCGATGTAAAATAAAGAGAAGATATCGAAATAAATAAAATAAAATGGGAGAAGAGATAAGAAAGGTGAACTGAGGTTTCGTGCTGTATGATGTATAATAGTCTGACTTAAGAGTCATATCATGTAGAATCTGTACATGAAATGAAGAATTTAGTGCTTTACAATGTGTTGCTCATTATGCTGGGAATAGCCTGTATGCTTGAAATATGTTCATATTGACAGGAATAGTGCCATTTTTGTCATTAATCGTTCATATTGACAGGAATAGTGCCATTTTTGTCATTAATCTTTAACTGAAATGTTGGCTGAAGTATTATTGGATCAAGTCTTATTATATACTTTTTTGTACATGTGCAGACAACTTATGAAAATTTTCGCTACCGGTATGATAAAAAGGAGAATCCACATAATAAGGGGATACTCCAGAACTTAAGAGAAATCTTCTTCACTCGACTAGCCCCTTCATTGAATGATTTCCGGGCAATTGTGTCTGAAGAAGACCAGGTACCAGACAAACGGATGCATGTTCACCCATCTTTTAAAGCGGATTTCAGCTCAAAGGAGAAAATAGACATTGAAGCAGGTGATAAGCATCATGATGATGAAGATTATACACTTCCTAAAATTTTGCGCAATTTAAGCTATGATTATATTGAGGACAATGTAAAAAGCAAGAATAGTGGAGAAAGGATCTACCAAAGAAGTAGCTCTTTTTTGGTTGATGAAGGACCAAGAAATTTTTTGCATAATTCCGTCGCTGAAGATGAGTTTGGTGAAAGGATCTACCAAAGAAGTAGCTCTTATGGTGCCGCACAGCCTAGCACACAAGAACCCAGGTGCTTTGTGATTACTGTACTTTACTACGATGTTCATAACTTCATACTGTACATTGTTATGCATTTTTTGTTATTTCGGGCTTTAGATCCCAATCCTGGCTAATTATCTAATAATTTGACAACTAACTAGGGTGAATATCGATAATGTCCTTGTTGAGTCTAACTATTGTTTGGTCATTCAAATTATTAGACATTTCACCTCTTGTTAGTTTGCTAACTAATTAGGCAAGTAGACTTTACTAAATTGGATACTGTTTGATGTATTCCATTTATAATCCTTTTTAAAATATCTGACCCTTGCTGAGTTGCTTCACTTTACATAATATCTTGCTTGTCTAACCAATATTTTACGTCTGTAACTCTGTATAACAGACATGATCCTCGCCCATCTGTATAGCAGAAGACTGATGTCAGCTAAAGTGTTGATGTTGTTTCGGCCATGAAAGGTCTAAATCTGTCTGAATCGACTTGTGAAGTTCAGAATAATATTGCACATAAAAACATTGAGACTCGGTGGTGCTGTGGTGGAGCAAAAGTCGAGCTCCAAGGAAATGACACAGAATTTCCCCCTTCTTTTGCCTACAAGAATTTCCAAACATTCTATGTACTTGAGATTACATATTGTAACTTCTTTTTAGCTTTTTTTTGTTTTTCCTCTTTTTTTGTTGGGGTTTATAGTTTTGTAGGGTTTGAAGAGCTGACAATTGACAGAAATGCATGATTTTTATAGGGTTGCTTAAAAAATGTACCATTCTACACTGCTGTCTTCTCACAACTGTAAATTATTGACAAATAGTTTTGACCCTTATACAATATACATGAATTGGGTTATTTAATCTTTTAAATAGCTAATTGTTCTTTAATTTGTTGTTTGTATATTAATCCGCACACTATAATTTGTTTAATAAAGATTACTGGGTAAGTGACAACAGACAATTTTCTATGTACAACCGGTTGTGCCATTAATTAATGCATTAACTTTGCTCATTTTCTTGTACCTTTGCGAGCATTGGGCCAAAAAATGACCTTGGTTGTAGGTGTCATAATTTTAATAGCAACTATCTTTACACTATGCAAAAAAATTTATGCACCATGCTCTACTTTTAATGTGTGTATAATATGAAGACTATTGAAATGTACATGGTAACACTTGCATCTCATGGTAGTGGTACACCCAACATATATATAATATGTATGCGTTGCCAAGTCTCTCAGCTGTCACACAAACTTTATTGCACATATCCTATTTAGTATTTACTCTATTCACCGTGGCTCCATACAATACGAGCATATATAAATAAAAGTCGAGAACTATTGATAAATCTAGAAAGTGATTGTGAATCAAAGAGTCACATTTTTTTTGAGGGAATCATAGTGTCACATTTTTGTTATCCATACATGAAATGATCAGCCAAATTGAATCATAGATGACTTTATAATACAAACCATAAAACCTCCAAAAATCTTACACAATCATATAGAGCAAGAAGAGCCACATACATATCAAGGCCAAGTTGGAACACCCACAACCCCTAAGTCCTTAACCCATCAAAGAAATCAAGCCAACCCATCACCACATGACACGTGGCAAACACCCACTTCAACCTCAAGATTTCATTGGATCAGATTCATTACCCTCAAAATTTCCCAAAAAAAAATCAAAAAATAAAAAATAAAAATTATAAAAATAAATAAATCACTTTTCTAACCATCCCAAAACTCCCACCAATATTATCCTCCCTCTCTAGCTATCTTCTCAATCCTCAGCAATGGCAGCAGAAATGGCACTCCTAAAACCCATTTCAAAGTTCAGCCCGAAACTAAGCCCAAACCCGATAACCCGACCCGGAGCAAAAAGCTTCAGAGTATCCATGTCAACAACATCAACGCCCACAAAAACATCAAAAAAGGGGAATAAGAAGGAAATTCAAGAAACCCTTTTAACACCCAGATTTTACACCACTGATTTTGATGAAATGGAGCAGCTTTTTAACACCCAGATTAACAAGAACCTTAATGAAGCTGAGTTTGAAGCACTTTTGCAGGAATTTAAGACTGATTATAATCAAACTCACTTTGTTAGAAACAGTGAGTTTAAGGAAGCTGCTGATAAGCTTGATGGACCTTTGAGACAGATTTTTGTTGAGTTTCTGGAAAGGTCTTGTACTGCTGAGTTTTCTGGGTTTCTTCTTTACAAGGAGCTTGGTAGGAGGCTTAAGGTAATTTTTACTCTTTTTTTTTTTTAATGTTTTTTGATTGATTAAGTTGGCTGTTTGTTTAATTGTAAGCAATTCTAAGTTTTGTTGTGGTGGGGTGGTACTCGTGACCTTCAATCAAATTCCGTAATCAAATTCCGTCTATAATGCTTCAAATGCTAACTATAGTGACTAATCAAGTGGGTTATTAGCTTACTTGTGAACAATTTTAAGTCGCGTTATATGCATTGAATCAAATTCCGTCTATATCACTTCAAATGCCAACTATAGAGACTAATTAATTGGGTTATTAGTTTACTTGTGAGCAATTTTAAGTTGTGTTATATTTAGTCTACATCACTTAGCATGTTGACTATAGTGACTAATTAAGTGGCTTATTACTATAGTTTACTTGTGAGTAATTTATAGCCGTGTCGTGGGATAGCATATGATATTAGATCGAATTTTGTCTATATTACTAACTAGTATGATGGTTCTCTATTTATAATTGTAGAGAATTTTGTTTGTGGGTATCTGTATTACTAACAGGAGTAACAGCCACTGTGGCTCAATTTATAGTTGTGAATTTATTTGGTGATTTTCTCTGCTTTTGTCAATGGCAAAATTCGGGTTTAAGTGAACTAATTGTATTCAGTTTTTAATTATTATTAGGAAATTGAAGTTAGGTGTTTGTTTGGTGGTTTTTGAAGTTCATGTCTGTTAATTTTGGGACTTGTGATTTGTACTTAGCTCAAAAAAGTGCAAATGGGAAACTATTAGGAAAATTAAAAAATTTACGAAAAAATAAACAAAAAATTAAAAAAGGGCCCAACCGGGTTCGAACCGGTGACCTCTTGATCTGCAGTCAAATGCTCTACCACTGAGCTATGGACCCTCAGTGTTTATTTTATGCTAATCCGTGAATTAAATTGAATTATCGCACTAATACAATCTGCATGATTTTAATTATGACATAGAATTAGTTATTCTAGTGTAAGATATTGTTCTAACAATGTGACATATTGATATTTGATGTCCTTTAATTTTGCAGAAAACAAATCCAGTGGTGGCAGAGATTTTCTCTCTTATGTCTAGAGATGAAGCCAGGCATGCTGGGTATTTCTTCGCAACGCTTTACCTTAAAACTTCTCCAGTTCGTTCTATTTGTACAGAACTTTGATCATATTCACAAGGTTCCATTGCATTGCGGATGGTCCTTGTGGATGTTATTGCAATGTAATTTCAGCCTCTGAATGTTAATTAGGTACCAAAAGTTTTTCACCTGAACTGTTTATTATCTTGTGCAGGTTTTTGAACAAGGGTTTGTCAGATTTCAATCTGGCCTTGGACTTGGGTTTCCTGACCAAAGCTAGGAAATACACTTTCTTCAAGCCAAAGTTCATCTTTTACGCGACATACCTATCAGAGAAGATTGGTTACTGGAGGTACATTACCATTTACAGGCACCTTAAGGAAAATCCTGAGTACCAGTGTTACCCCATCTTCAAGTACTTTGAGAACTGGTGCCAAGATGAGAACAGGCACGGAGATTTCTTCTCTGCTCTCATGAAGGCGCAGCCCCAGTTCCTCAATGACTGGAAGGCCAAACTCTGGTCCCGTTTCTTCTGCCTCTCGGTAATCATCACATTCACAAGTTATCCCTTTGCTATATCTACTTTTATGCTGTGGGATCTGAAAGCAAGCACTCAATTTTAGGGGATATTGGACTACAAGTACTGTAAGTCTGTAATGATACCATTTATTTTAAACTTCTATATCTATGTTTGTCACAGGTTTATGTGACCATGTACCTCAACGATTGCCAAAGGACAGCATTCTATGAAGGCATTGGGCTCAACACCAAAGAATTCGACATGCATGTCATTATTGAGGTGAGACAATGAAATTGAAGAATGCTTTCATTCTCATGTACATTCTATCTTCCTCACATTTGAATCTTGGTGTTTGGTATGTCTCCAAGTGTCAAAATCGATGATTTACATAAAAGTTCCATGTTTCTTTTGGTCCAAAGAAAGTATTAAAGGTTTTTGTACCCATGTCAGGAAGTTAAAGATCTGACAGAAGCACTCGAGCTAAATTTAAGCTTTTGATTGAAAAGCAAACTTCAATGTAGTTTGCTTATTTAAAGTACAATGAAGATTGTTACTTTGTTAATTTCTTGTTTAACTACTTCCTTTCAAACACTTTTCTACTATAATCCAATTATCTAAGCTAAGTAGGTGTATAGCTGCAAATTTGTGATACCCTGTAGACCAGAGGATCCATCCATATTCGGTGATTCTATTGTGCTTGTGAAAATTAGAGATTGGATTTCTGATGCTTTGGTTTTTTGCAGACCAACCGCACAACTGCCAGAATATTCCCAGCTGTGCTAGATGTGGAGAACCCAGAGTTCAAGAGGAAGCTTGACCGAATGGTGGAGATTAACCAGAAGATCATCGCTATTGGGGAGACCGATGGCATCGGCTTTGTGAAGAATTTGAAGAGGATCCCATTAGTAGCAGCTCTGGTTTCAGAGATCTTGGCTGCATATCTGATGCCACCTATTGAATCTGGTTCGGTTGATTTTGCAGAATTTGAGCCACAGCTTGTATATTAGTCTTCCTATGTACTACTGTATTGTGTTCCTTCTAGTAATTAATACTCAAGGATGACTTAAATTGCTATTGCCAGAGAACAGAGAATCTGTAACAGTATGTAAACTTATAAATTGCAGATTTTGACATTTCAGCAATATCCCTGATTCCATGTTTGATAATTCTTTTATCATAAAAATATAAAAAATAAAAATCTAGGCAGTTGCGGGCCTGTGGTAGCAAAATAAACTTTCATATATGAAGAATTTTACCATAATTTTGATGAATTACTTGGTACAAAATAAGAGTGATCTGCGAAGTCACATGAATTAAATTACGTCTTGGGTGCATCTAGTCTCACTCACCCTTAAAAATACTAGTATTTAAATTTGTCTAAGTACTAGATAAAAGGCACCTCTCAACAATATGACTAATCAGTAGTCACTAGATCAACATATTGTGTCAAAATATACAAGTGTGATCCCTTGCATAGCAATTTTTTGCATAAATCTGGACCCCAAAAGAAAAAAAAAAAAAAAAAAAAATACCTGTTGCAAGTTTTGCAACTAAAAGCCAGCCAACGACTGAATGGTTGAGACATTGAGCCATAAACTATGGCTAAAATTGAGGGATTCCTGCTACTAAAAAACAATCAACACAATATATGAGCAACAATTCTGCACAATTCTAGGTTACACAGCAGATAAAATGAAGCTAAGTCAGCAGAAGATGACAGGCTTCTGATAAGCAGCGAAAGCTCCTTAATTGGATTTGAGAGGGTTAATTTGTAACGTCATTAAGTTTGAGATCCACACCAGAATCAGTAGATGGGGAACAGATGAAGATCCAATTGCAAGCTACTTTCTTGCATTAATATACTCAAAATAAATTTACAGCTAGTTTTGGTGGAACCGTGGAAGAGATACAAAAGGGAAATGTTCCCATCCATGCTACTAAGTATTTAACAATTTCTATAATTTTCTATCTTCATATCTACCTGTGCAAGGAACAAAATACACACACAAGAGAAAAGGGGAAGAAAAAAAAATGTCAAGATTGTTCAAAAATCATTCTGATTTTGGCTTTGTGTCCAACTCTTCTATTGCTTTCGGAAACAACACCTTGAAGATCCATACAGCCAATAAGGTTGCCTCAATTGGAGCAAGCCAATAAACAAAAATGTGCTCCTTAGTTATGTAGTCACCACGAGCATAAGCCCATCCCATCACCTGCATAGGCAAGCAGCAAAATTGACAGTTAAAAAAGAGTTCAGTATCTGAGTTTATATAGCATACAAGACAAAGACCATATATATGGTAAAGATACATACAGATGCCGGGTTCATGCATCCACCAGTTAAGTCGGAACCAAGAACATGGAGTGTAAGTTTCGAAAGGCTAGAAATCCAGGTTTTCCTCACGAAACTCCCAGGAATGCTTCTTGCTAATGACAAAGAGATGAAAACAATCATAAAGGTTAGGACTCCCTCGGTCAACGCGCCTTGATGGATGTTGACATTCAGTGTTGGTCCCTTGCCAATTTCAGGAAACATAAGAATTAAGAACTTAACCCCATAAATGGCTCCAAGCACCTGAAATGGAGATGAGTGGATTAATATGATAGAACTATAAATTCTGAAAAAGACCGACTATTTACTAAGGCAATCACAAAAAAAAAAGAGCAATTTGAGAAAAGGAAATTGTCATACACCATATCTACTAACATATACGGCAAAAGGCATACAGTTCAGATAACAGGAAACTTTGATTTCAACTCGATTAGTAACAATGGAGCATTTCCAAACTGCATAACAACCATTATAGAGACCGGCATTTAAACAATACCTGCACGGCTGCACCTCATACATTGTGAAATCTAAGTTCTCCAAACATCTAAATTTTAAGGACTATAAAATCAATCCAGGTTCTAAACAAGATTTGCTAAATGTCTACACTCGTATGATGAAACAACACAGTTATAAGATCAAAACATCATCTGCATCAACATTGTCCCAACAATCCTAAAAAGGCTCACGCCTAGAGCCAGGAAATTGGGGGACAGGGTATCAGAGATACACGATCTAACCCCTTCTAAAACTCCATTAGAACCTTAATTTCCCACTAGTTTACATCAAAACACGGTCTAATTTCTTCATAGCTCCATTAGAACCTTAACATGAAAATGCATCCAATTTCCCCTACTTTCACATTCAATTAAGCGAATACACTGTGAATCTGTGATGCTCAATCTAGATCTAAAGCGAAAGTAATCGTGAAAGTAATTACAAAGTTAAAGCAAACCCTCTCAACATTTAACTCTACAAGAAAAAGAAAAATACTAAGAAGTGTTCGCCTAATTAGTCAATCTCGAGGATGAGTTATGTGAAAGGAAGGAGAAATGAAGCAAACAAACTCACAAGGCAAAAGGACAATTTTCGAAGCAAAAGATTTTCGGATTGTCCTTATTGCTATGCTATTTTCGTGCTTCATGCAATTAAGCATTTTCCTATTTAGTCCCGACAAATAAAGATTTCTTCATATAACAACAATGCTTCATATACAAGCACAATGATCTTGCTTCAAATACAAGCGCAAATGCAGAACGACATCATACCAAAAAGAACGTGCACACAAATAATAACATCAATTAAATACTCAACTAGATGTTTTTAAGGTCCTAATTCTAATAAAATCAAATCTTTCTCATCTCACAAATCTCAATCTAAGACATATTTAACCATTGACAAAAAATTTCAAAGCAAAATACTGCACAACAAAGGAAGATAAACTACAATCTTAATGTCATATAATCACTAATTTAGTCAAATAAGACCTCAAATTAAACTTAATCAAAGTAAGATCAATTTAAAGCACAAAACTTTATCAATTCTAGCAACAATATAAAACAAACCCATCATAAATTATGTAACCAAATAAACCAAAAATTAAAAAATCTCAATACCCAATAACTATTCAATCAAATTAGCTGAAAAAAATTGCTAAAAAAAAAAAATTATACCTGAGCAGGAATTCTTGCACCAATGATAAACAAAAATCGACTAAAACCCCCAGAAATAGCGCCAGCCAATATATTAAGAGGATTATAAGTAGCACCTCTCGCAAATTTAGCCAAATAAGCGAAGAAGAATAAATTGAGGACAGAGAAACACAGCTTCACAATTTCTCCAATAAAATTATGTTGAAATCCCAAAAAATGGAAGACAAAGATTTTCACAAGAACACCAGAACATACCCACATAAATGAGAGCACGAAATCCGAGATTAACAACGACCCATTTCTAGTTTCTCCCATTTTTATGTAAAAAAATTACCTGATCAATAGGCTTTTATGATAGTATATCTCTCTCTATCTTTGGACTTTCAGAAAATGTTCTGTATTTGGCATATCTTCAAATTATATTTTGTTCGAGAGGGAGTGGTTATGGTGTGCCTAGTTAAAATTTTAAAAATACTTTACTTTTTATTTTCTCGGTTTCAAATTAGTTCGGTTTCTTAATCATATTTAGAAGTTGATATTTTAAAAATACGATAATTACAAAATTTCATAATACTTTATATTTTCTTATTTGTTATGTATTACAATACTTTCGTTTCAAATTATTATGTCAAGGAACTAAAAATGGAAAAAATAAATGAAATTATAACATTAATTACACTAATTTGCGCGTGATTTTATCATGCATTCCTAAATTAATATCAAATTAGGAAACGTACTAAATGTTTATTTTAATGCTACGTATAATATTTAGGGGTGAGCATGGGACGGTACTCGTACCGTTAACACTATCGGTTCGGGTACCCGATAACCAATAACACTAAAAATGATATCCATTACCTGAACCAATAAGTTCGGGTACCCGAACTTCGGGTACCCGGATTTTCGGTTCGGTTATCGGGGTACCCAATATGATATCCAATAATAAAAATTTAGACTTTATAATATAGTTATTATGATATCATTCAACACTAATTAGCAATAACACCACATGATCATGATCAAATTACTAATAATTACTAATCATTTAAATTATGAAGTGATTACGAAGTAAAAAATAATCGTTTAGATTTTGAATAAATAGATTTAAGTACGAAAAAAAAGAAAAAATTGCTTATCGGAACGGATCGGGTAACTGTTAATTATAAAATGATACCCGATAACCGTACCCGATAACAAATTATCGGATCGGGTACCCGAACCGTTATGGTTATCGGAACGGGTACCCTAATTTTCGGTTCGGTTACGGTTCGGATTTTCGGATAATTTTGCTCAGCCCTAATAATATTACCCTTATGTCAAATCGTTACAAATAATTTAAAACGAAATCAGTATGAAAGTTACAACATTAAATAGTCAAAAGTCAAAATATGTTCATAAATTACTAAATTTAAAATAAGAAATATAATTGTATAAATGTATAAATACATATGGTAGGACTGTATGAGCCTAATTCATTGGTCGTTTATTTGGCGGCTTATGTAGCAAATTTGCAAGTAGCCAAGTTGGAAAGTGAGTTTTGGGCTGACATTGACATTATGTTACACTAGGGAAAGGAATAAAATTAAAATGGAATCTTTTCTTTCAATAATGCTTACCCAACTAATTGCGGTTTTATCACCAACAAAGTATTCTCCTTTACTAGTAAAAAAAAAAAAAAGTATTCTCCTATACTCATATATAAAGTACATATGTAATTTATAAAATAATGAGTTGGATGATCCATGTACTGAGTCGTCAACAAATTAAATGAGCCGTCATTTTTTTCTTATTAGATTAGAACATAATGGGGTCCAAGCCCGGTGAAGAACTGAAGAAAAATGAAGATAAAGTAGGTTAATGTGAAGGAAAAAAAAAAAGATACTCATTCAAAAGGTGAATAAACGTATAAATTTTACCCAACATATAAAGAAAGATACACAAAGTAAGACTATTATTCTTAAGATTGAGACCTAACTATTAAAGGGTATACCGGGTAGAACTTAAAAAAAAAAAGTTTAATAAATAAATAAATTACTGTGAAAAATTTAATACCATGTGCCCATATCCCTTTTGCATTAGCTAAGGTTCCTATCAATTATTTTCACTCAAATTATATTGAATGAGACAACATCTTAAAAAGCATAGTTTTGCTATGTGAACACGATAATTTTGGATGATTACACTATTTGCATGGGCGGGAAGTGGTATTAGTTGAAGATATAATGGACTTTACTTGAGCTTAATGTAAGACCACTCTCAATGGTGAGCAAAAAAAATGCTCACCCACTCTCTCTCTACCCACTTTCTCTCTCAAGAAATAAGTTTTGCTCATGGGCAAATTTTTTTCACATATTCTCTCCCAATGGTGAGCAAAAAAATTGCTCACCCACCACTCTCTCTCTCTTACTTTTTCAATACCCCACCATTACTTTCTCTCTCCTACACAACACTTCTTTATTTATTTATTTCATTTATATTTTAACAATGTTACTCCAAATAAATAAAAACTAGTTAAAATTTGTGTAACTTATTTTTTTTATTTTTGTCCTTTTTATCGTTAAAATTTGTCGTAAAATTAAGTACGTTATATAAAAAAAAATTTAAAAAAAGCTCAAAATTTCTTAAATGTTTTTATTTATTTTAAAAGCGGTACAATACTAGAAACCAATTACATTTGCAACGTCATGCGTAATTAAACTTAGGAAATAAAATAAACACAACAAGTAAAAGTAGCTACGCCATAGTACTTGGCTTTATTTAAGTCGTGCTAATTTCTCCCTAATTACGTGGCCCGTAGTGTTGCCAAATATGTTCGACTAAATCACGTTTCAGAGATAGATGAATTTCTGTGTCACGGAGGGAAGCTTTTCGCTGTAGAAATGCGTTGAAATCAAAGTTGGTAGGTCGGCCTACGTTGAATTCAAACGGTGGCGTTGTAGATGTTGATGCTGGTGTTGATTCTTGTTGATCTTCTTCGTAGAAGGCTCTTAGAACTTCGGCTCGAGTGTAGTTGTGGCGCTCATCTTCAACAATCATGTTGTGCATAATGATACATGCTTTCATTATGTCCCGCAGTATGTCCTCATCGTACGCCAGCGACGGTTTTCGTATTATTGCAAATCGAGCTTGCAACACACCGAAAGCTCTTTCAACGTCCTTTCGAGCGGCAGCCTGGTGGTCAGCGAACATTTTATCTTTGGCCAGTTGAGGGAATGTGATACCCTGAACAAAAGTTGCCCACTTCGGATAAATGCCGTCGGCTAAATAATAAGCCATGTTGTATTCATGGCCGTTAACCGTAAAATTTACCGGAGGAGCTCGACCATGCAGAACCTCATCGAACACTGGTGAACGGTACAACACATTAAGATCATTACAAGATCCGGGAATACCAAAGAAGGAATGCCATATCCATAAATTCTGATCCGCAACGGCTTCCAGTATTAGCGTTGCTTTCTTGTTCCTACCGGCGTACTGCGCTTTCCAAGCCGTTGGACAGTTCTTCCATTCCCAATGCATGCAATCAATGCTGCCTATCATGCCTGGAAAACCACGCAGTTCATTTTGATGCAGTATCCGGGCCAATTCATCAGTTGTAGGGTTTCGCATGTACTCGGTTCCGAACTGGTCAACGACCCCGGCACAAAAACGTTGTAGGGCAACTCGAGCGGTTGACTGACTGTTTCGAACGTATTCATCAACAGCGTCTTCAGCCATGCCATAGGCTAACATTCGTATCGCGACTGTACATTTTTGCATAGGTGATATGCCTAACTTTCCAGTTGCATCCCTACGCTGCTGGAAGTAAACATCACCTTCAACGACCTTGTTCATTATACGTAAAAACAAAGGTCGTTGCATACGAAATCTTCTTCTAAATTGGGTGGTATTGTACACAGGATTATCGGAAAAATAATCATTGAACAGCCTGGCATGTCCCATTTCCCAATCTCTTCTGTTCGTACCCCCTCTACGTGATTTTGAAGTACGTTGGGATTGTGTTTGGGGCATGAGGAAAGATGTGGGTTGGTATGTGAAGAGTTCATCAACGAGTTGATCATATTCTTCATTATTGGAAGAAGATGAACTTGAACTTGAACTTGATGATGGTCTGGAATACATCATGTATTAATATTGTAATTTTCTGAATTGGTGTGGTTGTGGATATGTGCCATGCCTACTATATATAGCAAATAAATCAAATGAATATGTGGTTACAAATCTGAATGACCACACCAACTAAAGCATTCAAATTTTCAGCCACGGAATAGGTATACTATGCTAGTTGACAATGACAAATCTTGACAAAGTGAATTCAGAACAAAAGTGACTATACCATGTCGGTATGAATGACCTAAAGTTAAAGCATACTGACAAAGTTAATTCAGAAACATGTGACTACACAATGACAAAAATGTGACTACATGTTAAACATAAAAGACTACATTGCGCATAATTAAAAACTTAAAAGACTACATTGCGCATAATTAAAAACTTAACTAATACAAGCGTACACCTACTACAACCAAACATGCTTATAAGCCCTGTAATTTACCCAGTAAGAAATTCTTGTACGACTCTTCTTCAGGAGTGAGTGGCGTAGGCGAATTCTTCATAGCTTGCACCATATCAAACCAGGTTTTCATCTTATGAATGTCAAGTTCCTCCCTTTTCCTCTGTTCCTTCTCCCTTTCAATTTTGATCCGCTCTTCCTTCAGAATGGCCTCCCTCTCGCGAATTGTTGCCAATTCCTTCATTCGTTCGCTAAGCTCAGACGAACCACTGTCCGAAGCTACTTCTTTCCCTTTACGCTTGGCCTTTGCTTTCTTCACACCTTCGGGTCGTTGTATTCCTCCAGATGAAAAACCATCCGTAGGGGTTTCATCCCCTCCATCATCTCTGGACCTCTTTCCACTTCCAGCACTACCTTTCTCCTCAACATCACGAACAGCTTTTCTTTCCTCCTTTGACAAGGACCATCTCAGCTTTGGCCTCCACTTTGGATCTCTATTAAGCATTTCAACAGCGTGAGGAAAAGCGAAATTACGACCTTGGGCGAGATGGAAAAGCTTCGACGCACTTTTTATACGGTCAGCTTCGTTGTAACCACTCCCTCCTTCCGGAAGTGTACCTGCTTCATCATAGCAAGATATCCACTGTAGTGTGTCTGCTGCCAACCTTCTCCAGTGCGACGTCAGACTCTTCATAGGTCTTGGTGGAAGTAAATGCGGCTTCTCCGCATGAGCAAGTTGATATGCTGCGTGTACATCGCGCCAAAGGGAAGTTGCTTTCTGGCTCGTGCCTTTAATAGCATTCTCGCTGATCTCCAAGTACAACCCAATCAGAGTTTCATCTTCCGCAACTGACCAAATTCGAGTCGCTCGTGCAACAACCTGGTTGGATTTCAGTTCCGGAACTGGTGGAGGATATTGCGGCGTCTCTGGTACGCTGTCTTCTTCGCTGTCATCGAATTGTGTGTTGCTATCATGTTCAATTTCAGGTGTACATTCTTCATTAACATGGTTTCGTAGGGGAAACTGAGTAGGTGTCTGATACTGTGGAGGTGGTTGCAAAGACGTATTGCCCATTCTTTGCAAGAACAATTGAAACTCGGGATTAGTTAGTAAATCATCACTAAAACCAGAAAATTGTTGACGGAAATTTGGGTTGTTTGGATCCATTAAAAGATTCTGCATCACAAAACAAAAGATAAATATTTTTACTAAGATTTACTCAAAAAACAAATTAAAATGACAACAAATCCAAAAAAATATCAACAACTTTATTAACCAATTCACATATATACTAATTTAAAGTCATAACTAAATTTTAATATTAAAAAAACAAATTAACCAATAATTTCAAGACTTTATTAACTACAAATTTAGTAATGTATGGAGAAAACATCAACAACTTTCTTCAATTACATAATGCAATTACAGTACATGGCCTACAATATTTTTTTTAAAAAAAACACACATATACTAATTTTAATACATAACTACATGTATATATTTAAAATAAAATTAACCAATAATTGCAACACTTTATTTACTACAAATTTAGTAATGTAAGGAGAAATTATCAACAACTTTCTTCAATTACATAAAGCAATTACATAACATGCCATACAATATTTTTTTTTTTTTTTCCAAAAATCACATATATACTAATTTTAATACATAACTACATGTATATATTTTTTTTTAAAAAAATAACCAATATTTGCAACACTTTAACTACAAATTTAGTAATTTATGGAGAAAATATCAACAACTTTGTTTAATTACATAATGCAATATAATTACATGGCTTACAATATTTTTTTTCTTCAAAAAATCACATATATACTAATTTAATTACATAACTGAATTTAAATATTTTAAAAAAAAATTTACCTCAATATGGATGTTTTGCAACAAATATATTCTTCTACAAATTTAAAATGCTTAAGAAAATAAAAAAGTGGAGGATTTTAGGTGATTACGAAATTATATCAAAACATATCAAAATGCATGTCTATTTATAGAGAATTTAATTTTATGACCGTTGGTATTTTTTTTTTTTTATTAACAAATATATTTTTCGGAAAATCAGTTACAAATAATATTACCGTTGTAAACGGCTAGTATTTTCTCATTGGTCAATCCCCTGCGCAAGACACGTGGCGCGCTCTGATTCGCCAGCAATTCTGACGCGCCTCTGCCAGCGAATTTTTTTTTTTTTATTTTCTAAGCGTCAAAACGACGCGTTTTGGAAGCGGCCCTTCAGACCACTCCATCAAAACGCGTCGTTTTGATAAGGGCCCAGCCAAATTTTTTTAATTGCGTCTGATCTGCTGTGGGGCCCACTTCCTTCACTGTAGCTACACGAAAATGCTCACTCTTTGGGCAAATTTCATTTTGCCCATGGGCTTTTTTTGGCTTGATCAAATTTTCTCACCTTCTACAATGGTGAGCATTTTATTTTCCCATCAAATTTGCCCATGAGCAAATAAAATGCTCACCATTGGCATTGCTCTAAGTAACTTTTGAAAGGGAAGGGTAATATCATCACATATTGTGACAACACCCACTTGTTATTATGCTTGATAATATAAGAATAGTTGCACACATAAATATTTTGTCAAATTGATAGAGAAATTAGTAGCACTCATAATTCATATTTTAGTTGTGATTATATACGTGAATGGTATTGTGTGATGATGAGCTTTTAAGAAACTGAAGCGGGGAGTAGCAACTAGTAATATTTAAGCGAATTGGTTGC
The DNA here is from genome assembly GCF_001683475.1 of Chenopodium quinoa. NCBI lineage: Eukaryota > Viridiplantae > Streptophyta > Magnoliopsida > Caryophyllales > Amaranthaceae > Chenopodium > Chenopodium quinoa. The sequence goes on from NW_018745281.1 coordinate 1,607,870, forward strand.
TCATACCTCTAGATATTACACATAAAAAAAAAAAAATAGAGATATCTATTGTATTTTCTTAAATTGGGCTCCTCTTAAGTTTGAGCATAACTAACTAGGATAAGCTTGAAAATTTAAAGCCCAATAAGCTTGAACGTGAGATTTAAGCTAGTGCAAAACAAATTGAGCTAACCTTAACTCAAGCTCATACTGTTTATTACACTTTTTTTTACAAGGTAAGAAGAAGGGTCTTACTAGATCAAAACCTCTCATAAGGGTCTTTTGGGAGTAGGGGGAAGGGTAAAAAAATCTTCGCCCCAAAGTGTATCTAATGGGTTTGAAGCTCACAACTTCTTGATTGTGAGATGACAAACATTATTACACTATTCATCAGTGTTAACTAAGTGCATCTAATATTATTCAAACGCTTAATACGGAGTAATCATTTTCTTATAATATCACCATTGGATTACTTCGTTATAATCCCACCATGAGAGTTGTATTCTCATCACACTCCTAATTAAACAAAATAATGAACTATTCTTAGAAAATGAAATTAATAATTGTGGATATTATGATTTATGTTTTTTGTAATAATAGAGTCAAGGTTTTTTAGCATATTGACTCCAATAATTTCGAATATTTGTGGTGAATGATATATTGTAACTTTTAAAATACATTTGACAAAACTTATAAAACCATCATTTTTTTTGACAAAAACGACAAAATTAAGCTTCATAACACCTTCTCTTTTCTGTATATACTTGACTATCCAAATTCTCAACATTTAGCTTGTGTCGAATATCTAAACTAGACAACTTCTTAAGCAACCACTAGTCGACAATTAAGAGCAATTACATAGTAATACAACAACCAATTTCAGCATTCAAAATCACATACAAGTATTTAAGAAAAAAATAAATCGCAAAATGTCAAAAAGACGTCCAAGTAACTTCAAAATTGAATAACAGGGTTACAAAAACTTCTAATATGTATTAGGCTTGAACATTTGTTGAAGTAAAGTAAGAACTATTTTACCAATTTTAAAGTCTAAAACTTCTCATAAGTCAACTCGACCCGAATTAGACATTTTAGAATGAAGGATTAGCTAGTTAGGTTTAGAGTTTAGACATGGTAAGTTGATAAACAAGTGGGAAAGAAAGAAGATGCACTTCACTTTAACATCAGTCCATAGTATAAATGGCGACACATAACCACATTATCTCAAGTTTGGGCGTAAAATCGTAAACGTACCCTTTATTTTTCTCCTCATTTTCCCCAAACTTCTCTCTCGTTTTCTGCAATTCTGTGAACCCAAACCCTAACCCTAATTCCTATCCTTCTCTCAAATTTCAATCTTCTTTATCCAATTTTATCACTGATACTCCTCCAATCAACTTGTTCTACCATCCGATTCTCCTGTGTTGTTCTCCAAATCGCAGTGTTCCGGTGGATTTTTGCTGAAGATTTCTCTAGTTCGTCGCTTAGTCGCTGAATCTAAGAACTTTCGATTTCTGGGCTATTTGTAGCAATTTATCGGGAAAAAAGCTGTTTCATCTGTTATCGGAGGTTCTTGCGGCGGTGATGTTGCGATTTTCGGGGTTTGTGAAAAGTCGGTGTCTTCGGTGTTGAGGATTTCTCCTTTTTAATGAAGGAATTCTGGATTTCTGGCTTCGATCTGTGAGATCGTATCATTTCGGTTCAATCTATGATTGATTGGATTCAATATCATCCGATTGATCTTCTTTGAAGCTTAATTTTGCTTCTATTGAAGTGTTACGATTCAGAATTCGAGAATTCAGCTATCAGAGCGGCGGCGGCGGCTTTCGAAGGACTTCGCAGCGAAGAAGTGTACTAGGAGAGGAATTGATGGCGGCAAAGAGATAAAATTTTTACTTTGTACTTTGTTATATTTGAGTTTGAAGTTCAATTAGAGGCCTTTATTTTTAAATTTGAAGGCCTCATAATATCCGTAGTTAGGGTTTTTGATTGCATTTTTGTGCGATATAATTTTGTTCGATTGATTGATTTCTTTTTGAAGGAAAGAAAAGTGAAAAAAAAAAAATTAATTATGGCAGTTTATTATAAGTTTAAAAGTGCTAAAGATTACGACTCAATTTCAATCGACGGTCATTTCATATCGGTTGCCAATTTAAAAGAAAGAATTTTTGAATCAAAGCATTTGGGAAGGGGTACTGATTTTGACCTCGTTGTTACCAACGCTCAAACCAATGAAGGTTGGTTGTTTTTCTGGTCTAACTTATAAGTTGAATTGAATTGCTTTCGACGATTTTAAGTTTATGAATTGCATTCTAGCTCAATTTTGAACCTGTAGTTGTGTAAGCTGTTATTTCTTGGGGATTCGAAACCGGCTTTAGGTTTATCTGGATTGTGTGAAATCAGAGGCTCTTGCAATTTTTTTTTAGTGCTAAAATTGAAGTCTTGATGTGAGCCTCTGATTTTACGCAATTACACCGGTCCTTGTTGGACGTAGAATAGAGTCCGTAATGAGATCTTCTATCTCATTTTGTTGGTCTCATATGATGTCACAAGAAACCACATCACCAACTTGCATAAACTATATTTCTGCAAGTTAAATTAAGACTAGGATGATGAAGTGGTGAAATGGGAAGGGGTGATAACGATATGTCTAAGATGCTGACGTTGAATGGGACTTATGATCCAATCCCTGATGCTGGATGGTGGTCTTTAATACCCAAATCACACCAGACTGAAGTACCCCAGTTGCTTAAATATTTGCTTCAGTGTTCTTTTCTTGACATGTCTTACTTTGTTGACAAGAAGCAAATAGCTGATACTTAGGTTTTCCTTGTGTAGTTGAGTTAGGTTATAACCACATTCTGGTTTAAGTTCAATTCGCCATCGAAATTTCACACTTTTGTCTAGGTTGTTTGTTTTGGGGATTTGTTTCATTGCTACATAGCAGAGATGGCCTTTTGACTTCCCACTAATAACAGCTGCCAAGTCTTGTCAGGTCAAAGTTGGGCAATGCTTCTTGGCTGTATTGTTTTATGTCTTTTTGCAGCTTTTCATGGATTGTCTCTCTGTTCTGCGATTTCAGAGTATCTAGATGAAGCAATGTTGATTCCAAAAAACACTTCTGTTCTAATACGCCGGGTACCAGGACGTCCTCGCATGCCCATTGTTACACAACCGGACGAGTATTGATCCAATCTCCTGTTTTTTATCCTTGAATCATTTTCTGCTGATACTACTTTTCCTGATGAATATTGTATTGGTGCCATTAGGGCTCACCATATTTACCTGTTGTATTTTGTATATGTATGTTTGCTGAAATTTTCATTGAAAAAAAATTGTGTTGAGGTGGCCAATTTGTTCGCTTGTTGAGTTGGAATTCTGCTTTTGTTCTGTAGGCCAAAGGTGGAGGATAAGGTTGAGAATGAGCAACATGCAAAAAACTACTTTGCTGCTGATTCTTCAGGGTTTGGAGATGTATATATCCAGCATTTCTTAGTCTATATATATATTTGTTACAAAATTCATACATGACGAACATGTTAGATCATATGTATCAGTTTGAAGCTTCAGAACTGGATGATGAATTTGGAAATGATCTGTATGCAACAATACCTGAGATGACACCAGGACAATCAGGCAATCCGATGCAGGATTTAGTTCCTGCTAGTAAAGCTGATGAGGACAGCAAGCTTAAGGCTTTAATTGAAAATTCTAGTTTTGACTGGCAGCGGTGAGACTTTTTTTTGGGTTTGGTTGTCACCGGATAACTTTTTACCCAGTACTGATGTGAAGTAATGTGTGAATATGCAGTCAACCTGGTGATGGTTTTGGCACTGGGAGAGGATTTGGAAGAGGTGGGAGGGGGGGTGGTCGAGGTTTTGGTATGTCTAAAGCAATAAATCCTTACCTGCTTAGTGTATATAGTATATTGTTGATGCCTTGACAAATTTGTTTGTTATTGGTGATGAGTCTTAGTGATGTAAATGACTTAATTCTATTATTGCATGCTCTTGATTAGGTCGAGGTGGTATGGAGAGGAAAACACCTCCACAAGGCTATATCTGTCACAGGTGTAAGGTTCCTGGTAAGTTCTTATTTATTTTTTCTTTAATTTTGGTTGTTCAATTTCGAACATTGTCATGGATGCTGATTGATTTTAAATAAATTTGTATATCAGGTCATTTTATTCAACACTGCCCAACAAATGGTGACCCTAATTTTGACATCAGGAAAGTGAAACCTCCTACTGGCATTCCCAAGTCAATGCTTGTAGCTACACCGGATGGCTCCTATGCATTGCCAAGTGGCACATCTGCTGTGTTGAAACCAAATGAGTAAGCTCACTTTCTTACTATTATTGTAATTTTTTCTTTGCAGCTCTTATCTTGTGCAGAATTCTTGAGCTGACAGCACTTTTACTTTTAACAGGGCTGCATTTGAGAGAGAAATTGAAGGTCTACCTTCTACTCGTTCTGTTGGAGATCTTCCACCAGAGCTCCATTGCCCGCTGTGCAAGGAAGTGATGAAGGATGCCGTGTTAACCAGCAAATGTTGTTTCAATAGTTTCTGTGATAAATGTAGGGTGATTGTATACTGTAAAGTGCCTTCATATTATCGTAATAATGACGTGTGCCGATTTTTGACGATTGTTAGAGTTTTGTGTTGGTTTGATGAATGTAAATATTTTCAAAGAATAGCTCTTCTTTGGTTTCAAATTGCAAGTTTTTTTGTTAGATTATTGAGATAATCTTGTTCTTTAATTATAGGATATAAGTAGCATAATGATCTTTAAGTGGCTGTCATATAGAATTTGATGTAATTATGTGCTTGGTTTATTGTTTGGGATATTTTTGGAACATGAAAAAAAGTTGATGGTTTTTGGTTTTGCATCTCCTAGTAATTTATATATTCTTTGGGTCTCATTGTGCTGGAGCATGGTGTATTCTGTAATGGCCTTTTTATTTGCTCTCAACATTCACATTTACTATGCAAATTGTGGACCTTTTTTTTAATGAACAGCATTAACTTATATTGCATTTTTTTCATGGACATATTTTGAAATAAAATTAGCCTTGAAGATTATAGTATTAGTGCAATTTGTTCAGCTGATGTATACTGGTTTTTCTAGATCATAAAATTGCTTATTTCGTATTTTTTTTTTTCCTTGAATCATGGCCAGGTATTAGGGACTTTATTATCTCAAAGTCTATATGTGTCTGTGGGACAAGAGATATACTTGCAGATGATCTTCTGCCAAATAAGACACTCCGGGATACCATTAACCGTATATTGGAGTCTGGTAATAGTAGCGCAGACAATGGAGGGAGTGCTCTCCATGTTCAAGGTAGTTAAATTGTTTTTTCCTATGCTGAACAAATTCTTTCCTGTCCTTTTTCAAAGATCTCATCATCTTGTTTCCTCAGATATGGAGTCTGCTCGCTGCCCGCAGCCTAGGATTCCATCACCTACTCAATCTGCTGCCTCAAAAGGGGAGCAAATGCTTCCTCCACGTACTGAAGGAACTTCAAATTTGAAAGAGAGTGTGGAAGGTATTAAGCCTAGCCATGCTTCCCAGTCGCAACTACAGCAGCATAACTCAGAAAGAGACAAGATTACAAAAGTTCCAGATGTGTCTGAAGCTACTCATGAGTCGGCTAGTGTGAAGGAACCTGTGTCACAGGGTAGTGTTTTACCTGTTGAGGAAGAAGTTCAACAAAAGGTGGCTGTTGGTGAAGCAGGTAAATTGCACAGATGGTTGGTTTTGTTGAAATTGTTCTCTGTGACTATATTTTGTTTTATAAAAGTTTTTAAGCTCTCTGTAATATGTTTTAGGTTTGTGCAACTTTGTTTTATTCTGTCTGAAGCCGTCTTTTATTTTTCTTTGGTTTGTGTGGAGCTAGGGGCGGGGGGTTTGCAGTGTAACAGAGGCTTATTTCTATTTTGCCCTCGTGATTATGGTGAAAAAGCACCAGTTAAACTTTTTCAGAATATTTTCGCATTTAAGTGTAGATGAAACACATTTTGTATATAAATGCAGCTGGCTGTTATCCTAATCATTTGCCTTTTCCATGTCTTCCAGTAAAGAAAAAGAAGAAGAAGAAGAAGATGCCTATGCCTGGAAATGGTACACCCTTTTTCTTTTCAATTTTCATGTCTTTCTTAATGCTACAACTTCTCTGGATGTTTCCCTGAGTCATTATATATATTTTGTATGTATTTGTTTGTGGTACTGGTTTCTGACACCGGGCTTGAACTGATAATTTGCAGCTCCAGACATGCAATGGATGGGCATGCCTCCTGGGATGGATGGATACATGGGCCCTAATGGCTTCAATCCCTGTTGGCCTGGCATGCAGCCTGCAATGGATGGATTCATGGGCCCATTTGGTGGACATGGTGGTAACTTGCCTTACAATATGGGTTATGGTCCAGGGCCTATGGATATGCCTTTCGGGAATGTTTTCCCTCCTGATCCTTTTGGGAACGTTATGCCTCCAGACCATTTTGGAGCACAAGGGTTCATGATGCCCGGAATGCCCCCGATGTTTCCTCCTCCTCAAAGGTATAAATTGCAGAATTTTGATATTTTGTTCTCACACCGTTTCTTTACTTTGTCTTTGGCTCTGTTATCCGTTTGTCGTATATTGGACTCTGCTAATAGCAGTATTTTTTTTCCTTTTTTTGTTGGGTGTGTGTATGTATACTATGGCATTGATGCTATTCGGTGGGCGTATGAGTGTATGACTTACTCCCTCCGTCCCTAAATATAGTTCCCGTTTGACTAATTTCACGAGAATTTAAGGAAAGGGAGGAAGTCTAAAAATATATGGGAAACCCAAATACTCGAGCATTTGTATAAAAAAGAGAGAAAAGGTACTTTTTTACTATTTTCAATGACAAAAAAGAATAAAGTACTAAAAAGGAGTAATGATGCACAAAGAATAAGAAAAATAAGATGGTACTTTTTGGCAATTCACATAATGAAGACAAAAAAAAAAGAGGATTCATTGGTAATTTCCAAGGGACCATAAATGTTAAAAAAGCAAATGAGAACTATATTTAGGACCACCAAATATGGCAAATGGGAACTATATTTAAGGACGGAGGGAGTATAATTTTGACGCTTTCTTCATTTGAGCTTACTGTGTATTTATATACTTCGTATGTAGTTATGTACATGTGTTGCTTCTCATGCTCATCTTCACTGTTTATCTGCTTTGCATCTGACCTAGATTTTCATCTCAAGTTCTATTTCTGAATATATATTTCCCTAACACAGAAAATTTAAATAGACTTCAAAAAACGAAAAACATTGCTTTCCCACAAAAACAGGAATTCACTTGTTAAACCAAGATCAAAACAAAAATTTGTCATGTATGATCGGTGAGAAATGGGAAAGAAAGTTTCTTCCAAAAAAGGGGGGGGGGGGAAAGAAAGTAGTCTACTAAGGGAACACTGAACAAGGATAAAAAATTGTCATTATGTACGATGCCTATTTGATTTAATTTGAGGACTTTATTCCCATCCTTTAAGCAATTACTAAAAACAAATATGGTGCAGTAAACTCTGCATATTTTTTTTAGTTATTGTGAAGTACTCCGTAGTAGATGGTTTTCATGTTACAGATTCAGGGTATACATGGGAACAACTCCCCTTTGTTGGCTGAGGATGTGAGGTTGATACACCCAGTCCTCTTACCCTAATGTAGGCATGAGCCACTCTAGAGGCATTGGGGTGATATTAATATGGAAGCTGATTTTTATTGGTTCTTGTGCAATAGAGTTCATACTTATTGTGTTCTCTTTTACGCACTTGAATAATCTGCTTGTGATGAGCTGGCACATGAAATTTTTTACTTTTTATTATGTCAAAGACTTTACGGAATAATCACTTTTGGTTCATGTAGCCGACCCCACTTATTGGATTAAGGCTTTGGTTGATTGATTATGTTAAAGACTGAAAAATTGAGCTGTGTTTCAATATATAGGGATCTTGCAGCAGAATTTGGAATGGGCATGAATGTCAGGCCACCTTTGATGAGTCGGGAAGAATTTGAGGCTCGGAAGGCTGAAGTAAGAAGAAAGCGAGAAATGGAGAGACGGGTTGAGAGGTGAGAACGGGTCTAAGATATTTTGATTTAACCGTTTTTTAAACTAAACAAGGAAATAGTTGGCTATTTCAATTAATAAATTAAAGGCGTGTTTCCGTGTGTAGTATTAGCATGTAGCCTATTTTTGCATTTGAAGAATTCTTGGTACTTGTATGTATGAAGAGTTGATTGAGTGTGTTGGTCTGATGTGAATATTCATTGCAGTAGGGAACTTCCCAGAGATCGTGATTATAGCAGAGAAGTAAGCAGCAGCGCCAACCCCCCACCCATGAAGTCAAAACCTGTATGTTATTTTGTTGTCAATCTTTGTTCTTTTTGGTTTTGGCCTTTAGTGTAGCAGGAGGCTGCAATTTGGTTAGCAAACTTCTTTCCATCTCTTGATAAATTTGGATGACTTTTTTCAATTTGTGGTTGTATAAATGGGCTGTAGCCACAGGCCCACCTTAGTAAATTCCCACTCTTCTGGTTCATTTTTTCTGTCTGTTTTGATTGCTCTCTTGTTGCCCAAGGAAAAACTGTGAATAATTAGTTTTAAGCGGTTGACTTTATTTTGTGGGTTGTGTAACAAAAGGTTGTCTTAGCAAAGCTATGGGATAATACATTTTTTTGTATCTCATTGACTACCCTAAGAAAATCCCTTTTCGCTGACTTGGTTGTTTTGAATTCATGTTTGTAGTAATTGACATTATGCGATGTAGTGTTTAATTTTGGGAATGCTTCTGAATATATACTTTTCAGATTGAATACATTTTTATTTACTGTTTATAGTCTTTCAGTAATATAAAGGTATGCCGGGAATTTTAGTTACTATACAAGTACCAAATTCTTGTGAATTTGTGTTGAAGAACAAGTAACCCGAGTAAACTATTTTCCTGGGTACAAAGTTTATATGCTTGATCTACTCTGAATGTGGGAGTAAAAGTTTGTATTTGGCTTTTGTTGTTGTTGTTTTTTTTTTTTTTTTTTTTTTTTTGTTTTCTTTCTTTCTTTCTTTCTAGTTACCACATGTATATAATGTGTTTGTTGTTTTGTTAAGAAAAAGAAAAATTTGATTTTGATTGACTGATTATGAAATAGGTGATGAAGGGTGATTGTAGCTATGAGAAATGAAATTTTTTGGTTAGTTTTGCCTGTTGTCTAAATCTAAATTTTTTTTGAAAATGTAGTATAGCTGATATTAAATTGTTTTTCTTATTTTTGTTTTCACAATACATTTGGGGTTGTGTGTTTAATGTAAAAGCACGACATTAACAGATTTTATATTTTCAAAGATGCAGAGGCCTCCACCAGCCAGCAGGTCCCCAAGTGAAGACCGTTATGATAGTCTCCGGGACCGGGAGAGGGAGAGGGAGAGAGCGAGGACAAGGGAAAGGGCTTCTGTCGATCGTGATCGGGAACATGACCGGGATCGTGACCATGAGAGCCACCAGCGACGGACTTCCCACAGTCACAGATCTGAACGGGCTTCACCTGACAGAACCAAACGTGATGTGGAAGTCCCTCGTCCGACCCTGAAAAGAAAATCTGAACACCATGAGCGTGATCACAACCATGAACGGGAGCGCGATCACCGTGACCACCGTGAGCGTGACCATAAATCTGAACGCCATTCGAAGCTGTCCTCTAAGCCACCATCTTCGGTAGATGTGGTTCAACAGTCATTAGACAAGAAACATAAGGCAAGTGTGTTCTCGAGAATAAGCTTCCCGGATGAGGAGGTTACCAAAAAGCAAAAGGTTTCTGCTGAGCCCAAGCCTAAGCCCATTAGCAAGGACCATGATGCCCACCATCATAAGGCAGTGGCATCATCATCTACAGCAAATGGGCACCATCATGATGCAGGGAAGAAGAGTGTGGCAGCGGCAGCTATGGATTATGAGTCGAGTGATGATGAGCGACATTTTAAGAGGAAGCCTTCAAGGTATGAGCCATCACCCCCACGCCGAGAGGAGTGGATGAGTGTAGATGAGGAAGATGGTAGGCGGCATCGTAAGCACCGGTAGAATTAATACTAGGGAACTGATATTGTGAGGTTGAAAGAGGATCAATTTTCCCTGTTTGGGCAAATCACTCATCACTGTAATCTTTTGTTTTTCTAAACTTTGATTTGATGATTTTTTTAATAAAATTGTACCTTTCCCATCTTCATTCTTTCTATCAAATATCAATGAAATCCACGCAATTTACATACAAAGTACTTCGTGTATGTTTGTCTAAATTGATGATCTTTTGTTACAAGTCTTGTTTTGAATGGATTTTTTTTTGCTTATACTCCACTTCTTGGTTATACTTGACCTTGGAATATGGTGTTTATTTTAGTGAGTATACAATTATTACTACCTTCCTGTATAAGTTTGTGCAAGTAATAATATTATTTTCCCAAATTTTTACACTAATTAATCCGTTGCTAGTAGTAGTACTAGAAACTACGGGTGAGCATGGCTGCATGGGGGTCGGTTAACTATACTCGTAGTAATTTGATCTACTATTTTGATTTAATGAAACAATATTAATGTATTCGTTTTAAAAAGATTTTCTCACTTGGAATCTTAACACTATAAAAAAATCTTTTAAATTACTCTTGATATATAAAATATAATATAGTCATGTTGGATTTTGTTTGATTCTTCTCAATGAATAGTTTATTAAAATTCAATTGTTATATATTTTAGTAATATGCAGTTAAAAATAAATGATTAAAGTAATGTATTTGCAAGCGTGTAAAGTTAAAGTGAAAAGATCATTTTAAAACGAATAGAATATATTTATATCAGGTGGTAAAGTACATACTCTCTTCGTTTTATGTTGTTGGTTACGTTAAATGCTTTAGGAGTAGTTAGAATAAAAATATATCTGATTTGAGAGTAGATAAATATTTGGATAAATGGGAAAAAATAATTTGGAAATTGGTAAATATTTGGTTTTGGTCAATGGGAATAGCCGAATAGTAGAATTATTTATTTATTTTTATTTTTTGAAGAAAATGGGAATAGTAGAATTAGAAGTAGCTAAATATGTGTAAATAAATTATTTAATTTTAGGAAATTATTGAAACATAAACAACAAAAGAGAACGCTAAAAATAGAAAACGTACTCAATACGGAGTAATATGGAACATATGGAGTATTTCGTAATGGTTGTAGCATAAAAATTAACCTAGCTAACTTCTAGCTTTGACTGAAAATATGAAACGAATGAAGAGGCTATTTAAAAATTCGTAGTATTATCTCAATGAAGAAAAGTGAGAAATGGTACTCGAAAACCAAATAGTAAAAGGAGGATATTGGAAGGGTATTACTTAGTTATTTGCTCTCCTCTGGGCGATTTGGATTTCTCGTAATCAACTGAGGTTTTGGAAAGTTATTTGGTCGCCTGGGACAATTGTTGGTTTGGCGTCAGATTGGTTTCTTCGTAGTATGCAAGCACAGGATTGGAAGAGGTCTTCGAAGTCTTCTAGTTTGGTTTGTTTGGAGACTAGGCAGGATGTCTAGTGGCTTTGTCTGCAGGGTTTACCTTATATTTCTCCAACGGCTTGTTGATTGTAGATGGGGCCTGAGATTGTTCTACTTATAGGGCGGGAGCAGGCTGGATAATTCGCGATCTTCATTCTTTTGAGGTATTGGGATTGTTCTACCTCATCGTTGCAGTATGAGCTTCAGTGTTTGGGGTTTGGAGTTTGCTATCCATAAAGGCTTCTTGAAAATACAAGTTTATACAGATTTTGCTGCCCTCCTTGCTCTTCTTCCTCCTTCTGATTCAATGGAAATTTCTGCTTGGTGGCTCATTCAGGAGTTGTGGGCTTCGGTTCAATCTCTTTTGGGTTGCCAAGTTCGAATAGCTCCTCGTTTGGTGGGTTACTCCACCTCACTGGTTGGCTGGTTGTGCTCGGCGTCGTCAGTTGTTGTATTTTCAGTTTAAGCTTTAGTTGTCAGTTGTTGTGTTTTGTTGTATTACTTTTTATTTGACAGCTCTTTTGTAAAAAAAAAAAAAAAAAAAAAAAAAAAAAAAAAAAAAAAAAACGTCGTATTAGTAAAAATCCTTTACAATGTTCAAATCTTGGAATATAACGAATATATAATGGATGATATAAGCATGGCACAGAAAATCACAACATTCAATAATAAAGAAGATGGTTTTAACATTTGGAAACCAGATCAAGTTGGAGGATGATAACACCAAATATCTTATACGTGTCGTGTATCGATATCATTACTTTCTCTCTGATATAAAATCGAACCCTTTGCAATTCATGCATGTACATACACGAATTGCATGCAATCTACTCCGTATCGAAAAATTTTGAGGGAGACGGACTGATCGTGAGTCCGCCACCCAAATACGATCGTGACTCATCGAAAATTGGATATCAGATTATATAAACTCCTTGATTAGAGTGATTTTCATTGATCAATATTTATAGAGTTATACAATGAGAATCTTAATCATATTAGGTAACTAACAAGATATGTACATATATCATAAAGATATACTTATACAAAATATATCCTAAATCTAGGATGAGAATATTCTATGAATATTCTCTATCACACCCCCGCAGTCGGAGCGGGAGAAAATCGAATGCTCAGAATGGATCTGAATCACACATCGAACGGTAAGGATAGTATGGTGACCTATGATCAAAAGAGAAGTAGTAGACGTGTGCCGGTGATGACGATGAGAAGCAATAGCCATGACCTATGTAGAGTAGAGATAAGTGCTACTAGCCCGGAGGAGAAGGAGAAGAGCGGTGTACAAACTTGGGCTAAGTTGCAGATCCAGAAAAGAAGAAACTAAGGGATTAAACCATCATCGAGAAGAAAACACTACTCTATTATGGGAAATCACAATTGAAGAAAAACAAATAAGATAGCCTAAATCCCATAACACTTAACCACTAGAAACAGTTTACCTCTAAAAAAAATTGACCTACAAAACAAGACAAATTCCACCAAATTAAAGCAAGTAGCGGCTGGATTTAGAGAATGACAAATTCCACCTCATTTTGTGATAAAGATAACAATAAATTGAAAAGGTAAAAAAAAAATGTTGTTAGTGCCAAAAATCCAACACTCCCTTTAAGTTATTGCACGTAGTGTAGTCGAACAAGGAGGCTCCAGCCAAAGTAGAAGACCTCGCTGGGAAGGGGGCTAGGAGCAAGATGACAACGTAACTAAGGTGGTGGAAGCTGTTAGTAACCGAACTGCTGTAAACAATAAAAACAGAACAAAGTTACCGGGAAATAGACTGAGTCGCGGACTATGTCGCTCTCTTTAGAACATTAACGGTACTGCCCTTTAATTTGTGCAAGCAGCTCGTACAACAACCGGATGTTCCCCAGGATAAAACAGCCTTCCTCTATTGTAATTATACCGGTGGAACTGCACAAAACCACCGGGCAACTAAACACCAAAAAAAGAAAAGAAACTGCTCGAGGGTTTTTGTTTTTGTGAGGAAAAATAGAGAGGAGAAGAAGATTGCTTTCTGTATGTTGTTGTGTCTCAAAAACAGGAAATCAACACGCCTTTTATAGGAAAAATTGCAACGTAACTGCTGCTGTTTAATTAGGCACTAATCACGCAATTAAAACGGTCATAAGTTGAACGTTCAAAACGGTTACATAAGATTAATGCGTGGCAAAACGTTTAGCAAAAAATCAGTGAAAACGTTTGCATGATTAACGCTCCATTAATCAGTTTTGAAAAAACGGTCAAATGTAATCAGTCAAAAAACGTTTAGCAAAAATCAAGGAACTAATCACGCAATTAGCCTTGTCCAAAAAATAAGTTTATTTAATAAACCCGACCCGACCCGACCCAACCCGGCCCGGCCCGGCCCGGCTCGGCTCGGTTCGGTTCGGCGCGCGTGTGTGTGATAGATGGTTTACCATATAGGTCCTCCCTCTCCACAAAATGTGGGTAGCCCAAGGGCCACACCCCTTTAGCCCACTCTCTATATTATAAAGAGAGTAAAACTCTCATTTCCCACCAATGTGGGACTTTGAGTTTTTTCACAAAATTCACACACTACACACTTGTTGTTCCAACAATCCCCCACTTGAATTTTTTGAAAACATTTTCGAGCAGAATCCATACATATATAGGTTGCGCATAAACAGAAGTGTTTTTCAACTTGAACTTCGACGTAGTGAGTACGATTCAGATTCAACAAGGGTGACTCGAAATTTTGAACCCTATCTCTGACAACGTACCACACACAACCTACTCTTGGTGTTGTTCTAGACCCGTGCTATTTCGGCCATGCACGTCTATCCCAGTGTAGTGAATGCTCTAGAAATGCTGCCACACATTTCATAGGAAGCGGCCTAACTTCCACATTCACATAGGTGAATCTATCAAGAGTACTCCTGTAGCTTGGTACTCCACTCCAAATTGGAGTATAGATTTCATTAAGAGTTCCTATTAACTCATCCTTGATCGCTTCAGGAAATTATGTCTTTTGAACATATTCAACTCATAACACACCATAACTTGTTATTACCCTTTGAACCTATTTCTTGGGATCTCCAGTTCATAGGTTGGGTTACCATTATGTGTGGTTCATTTCAATGGCAATAGTCCCATTTTCTTAGAGGAAAAATGGACTTTCTCCCTAGCTAATCCTTTCGTCAAAGGATCAGCCAAGTTATTCTCAGTGCGTACGTGATCCACTCTAACAGCTCCGATAGAGAGATATTTTTTTAGAGGTAAACTGTTTCTAGTGGTTAAGTGTTATTTAGGAGAAGGCTGAGGAGAGAGAAAATCAGAAGAGAGTGTGGGGAAATAAGCCCTAAAAATATTAATGTCAAGTTTTAGATTATTATTGTTTGGTATTAGATTATTATTGTCAGGTATTAGATTATTATTGTTTGGTATTAGATTATTATTGTCAAATATTAGAATATCATTGTCAGATATTAGAATATTATTGTCAGACATATTGGACTCACGGTGAATCCGGTCTCACACAAAACCTTCTCGCTTAAACATATTTCTAAGACATAATAGAATCAGAAATGAGGTTATTCAATTCGGAAGAAAGTGGGTATGGCAAGCATTGTAGACAGACTAAGGGAACATCGCCTACCTTGGTTTGGGCATGTAAGACGGAGACTCGAGGGTGCACCGGTCCAAAGACTGGAAGAGTGGGACCATATAGGGGTTAAACGAGGGAGAGAGAGACCGAAAATGACTTGGTTGGAAGGAGTTGCGAAGGATATGAAGTATATGGATTTGCATGAGGATGATGCATTGGATCGTAAGGGATGGAGGATGAAGATTTTTGTCGATGACTACACGGAATAACCACTTTTGGTTAATGTAGCCGACCCCATTTATGAGATTAAGGCTTTGATTGATTGAATTCCTTCTCGGCCTAGAAAGATATTTTCGCCATTTTCTTTTGGTAAAAATGAACTGATGTATTTAAAAGTAAGGAAATTAATAGCTAATTTACCCAAAAAAATTGTCAAAACTAATACCCATACTAGTATAGATTTCAACACCAAAAAAGGTGTTACTATCACAATGTTATGAGTTTTGAGCCATTTTTATGTTATTGTCAATTACTATTCTTTGAAAATATAAGTTAAATCCAAAACAAAATAAAACTCTATTTATATCCTATAGGAGGTGGCTACTAGGTGCATCTAAGCAACCTCAGCGCCTTCTCCGCAACCAGGAAAGGCAGTGTGCGCGAATACAAAGAACCTATGGGTGCTTGAGGGAAATAATGAAGGTTTCATATTAAACACTAAAGATCGAATGATATATATTCTTGTTTATAGGGATTGAAACCTTAAGAATGACAATATTATTTGGAGGCTTTCATGGACCTAATTAATAACTTGGACTTTGTTAACCGAGGAGCTTAGCTTGGGTTTATATTTCAAAGGGCATCTTATAAAATTTCTTCAAAAGAGAAGAGTGGGTCCTATCTTAGTAGTGGCGACCACGGGAGGTCTAATCAGTATTTATTTATAACTCGGCTATTAAATGGACAGTTTAGGGGACTTCAATTGAATACAATAAGAAAAGCATCCTTCTTAAGATATATAGAATTTTCTTTGCACGGAAAATCAATAATTGATCTTACAAACACGTACAAAGAAATTTAGGAAAAGTAAAAATAGTATATATTACAAAACAAACTCCTTTTTCCCCATACATCACTAGTAACTAATTTAAATAGTTGCTAATTAAATAAAGGAAGGAGATACATACATTTACAAAAGCATAATTAAACAAAATCAATTACATAAAACTATTACCAAGTTTCATTTACCAAAATATCATTATACTTATACTTTGTATAGTTTTGGTAGAAGCTAAGGTAAAGTTAGATTATTGATTATGTTAAAAGAAATTGTATTAATTAACAAGACTCAACGCGGGCACAAGAAGGGTTCCAACTCCGCTAAGGATGCTGCCCAATTGAAGCAAAGGGATGCCCTCGAGTTGGCCTGTACTAACGGCGGCATAAATTGGACAACCGAGGATGGGAAGGTTAACAAAGACCCTCAGCCTAGAGATATCAAGTACACTATTTAAGATGTTACCAACATTAAGAATTTCGATCCTAAACGAGCCATCCGAGGCAGTTTTGACAGAAGCAAGTATGTTGTCGTTGAGCCTGACTCCAACCCTAATGTCGGACAAGGGTGCGCAGGTTCTACAAGCAGTGGTCACGGTGGGTGAGCACCGACAAGTTCCGACTATGGCTAGCACGTTCACGGTTAGGCCGTTGATTATTAGGGCATTGGTTTCGGGTAAGGTGGTGGACATGATTAGTAGGGTTAGTGCAAGAGAAACAAAGGTTGGTTTTATTGTGCTTGCCATTGTATGTAGTAGGGTTTTTAGAAAGTAAGGAGTTTATTTATTTGTTGTATGGTTTAGTATTTTGTATTTAGTTGAAGTGTGAGGAAAATGATATTAGTGAAGAAAGCTATTTATAGACATATATGCAATTTATTGTATAATTGTATGCATAATGTTTGAATATTGAAAATAGAATAATAATAATATTAATAACATTAATTATTATATAATAATAATACAGTAATAAGGATGAATTTAAATTTAGTAAATCATTAATGAGGAAAATTGGGAATTGAGGGATGGCTATATTTTGTGTTCTTCCCTTTATTAAGTGTGCAATTTGATAAGGTTGCAATCCATACCGAGAGTTTGTTATGAATGTGCGTAAATGATTGTTTATTTTGTGACGTTGTGTTCACGTTTTTGTTAATTAGTATCACATTTTGTATTCCCAAAGTCCTATATCTTTGAGAACTTGTTATGTTAGACTTTTTTTTTTCTTTTTTAAAAGAATTTTAGCTCACGGATTAACTTATTTCTATGTAAATACGTACATCATTTCATTTAGTTTAGTTCAGTTCAACTCTCTCTATATATTTTTTCTATTATATGTGTTTGGTAAAATAATTAAGATAAAGTCATATTGACTGTTAAATGAATAAAGGGTGTCAACACCAATATAATAGTTAACAAGCCTCATATTATACCTTTTTTAGATGCAATATTTTGATCCGCTTGTAATTTAGGTGATTGAATTGAATTTATTCAATTTTGTGTATGAGGCTTTGTTTGGGAATTAAATTGATAACAAAATAATAGTGAGTTAATTAGGTGACACTAAGCACCAAATAAGCTTCTCAATCAGCGTCCTTTGCTTTGGGGACGCTGTTACGCACTTGTCAGATTCAAATGTTGTTTTGAGAATAATTTTGAAGGCTATAATCTACGAAATCACATGGTGTGAGATGCATCTTAATTAGATGCTTTAGGAAGTCGTGTATGCCGGCTAGTCAGTCACATAAAGACATGTGGTGGTCTTGATTTATTGATGAGAGATATGTACAAAACTGATTAAATTAGTAGTTAAGAGACAATTAGGTGGATGGATCCAACCATCCAAGTGATCTTCTAGGGGCTCCAATCCATGGGTACATACATAACTAGGAATCATCTTTCAAAATAGACGTCTAAAATCCATGCTCTTGGATCAATCTCATGGGATTGAACCATATAGTAACCTTACCAATATGTTTGTAAAGTCTCACTGAGTTTGGTCTTATTATATGACTATATCATAAATTTATTTGTACTGTAGTAACTTGTAAGTTATGAGCTATATGCTAGAGTTCTAATCACCTAAAAGGCTAAAATAATAGACGTCCTGGAGTTTTATTGAAGTGTTAGGATTATTTCATAGGGTTATCAAATCACCACCCACCTTTGTTGATGCATTGGTTGTTTATGATGGACAAGAATAATCACGTACGTATGCATGGAAGACCACCAGATCAGAACAAGCTAAGTTGGAGACATCCATCTCTTTAATTTATTCCCCAATTTCTTGATCATGACTAAGTTAATTAGTTGCTCATCATTTTTTAAAAGAAAATTAAAACCCATGCAACTCATGCATGGTGTATACGTAGTAGCTAGAAGAAGGTCACCGAATCAATTTAAAAAGTTGCACAACACGTACACTTGCACAATTTGAAGGGAAGAACACAAAAACACACATCCCTTAAATCCCCATTTTCCGGATTTATCATTTAACTATTATTATTATTATTATTATTATTATTATTATTATTATTATTATTATTCCCCCAATGAAGAAAAGGAGAAAGGAAGAAAACCATAGCCAATTGCCCTGCAATGCGCCCCATACTTGTCCCGCTTTTGCTGAGCCGCAGCTGACACAACACGACCGGGAACAAAGTCAGACAACCCAGATTGAGTCAAAGGAGAAGACCCCGTCAAGTCAACACATACATCAAGACCTCTTTCTCAGGAATAAAGCAACACATCTGCCGGTCAAAGAGCCCGGTCATTCCCTCCAGTCAACCCAACGTTAACCTCCTTCCTTGCAGAAATCCCAGAGCGGAAACAAATATCAACAAGGGTATCACGAACAACGTTGTGCCGATGTTTAATACCCACCATCCCAGCACAAGACACTGCATGATCCCCATAAATATCCCCATCAAAAACCCTAGAGCAAGCAGAACACGGAGTCGAAACGAAGAACAAGGGAACACTCAACCGGTAGCAAAGAACACAACGGTAAGTCTTACCATTCATAGTCTGACCTAAACATGATATCGAGACCGCTCGCAACCAGACAGATGTGTGATCCCCCTGCTGGGACTTCCATAAGGCGACATGACGCGGAGATAAGGAGAAAGTGGATTCTACAGATGCAGTGACCTTCGCGAAATATATATCTGTCAATTTCTTCATGAGGTTAGGGGCAGCGATCTCACTAGGGTTACGCAAAAGGTCAGTCTCCACAGTCCTATTAAAAAGACTAAGAACGCCATCGAAGGCGGACCTGGACCATCAATACCAGAATTGCGAAGAAGCGAAGTCTGAAGACCAGAAGACTGCAAACGCGATGCAAGGAAAGCATATTGACGAACATCACCCGCTGAATAGACACCCAATCCACCATAAGAGAAAGGTAAGGTGGCAAGTAAAGAAAATAACTATTATTATTATTATTATTATTATACTCGTAGTATTCAAACTTTATATGAAGTATGAAATATATGCATATGCAAATGGTATGTACATCCTATAAATAGCTCCCTTCATTTTTGTCATTCTCCAATCTTACACTTCAACAAATAGATCACCAAACCATACAACAATAAATTAACTCCAAATACAATGGCAAACACAACAAAATCAGTCTTTGTTTCTCTTGCACTAACCCTATTTATCATGTCCACCACCTTACCCGAAACCAATGCTCTAATAATCAACGGCCTAGACGTAAAAGTGTTAGCAATAATCGGAACTTGTCGTTGCTCACCTACCGTGACCTCTACCTGCACCATATGCGCGCCCTTGTCCAACATCAAAGTCGCGGTTAAACTCAATGGCAATGTAATTGGTGCAGCCAATACTAGCCCTGATGGCTCCTTTAAGATCACTATTAATGTGGGAAGCATCATAAATAACCTAGTTGATATCTCTAACCTTAGGTTTTTCATTGAACTTCCCATTGCTGGTTGTCCCATTTGGGCCGCCGTTTCTACCGGCCACCTCGAAGGCATCCCTCTCTTGCAGCTTGGCAGCATCCTTAATGGAGTTGCTACCCTTCTAGTGCCCGCGTTGAGTCTTGTTAATTAATCCAGTTTGTCATAACATTTTAATCAAATTATAGATACTGTACCTAAAGCTTCTACCAAAAATATTTGGTGGATTAAACTAGGTACATGTTTCAAGTACTTGGAATTTCTTCTTGCTTTCAATAAATTATATATGTATCTCCTTCAATTTCTTAATTAAATAGTAACTAATTTAACTAGTTAAATTAGTTACTAATGAATGTATGAGGAAGAGGGAGTTTGCTTTGTAATACTATCATTACTTTTCTAATTTATGTACATGTTTTCCGATCCTTAAGATTAACTAAAGTTTTCCATGCAACGAAGATTCTATCCCTCTTATTTTTCTATTTTTTTTTCCTACAAAAAAAAAAAAACCTATGCGAGATATTTCGATCTGGATCTTGTATGAATTCAGCTAAACCCACTAAACCCATAATGAATGTCTTTTAACGTGTCTGTGAGGAACACAGTATAACCCCTATCCACATATACATGTCATGTATTAAAGCGTGTACACGTACAATCACGTCGGTTATGTGGTGTGCCTGCAATTTGTACCCATAGAAAATTTGCAAATAGGGGTCTGTCGATTTGTTAAATATCAATAGATTGAGCTACATGTAGTGAATATTATTACTAAAGGCCTACAAGTTAATTAATCAGATCGAGATAACTGGAGTAGACATATAGTTGACAATAGCTTAAACACAAAGACTACATCATTGTGTCAAAAAAAAAAAAAAAAAAAAAAAAAAAAAAAACATCACTAGTTCACTACCACTACTACATTTTCAATCAAAACTATGGAACTTTTTGTAGGAACAAGTGGAGGTCGATAGAGAGTACGTATAGTAGAAACCTAAATAAGTCGAGTACAACTCAAAGTTAAAAATCACAACTATATTTTATACTCCATTCATTTCTAAATAAGTGCATCACTTTGAATATGTTACTTCCTTAAAACTTATAGCGCATTATCATTATTTAGAATGAGTGATATATGTGGAAGGCAATCAAATCTAACAAGTAGCAAACTTGCACAAATCGAACACCTAAAAAAATTGCACACATTTGCAATTATTACGCGTATCCTTGTGCATTTGCATATTGCACACCCTATAAAAATCTCCCTTCACCCTTAAATTTTTCCTCACACTTCAACAAAATACAATCACTAAAGTCAAATTTCCTATATTAGAAAAAAAAAATCGCATTTTCTTAATTAACTCCTACAATGGCAAACACAACAAGGTCAACAACACAAGGCTTTCTTCGCGTTGCATTAAGGCCATTGTTCATCTTCCCATTCGCGGTTGCTATATATATTTAAAAAAATAATAAACAAAATAAGAAAAATAATAAAATAAAAAAACCTAAATGACATCTCTAAACTTAGGGCCATTGTTCATCTTCCCATTCACGGTTGCTCCGTTTGGGCCAACGTTAATACCGGCAGACTTGTCAGTAAAGTTGCCGTTAGGGCTCGCAAGATCGTCAGTGGTGTACCTTGTCTGTGTTTTTTACCCGAGTTTTTTAAGGGGCTTTAATTAAGCCAAAATGCATCAACTAATAAACCTATGCCAAAATTTTTATCCAAAAGTTTGATAAAATTTTGGTAGATTAAACTTGGTATTGGTTTATTAAGTACGTACTTGATTTTCTTCATCATGCTTTAAATAAAGTATCTTCTTCTTTGGTTTGTTGTTACTGTTAGATTTCGGGAAAACCCCTCAATTATGAAGTGTGTACCACTGAACAATATATATATATATATATATATATATATATATATATATATATATATATATATATATATATATATAGTTTACAAATAAAGTTATCCTAATATGATAAGGATACAGAATATATACAATAATTATCCTAATCTGCGACAAATATTATCATAACTATAATATCTATCACACCCCTGCAGTCATAGCGGGAGGAGGTCGTATGCTAAGACTTGATCTAAAATCCAAAAATAACTCTCGTGGTAAGCCTTTCGTGAAAATGTCCGCAAACTGATATCTAGAAGGAACGTGTAGAACCCGAACTTCACCCAAAGCAAACTTCTCTCAAACAAAATGAATATCTAACTCCACATGTTTGGTGCGTTGGTGTTGAACCGGGTTGCCAGAAAGATAGATAGCACTGACATTATCACAATAGACAATGATGGTAGCCTGTCGAAAAGGGCAGTGTAACTCAAGTAAAAGATTACGGAGCCAACATGCCTCGGAGACAACATTAGCGACGCCTCGATATTCTACTTCTGCACTTGATTTAGACAAGGTGTGCTGACGCTTAGATGACCAAGAAACGAGGTTGTCCCCAAGAAAGCAGCAATAACCCGATGTGGATCAACGAATGTCGGGACAACTAACCTCCCCAGTCAGCATCAGTGTAAGTAGTCAAATGATGAAAAGCAGATGGATATATATGTAAGCCATGATCAATGGTACCCAAACATAACGCGGAATGCGTTTCAATGCATTATAATGAGATTCCCGGGTATCATGCATAAAAAGACACACCTATTGTACCGCGTAGGCAATGTCTGGCCTAGTGAAGGTGAGATACTGAAGAGCACCTGCTAAACTGCGATACAAAGTAGGATCCCAAAATGGTGGTCCTGCATTTGCACTAAGTTTGGACTTAGTGTCAACTGGAGTCGCTGCAGGTTTACAAGAGGCCATAACTGTACGCTCTAAAATCTCCTGTGCAAGCAGCAAATAGGAGGGTTTACGGGTCACTACAATCCCTAAAAAGAAACTCAGAGGCCCCAAATCAATCATAGGGAACTCGGTTTGCAACCGAGATATGATCCTTGCACGCAACTTGTGGATGAGGTAGCTAATATAATATCATCAGCATAGAGAAGTAAATATGCCATATCAGCACCCTACTGGAAAGTAAAAAGAGAATTGTCACTCTTGGTAATGACAAAACCCTATTTAGTAATGATGTATAAGGAAGAGATAGTTCCATTTCTAATTTTATGACTTTGTAATTTCAGCACTTTTGTTTAAGGGTTGTTCTTAAATCTTAATGATAATGGTCTTCTAGATATATTTTAAAGACTGCTATTGTAATATCATTGATTGTTCTTGTTATTTGTATAATATATAAAAAAAATAATGGTGTTTATTTTACGTACTACTTCCGTTACATATTAGTTGCAACTTTGGGGTATTATTTGTGAGACATAAAATATTCCAAAGTTGCAACTAATATGTAACGAATGTAGTAGTATTTTTGTATATTGTCATGTACTGAAATAAATTACTCTGCTACGTCCCAAAATAGTTGAGATTGTAAACAATTTTGAATAAACGTGAATTATTGTTTGATTAATATTGCGGTTTTAATTTAATGAGATTGTGCACAATTTTGAAAAGATGCATGTATGGGGGAGAAGTATATAGCTTATTGTTAGAGATATGAGATATCGGAAAATATGTGTGATATATTTTTCATAGATATCATTAATTAAGAGAATAATGTATTTAGGTTTATTTATCTCTAACACTTATTTATGAGCTACATTATTTGGGGGAAAAAAAGCTAAAAGGTATAAATTTCTAGTATATAGAATAAAGCCATTACTTTCTATATGATCGGCTCAATTAATGAAATATATAGATATTTCATTAATGAATAACTCAAGCTTGGATCACTTTTTTTTTTCTTGATCTAATTTGGAAGACTTATTTGAGAAGTACAGTTACAAAAGATTGATCTAAGTTGGAGGAACATTATTTATAATTGCATTTCCTATTACTCCATTGTCCCCAAATAAAAATGTCATTTACATTTAGCATAAGTTTATGAAGGTAACTAACATATAAGGTAGTGAAATATAGATGATTAATTGCGTAAATAAAAAAGCAAGACAGATGGAGTTTGGATTATATACTTGCCAATCATCCATAAGATTCCTTAATTAAGGCCTCATTTTGGATACTTTCACAAATGAAAATATTAATGTAGTCTTATGACTTTTGACTACCATAATTTTTTTAAATGAACGACTGAGATTATTTATTTTTTAATTTATTTTTAATTAAAAGTGATTTTTTTAAATATATTTTTTCTGTCTAGAATTTCAAAAATATTAAAAAATAATTTCTAAAAAATAAAAATATATTTTAAAAAATTAAAAAAAATATTTTTAATTAAAATTACAAATTAAAAATAAATTAAAAAATTAATAATCTCAGCTATTCATTTTAAAAAATTGTGATAGTCAAAAGTCACAAGACTACATTAAAATCATCACTTTCACAGAAGCTTTACTAAGAAGTCGTAAACAACTAACCAAAATCAATAATGGTAACGCTGGGTTTAGTCGATTTAAACAATCCATGCACCAACGAACATATCTTGGTGGATGCCTAGTTATTAATTTGAACCGCCTTAATAGAACCTGAGATGCCTAGTTACTGATTGAAACCACCTTTGCAACTCTTAATTACAAGTATATAACTGAAATAGCTGTATAATTGAAACAAAAAAAAGTTCATTTTTTAGTGGTCAAGTGATTAATGAAATCAAGCTTCCTACCCATTGCTGTCGCTTGTTTTTTATACTCATCTTTAATCAACCAAATGTAACTTGTATCTTACTCCCTCCGTTTCCTACTTCTCCAAATATTGCAACAAGGGGATGAGACACGAATTTTGACAAGAGGAAAGAGATAGAGAGAAATAAAGATAGGCACTCATGTGATGTGAAGACAGAGAAAGAGAGAAACATGTGCATATAAGAAAACATTGCAATATTTGTGAAGTTTTCTAAAATGGTAATTGTTGCAATATGTGTGGAATGGAGGAAGTATTTTTCTATTCATCACTTTGCTTAAAACTTGTGTTACATTAATAAATGAAACTTTCTTTTGAGGACAAAGTGAGTAATAAGAATTGCAATTATAAGTGTCTCTCGTACCGTACCCTATCTATAATAATTGTACTTCTCAATATGACCAATGCGTATAAAATGTCAAAACAGAATATACATAGCATATTTGGATGGATTTAAAAACTCATAACAACATCTTACAGTAATGATAAGAAGTGTAAACTATTTGGACGGCACAAAATAACACTACTTCGGATTTAAAAATAAGTTATGTATATCTTTATTAATTTATTTAAAATGAACATATGACAACATATTAGCAAAACATATACAGAGTTGATTATTTAGTATCAATAGAAAAATCGATATATGTAGTATATTATATATGTAGAGTGACTTGTTCTATAATAAACATAAAATAACTAAAAACAATAGTTAGTTATCGATCGATGAAAATTCCAGTATAAATAGAACCAAAAATAACGTGACAATACACCAACAAACATATATTTTCCTTAAGCATACTTAAACACAAACAAAATTTGTTCTTAAATTTCTAACCAAAAAGAAAAGAAAAGAAAAATGGAGAGGAAGGCCAACAACAAGCAGATCAAATTAGCAGCTCTTTTCTTCCTAGCAACAGGTATTATTAATACTTCTAATTTAATTATGTTACATGTGTGTTATAAAATATATTTTGATCAAATTAAGTATATAATAATTAAAAATTCTACTATGGTCATGCTTAAAATGACCATAGTAGAATTTTATAAAAAGATATATATATAAAATAAAACTATTTACAAAAAAAATTAAAACATAATGCTATAATTAAGCTAAGGCTAAGGAAACAAACTCAAAAACCTTGACTAAGTCTAACAATATTATTGACTAAGGTATATACTGTATTTATAAAATAATGGAGGTGATCATAAATTCGGGCCGGGCCGGGCCTTAATATTAAATGACATGTCCAAACCCGCCCAAAAATGACGGGCTTGTCAGACTAAAACGGGCTTTTTCGGGCCGAGTTCGGGCTTTTAACTTGAAAATTGATTTTTAGCTTGTTCAAACCCGCCCTATTTTCGGGCCTGGATCGGGCCGGGCCATTGTTGATCACCTCTATAAAATAACAGGTGAAATAATTATCTAATTACTCCTTTTCTTTTTTACAAGAATATTACTCCTTAATACTAAAGTCATTGAATATTGTTGTATTATTTTGCTTTGGAATTTATCAATGTTTTAGGATGGTTTATTTGTTATGAGTTGTTAGAATAAAGTTTGACTAAATGTTTTAAATTTATAAAAAAAAAAAAAAAAAAAAAAAAAAAAAAAAAAAAAAAAAAAAGCTTATGACAGATAGTTGTCCGGTGTATACTTTTGTATGCTAAACCAATTTAGACGATTTATCTCCTAAACAAGGCAGTAGATTTTATAGTGGAATATTATACTAGATACGGTTGAAATAACAAAATTATATGAGATGTTACTATATAATTTACCAAAAAATAAGCAATCACCACTTATTAAGTTATCGTCATAAAGGAAATTTTGTATATATTGATCTTAAATTGAACACCTGCCATTATTAATCTAAATTTTAATTTTAAATAGTTGCTTTAATTTTTAACATTGTTTTTTATTTTTAGAAACATATTAATTGGTATCCCTTTTATATGAACCTAATTTAGAATCACTAAATATTTCATTCTGCCACTTTATTAGGATATTATCAATATATATATGGAATATAATTTATGATGATGAGTAATCAATTATTATAACTCGATTTATTCAATGAGTGATTTTTTAAATTGGTATATTGTAAGATTGTATCTTATGTTAAATATTAAAAGGCATTTAGACTTCAATTGTTAATAAGTTATCCGTATATATAATTGTTGGTTAGTTTTTTTTTTTTTTTTTTTGAAAAACAATATTATAGTATTATTTTTAGAATTCTAAAAAATCACGCTAGTGCCAGATTAAATGAATAATTCATAGGTTGTACTTCGTTGATATTTAATTAGTAGAATCACATACATTTGACATTACTAAATAAATACTTCATGACATAAACTTAGCATATATCATTTCATAATGAAATGACATATAATATATACGGTCATAACCTTCTATTGATAATAAACATGTTTTAAGTATTCATTGTAATTCAGATCAATTATTATTAATTAAATTGAATTCGCATTGATAATATAATCTAATGAAAAATATTTGATAATAACATAAACATAAAAAAAATTCCTAATCATATATCATTCAATATGATTACAAAACTCTTTATGGTCATAGATGAATAAAGTGTAAAACTGTTTGTCATAGGTAATGTCCTATAAGCATATTGGTGAATATCTATTACAAAAACAAGATTTAAAAATTTCGTCTTTGTTTTTTTGGATCAAACAGGGTTTTGAAGAAAATATTTCACGGTTTTTTCCCAGATTTTCCCCACAAACCCAGATTATCGAAAAAATAAAAATTTAAGATTTTCGACATATAATCATCGATTTCGCATCCCTTGATTGAGATAGTCTAATTAAAATGTATTTCGAATTCGCGCGAACCCCGATTTACAAAAAAAAAAAAAAGATTGCAGATGGTGTGTGATTGAGGCATAGGTTCATTCTCCATTGATTAGTGAGTGAATTTAAGGGATAAAGATCATGATTTGGTAGCTAATTTCATTCATGGATGAAGAACATTGAAGAACAATATTTTGATTTTAATTTTCTTAATTTAATCTTTTAA
This sequence comes from Chenopodium quinoa, assembly GCF_001683475.1. Taxonomy (NCBI): domain Eukaryota; kingdom Viridiplantae; phylum Streptophyta; class Magnoliopsida; order Caryophyllales; family Amaranthaceae; genus Chenopodium; species Chenopodium quinoa. Next base: position 1,635,733 of record NW_018745281.1, read on the forward strand.
AATATTTATGAAAATAAAAAAGATTTTCGAAAAATTAGACATTATCTTTTTGAAAAAATACAAATGATTAAAGATCGAAAACAATAATAAAAAAAACAAAAGGTTTGACTAATTATTTAGGAAATAAAAAAAAGAATCAACCAATAGAATTTAAGAATAGTCACGGTTATTTTAAGGATGATTATAGTAGAAACATCCATATACTAATAATTAATTTATATCTAACTTTTTATTTTTTCCAAAGTGATGTTGCAAATGGTTTCTGTGGACGCATGCCATGGTGCCGCATGCAGCGATACAAATCCATGCTGTGAAGAACATGGATGTATTGATGGCGTGTGCGTCGATTGCGAGTCGCACCAATTCCATTCGTGCATTCCTGGTGTTCGTGAGTGTTGTTCTACTACACCATATCAGTGTGTTTCTACCGGCGGTGATGACTATCATTGCGCATAGATGTGTACGTTTGTTTTAAACTGTCGTTGTGCATCTTATGGCTTCGCGATGCACGGTGATAGCACCATCGATCCAACCTACGTTTTATTTATTTTCTTTCCGTCTATATATGTTGATCAATTCTGACGATCAACTATGATTGTTAATGTTGTTACAATGTTACTTGTTTGTTGTCGATTGGGTTGATTTCGTTACCTGATTGAGTGTGATATCGAGTGTTTCATGCTTGGTTGTTTCATCCCATCTACCACAGTATACCTGAGGCTAGCTAGTTGGGAATATCTTGTACTATATACATGTTTACATACCAGCATGCATAATAATGAATTTGCAACTATTTATAACTTTAATTTATTGCAATATTGCCAATTCTAGTTATTTTCATGCATGAGATACCCTTAGCTTGTGGTTTTAAATGAATTTTCTCTCATATTGCTTGAAAATAAGAGAGTGATTATTCTTTGAAAATAACCATTCCATCAATCCAAACACAAACCCTTACTTATATTTTATGTTAAAGTTACAGTTAAGTTGAAAATTAATTATTATCTATGTACTCGAATCAATCAAATAACTCACAACTCATTAGGATTTGGCAAGGGCCGAGTAACAACTGTTGGGAATGACACAACAAAAATAACAAGAATAGCACATATACATGCACAAGGATTTTGTAGCTAATAATCAACCACTTCTATGAATAATTTGCCAAATATAACACCTACTATCTTTTTTATTCCTAAACAACTGCAATTACTATTAAAAAATTCTACCTCCCTTAAAAATTAGGTTTTCACATACATCTTCTAAACCTACTACTAGCTAGTAATAACATTTTGGAAAGGTTTACCTTCTAAAAAAAATTCTCCTACAAGGTTTCTACTTTAAAACTATGCCCAATTATTATTTTACTTATTGAATGAAAATGTAGCCAACTATACAACTCCTCTTTTATAATTTCCCAAATTATACTTCACGTCATCATCTAAAGCATAAAACCGCTTTTTTTTTTTTTACAATTCAGTACAAAATCGCCACTTGACTTAGCGGTTTCCAATCAAGAGAAAACCAAAAAAATAGATAATTAACTTTTTTTTTTCCATTAATTTTAACATAAAATGCAAAAATTAATCATTAATTTTCGGATATTTTTTATTGTAATACCTGACAAAAACCCGAAAATAGTTTTTAACACCCCAAAAAAAAACTTTTATTTTAACACCTGACAAAAACTATATGGTTTTTACCACCACTTAACTTATTCCGTTTGGGAATCCGTTAATCGGGGTCATGAGCCACATGTCGCTTTATTATTAGCCAAAAACGAAAAAAAAACCTAAAACTACCCAGCCACCCTAGCCCCACCACTGCCACCTTCTTCTTCACCTTGACCCACAGCCGCCGATGCAACCACCGGCGCACCACCTCCCTCTCCCTCACCGACCGACCTAAACCCATCTACACCCTTTTCTCGCAGCCCTAAACCACCCTAGCCCGACCACCGCCATCACCGGCCACGAATATGGCCGTTGATGGTCGAAATCGGCCGGTTAAGGCCACTCAGCCCCAAAACCGGTCGATTTCAGCCGTTAATGGCCAAATTCGTCGCCGTTTTTGGGGAAGGAAGGTTGCTCAGCCCCAAAACCACCACCCCTGAAATTCGTCGCCGTTTTCTGGGCATGATTTTCGGTGGTGGTTCCCGATTTTTGGGCTACGAGAAGCGAGGGTACGCTGATTTCTGGTGTAGGGCAGATTCGGTCAAGTTCGATGGCGAAATCCAGTGGCGGGGGGCCGAGAGAGGGTCGTTTGGGAGTTGGTCGGGGAGAAGGGCCACCGTTGGTGGCTGCCTTCTGGTTGTTTGAGTTTTTTAAAAAAAAAAATCTTTTTTTTCTTTTTGTTTTATTTTTATTTATTTTTATTTTTTATTTTTTGAAAACAAGTAAAATGGTGACACGTGTCACTATGGACCCCACTTAACGGAATTTTTGGACGAAAACCGTTAAATGGTGGTAAAAACCATTTTCGTAACATATGTCTAGTGTTAAAATAAAACTTTTTTTTTGAGGTGTTAAAACCCATTTTCGGGTTTTGTCATGTGTTAAAATAAAAAATATCCTTAATTTACTTAATATACAGAGCATAACTCACTTATAATTTTCTTAATATCCATGTGTGAGTGTATAATTATTAGCAGTATAGTCATGTCCATAATATAATAAGGTCATTACCTAAGCCACAAACAAGTTCGTGACAAATTATTTCCATTTTTACGGATCAAACAGGGACGAAAACAAAAAACGAATAGTTGTCTTCTCTAATCACACATTCGAAAGAACACCAATCATTCAGCCTAACCACCATGCCACTAGCCACCGCGATATAGCCAAACACTTATGCGGGTAATTGATCATCCTTAACAAATACGTAATAATGCGATTTTGGTTGAGATTTATAAAGAACAAAAACCTAAAAGTCAAAAACTGAAAAATTCAAAATGCTACAAAACGAATTGATGAACGAAATTAAAGATCGAACTTCACAGTGAAACATTGAACGAATTAGTGAATCATAGTGACAAATTTGCATGAAAGTTTTGATTTTGGATGAAGAAAATGAAGAACAATTTCTGTTTTAATTTTTTAATTTTATTTTGATTTTCTGATATTAACTAAGAAATTAAAATTAAAAAAATCAAAAATGAAAAAATATAATTTTCGAAAATTAAAAAAAAAATTATAAATAAAAAAAATGAATTTTAATTAAAAAAAAAAAGCTTTGAAAAGTCAAAGATGACATGACTTATAACATCCAAACAAATTATGCCACGTCATTAGGCTTGTAGTAGTCACTTTTCAAAAGGCTAATGTAAGCCCTAAATTTAATCCCTAATTTTAGATTTTCTTAGCTATCATTTCGCTTATATTTACTTATTTAATAGGCGTTATAGCTAAAATTATAATATTATTTGATCAAATCAATTATTTTCTTCTTGTGACTTATTTTTAGCTAAAATATCTATAACTAATATATTTACTTATTTTAGTCATAAGCTATTATTTCTTAGCTAACATTATAATATTATCGGTGTTTTTTCTGTGTGGTTGTTCATATCGTGTGGCTAGGATTACTTATACGGGTAATTTACTCAAGGGTTACTCAGTCGGTCAAAAGTTACTTATTCTGAGATAAACATTTTAAAAGCGTGTAATTTTTTAAATTTGTATTTGAACAAAATTTGGGACATCGTCTGGGCTGCTAACTAGTTCGAGACCTAAAATCTAAGACTCGCTACTCAATCGAGTACTAGTCTAGTCATTCGGGCAAACCACCTAGGCTATTGTAACTTCACCCCACATTCAGCTGCTACTCTCGCAATTTCATCACTCAACTCAACAATCTGGAAAAGCTCTGAATAAATTAGACCAAATTCTGAATTTGATAATCCCTATTTTTAATCACCCCATTCAAATTCAATTGAATTCACTTAGTTTAGCTCCTCCAATTTCCACTAAATTCCACTAATTTAACTATTTTTGACTTCTTTCAAACCCAGAAAACTCAACTATGGCAGCAACACCAATGCCGGGAAACCCTAATTTGGACGGAAATCCGCCGCCATTGCCGCCACTTCCGGGAACTGACATGACCGGAATTTGCTTCAGAGATCAATTATGGCTTAATACTTATCCTCTCGATCGTAATCTTGTTTTCGATTACTTCGCCTTGTCCCCTTTTTATGATCATACTTGCAATAATGAGCAATTGCGAATGAATTCTGTTCATCCCCTTGATCTCTCTCATCTTTCGTAAGTAAACCCCTAATTTCTTCTCTCTTTTGTTTCGAAATTATTCTATTAGGGTTTTATTTTCCTAAGTTTTATTTTTAAATTGTCATATTTATTGTTACAAATTTAACAAATGTGGTATAGTTTGATTTGATAAAGATGTTTGATTTAGTGGGGGGGGGGTGTTTGAAGTTGCAATTGTGTGTAGGTAAGAATGAATTTGTGTGTCTTCATTACATCAAGGTAGGTTTTTTTTTTTTTTTTTTTTTTTTTTTTGGTGGCAAAAAATTGATTATTGGTTAACTGTTAAAATTAAGCTGTGTTCTTGCATCTTTGATGTACTCTATTCATTTGGACCGTCTTGCTTTTATAGGACTCATATGGTTAGAGGTCATGTTTGCTGAACTGATTTAGATAGGCTGAAGAGAACAGAGGTTAAGTTGGTAGGTTTTCTTTTTTTGTTGCAAGGTAGTTTCTTGTGGGTATTTGTTAAACATTGAGTATGTTTTTGAAACAGGAAGATGACAGGGATTGAGTATATGCTGTATGAAGTTGTAGAGCCTAATTTGTTTGTCATTCGTATGCAAAAGAGGGATAGTCCTGAGAAAGTTACGCCGATGTTGACTTACTATGTATTGGATGGTTCTATCTACCAAGCTCCGCAGCTTTGCAGTGTTTTCTCTGCAAGAATTGTAAGATTTCGCTTTGATTGTCCTGTTCAAGTGATAATACTTGTAATACCCAAGATCCTGCTAGCTGTTAGAGTTAAATATGCTTATTGTTCCCTTTACAGTCCTAGTGGTGAAATTAAATAATTTTTCTTATAAAGTGAAGCTAATTTCACGACAGAAGTTAAATAATTTTGCTTATCCTTTCTTTCATGTTTACAATTTTTTTGGAGATTCTTTGCTCATTTTAAGTGTACTTGGATGGGCAGGGGCGTGCTTTGTATTACATACAGAAAGGATTCTCAACTGCTGCTTCCAAGTTGGAGAAGATTGGACATGGTAATTTGTTAATGCCTTTGGTTTCAGCATTTATAAGAGGTTCATAAATCATAATTTTTGACTTGCATGTTTTTACTCATGACTTTAAGTTCTGGGATTCCTGGGAAATCATCTTCTTTCACGACCTTTGGAAATCAGCGTTGCTTTATTTAAAACTGTCGTGATCTTGAGGGGTTTTCAGCTCGGTTTTGGAAGGTAAGAGAAGGTGATTTTTAGGAATGAACAACTCTTGGAAATTTTGGATAGATCCTTAACAACTGGTTATCTGTCAGCCAAAGTGTGGATCAGCCTACTGAAATCTACATTAAATCTGTTATCCACTTGGAAATTTATTAGTCTTAGGTGCTGAAATACTTGAGCTTTCTGGATCTCTTTTAGAGTCACTGGATCTCAAATTATTAATCCTGCAAACCCTTTCTCATCACTGGATGTCAAAATACTTATGTGATAGTAGTCTGATACTCTTATAACTTGGAAAATGTTGTAAAGCCTGGTCATTATTTTCCACCACCTCTGTCTGTCTCTGCCTCTTGTCACTAAGAAAACAATAAAGTTGAGAAGTGTAGCAGAAGATAATAGCTTGAAAGGGTATATAAAACCATAAACTAGGAACTGAGTGTAAATCTCAGTATTTTTGCGCATATGCTGGCAAATTGCAGGTCAAAGATTAAATATAAGGAAAGCAAACAAACAAGCAACAGTTCAGTGGAACTGGGAGAACCTGTACTGACTATAATAAAATGATCCAACTATGCAACATGACCTGAGAAGTTGAACTCGCTCTATGACTAGATTGACTACAACAAGAATCTTCTCATCTAAATTCACTTCTGGAGAAATCTTGATTTCCCTTTTACACCGTTTTGGAATTGGAAATCTAGAATGCTTACTTGTTTGGAGCACAAGCTTCATGCATAGAGCTTGTAATAAAGCCTAGAGAACTGTCTATTATGGCTTTTACCATGCTGGACTTGCGTAGAATTCTTTGAGTCTAGGATGGAAGTTTTCCTGTGCATTTTGGCATTATCTGCCTCACCTATTTTGGGTTTGTTGCTAATTAGATATGTACCACACATAGTAATTAGTCCTGGATTTTATATCTAATTTTTCAAGATACCTTGGAAAGTTCTAAAACTTGTTAACTTGAGTGATTTTTTTTATGCTTGTTCCAACAGACAGTGAAAGTGATGACGCAAATGATGATGCGACAGCTACTAAAGAGACTATTGATCTCAGAGAACTAAAGAGAGTAGATCATATCCTTGCTTCCTTGCAGCGTAAGGTAAGCTGAACTTTTTGAGCTTTACTTGCGTCTAAGCTTTCATACATGAAACATAGCTATTTTATAAGGATGATAATTCATGTATGTCCAGCGTCTTTCTATTCCCAGGAGTACAGAGGTTTTCTTAAGATATGATATTATTTAAATTTGAAATGAACTAAAATGGGACTCTAGTTATACAAATTCCCTTATAAGACTGTCATTACAAGTCTTATTGCTCTTGGACAGCTCTCTACCTCTCAATAGTCAATTCCTCTGTTGGCTTGTTGCAATGAAACCAGCCTATATTTTACACTGGATTTTTTTGCTTTTTTTTAACCTCTCATGGATGGAAAATATCATCTCAGACAAGGGACAGTTAATATGCTGAGTGTCTTTGAGGGAATGAGGAGTATGTCGTGACTTGTGATTAGTGAAGGCTTCATCTGTGCATATCATTCCTTCCCCAGACCCCTCCAGCGGCAGGATTCATTTGCTTGTTTTGTTTTTGGGTTGTTCATAAGCAGGTCATTTTGTGGATCAGATCTATGATTATTTAACTGTGGTTGTTTGTTATGAAAATGTTGAGTAGTCCGATTTGGGACAGCCGTTTTGTTTTGGGACTGAGTGGAACTTTGGGAAAACAATGACCAACATAATCTACTTTCCCTGCCCTCCCCTCCTCCTGCTTCTTTGCTTCCATTGCCTTCTGAGAATGCCACAAGCTTGTCCGCGGGGGGTAGTGGAGGAGAAAATTGCCGCACTCTTTGGTCTCCTCTTTTGAGAGCATGGCCATCAATCCGCAACAATAGCTATGGAGGTTAGACAGGCCAAGAAATTTATCTCAGAAGGCAAAGAAGCAGGGGAAAGTAGATTATGTTGGTCTTGTTTTGTTTTGGGAAAGTAACTTATGTTGTTCATTGTTTTCCCAAATTTCACATAGCTTCTGGAATTCTAGACCAAAAAGTTCCACTCACTTAGAAACTCATCTTACCTTAATATAGAATAATTTTCTACTTGAATATATTTTTTTTTTTGGTCAAACTACTTGTAATTTGGTTACTGAAGATTTTCAGTGCTTTATTGAAGAGTTGCTCTATTATTTGAGATTAGTACTATGTAGTTCTGCAAAGTACTTGTATATACTAAGCAGCGTTTATTCTGAATATGCAGCTACAACCAGCGCCTCCACCACCCCCATTTCCAGAGGGCTATACTCCATCTCAGCCTACGGAAACAGAACAAGGCTCAGAAACCCAGCAAGGGACAGAACAACAGCAGCCTCTGCCTGTTGATCCCATCATTGACCAAGGGCCAGCTAAAAGGACGAAATATGATTGATCTTTTCTTGCCAATTTCTTGCAAATTTCATGTGAAATAGCAAAATGGTGGCTTTGACAGGGTTGATGTTTCCTGTAAAATGGAATATATATGGAATTTGAGTGAAATATCTCCCTTCTTTCATGATCATCTATCGTGCTACTGGAAGGTTCATCTCAATATATTCGCTTCCCAGCATGAGGTAATTGACAAATTAGAGATGCTTATCTTAAACACCATGCTTATTCTCATGATCAATTTCTCTGATGCTTAGTGATATACACTGAAAATTGACCTTACAATACTGCATGTCTGAATATGACTACCCGATAATTTGTGATTTAAGTATTTAAGCTTGTACAACCTCCACTTCTCTTTTCTCCGTAAAATTATGCTCTTCTTTTGCAGCTTCACAGGCTTCTTCTGTCTTCTCTTGTTCCTTCTGTGCTTCCACATTTTGCACACAATCTTTAGCCTTCCTTGTCTGGACCAACAGCTCTTTCACCCAGTTAAGCAGCTTCTCAGTTGCCTCCTCATCTGCTTGTTTCATTCACTCGTCAGTGAATTGGATACACAAAGGAGAGCTTGACAGTATATTTTGCTCTCTATCATACATATATGTTCCATTTGACTTTGGTGGCCAAATTTCTGATCATAAACACATTGTATTGATCTGTAATACTGGTTTATAACATGTCTACATTATCTTGAAGAATTTTTTCAGTAAACTGTCAATTTGTAGTTTTGAACATGCTTTCAAGGACATGCATTAATGATTGTAGTTGACAAGTTTTGAACACAAAAGTCAAATGGTAGCCTATTATTTTTTAGAATCAACATGTTATTAGACATTTGAAAATAAAGTGTGACAACATACCTAGTCTTGGCACAGTGTGGCCTTGAGGGTGCCTTATAATGAGAGGTTCTTGAAAAGCCGCGGCAAGGTCCTCTGAGGGAAGTTTCAACCAATCCTTTTCCCCAATAAAATGAACTGATTTAGCCTTGTTAGGGTCTTTGTAAGCAACCTCACAGATGCTTGGAATCCTAAATTTCGATCCAGAAACCGATATGAAGAACTTGAAAGGTGGATGATCCTTCAACACCTTCCCTTGTGATTGGTATCCCATCAAAAGGGCTGATAATGTTGCTCCCTGATAACATAAATCTGATGAAAATTCATATATATGGTAAAGCATACTTCATAGTTTTCATTTAATTTGAAGATGTTACCTGAGAGAAGCCAAGGAGACCGTCAAAGGGTCCATGGGTGGTGATGTAGTTGCATAAGTATGAGATGCACTCTTCCAAGTTAGTATATTCTGTGAATTCCTTCAAAGAGTAAAATGTCGATCAGTAAAACTGTTGGGTACTTGGGTCTAATAGCAAACACCCACATAGAACCGAAAGTGGTTGTGCCGAGCCTTAACGCAACTGTGTCACGGCCCAACACAAGTCACACAACACCTTGTGCCGCCCCAGATCACTTGCTGTGTTTTTCCTTTCGGCAAATTTTGAGGAAATGAAAGTGAAATCATTCCTGTCAATTTCTTTCTTTCTTTTTTTTTTGTCCTACCAAATTTTATGCAATTGATGAAACAGAGTACTTTATTTCTTTTCCTTTACCTATCTTTTACATAATCGTCGTGACATAAAAAAGATAACCTCTCTATCTCCATTAATCAAGAGAATCAGAGAAAATTATCGAGAATTCGACATACAAGAAGTAAACCATGAATGCTTTGCTAATTGCTACTCTAACTCATCTGAATCATCTATCATCAAGTCATCAATCAATCCACTCAATTTAGCCAAAAACAACCTATGTGTTTGGGTCCAATTTAGTCCAATTGGGCCTAGTCATTAAATGATCCAATTAAAAGCCCAAGGTCAAGGTTCAACTCTCCAATTGTGCTAAAGTCAAGATCAGTCCACAAGGCAAGTCAATTGGGCTAAGGCCCAACTTCTCCATATATGCAAAGGTATAAAAGCCATCAATATTACATTTGTACATTCATTCAAACAAAGCCTCAAGCAATTAATTCTCTTGCATAGCATTCTCTTTCTACACACTGTACTGACTTTAGCATCGGAGGGGCCTTCCTCGGCAACACCCCCGAGGCTAGTTTACGTGTGTTTACTGAGCAGGAAACCTTCGGCCCAACATCACTTGGACCGAATCCAGTCTTCTCCACTTCATCGGACCTTCGACAAGGTCCCATTGTTTTCACCCGAAACAATTTGGCGCCGTCTGTGGGGACGACTTTCAAAAATCTTTAAACCAAGTTTCTAACCGAAATCATCTTGCAATTATCTTAGTAGCAATGGCTAAGAACCGCAAGAGCAAAAGCCTCCGTCAAGGAGAAGGCGAAAAGCCTAGAACCCCTACACCGGACCGAAACTCTCCCAAGGGTGCCAGCTCGGGGGGAGGATCATACAGGGAGGATTCCCTTTCTCCCGTAATTCATAACTCTCATCATAGGCCGAGTCACTCTCAGTCTAGCAGGGGTCAGTCCGATCATAGGACACATTCAGTGCCCCAAAGCCAACCATCGACCGTCCGCTCTCATTCCCATACTCAGCCGAGGACCCCTTTGACGGGGCCCAGCTCGGAGGAGGTGGCAAGAGCGCTGGCAGTGCTCATGGAGGCAATGAGGGCACAAAATATGCCGCCACCTCGCGATCGAACTCCTCCGCATACCCGGCATCAGCGGAGGAAGCTAGACCATGATGGTGGGAAACTTCCTTCCTTCCGGGAATTGGAAGAGTGGGAAGAGGATACCTGGAAAGCTGAAAAAGAGAGGAAAAAGAACCCTCAATTCTTCAGAGGATCCTCGACCTCCCGACAGGAAACGCATAAGAGCAGCAGCTCAGCTTCTCGGCCAGAATCTGCTCGCCAAGAACAACCTGAGACTGTTCGCCGAAGTGTTCTCGACCGACTCGGCGGCAAGGAACCGAGCGTGCACAGTCGCCTCTCGTTCCCTGCAGCCGAGGCCCAGACTTCCCAGCCAGGGACGAAAACCACTCCTACATCTCTAAGAGGGCGGAGCGCGGTCCCTTCGGCCAGGAACAAGGGCAAAGCCGTTATGCTACCCGCCAGTTCCCCATTCGAACAATGGATACTGGAAGAGCACGTGCCCACGGTTAAAATACCGTCGCACATCACATATGGTGGGACTTCGGATTCGAAGGACCACGTTGCCTCGTATGAGGCTCATATGCATCTTTGCCCCAGATCCGAAGCGACTTGGTGCAAATATTTCCCAACCACTCTCAAGGGGGTCGCGCAAGCATGGATCTCCAAGGGAGTAAAGCAAGGCTCTATAACAGGGTGGGATGATCTGTCCTCCAAATTTAGGAGCAAGTTTTCCACGGCAAACCGCCGAGAGAAGACTACTGCAGAACTCATGGGTCTGCAACAGGGGGAGACCGAAAGCCTCCGAGACTATCTGACCCGCTTCAGCAACGAGTCATCCAGTGTCTCTCAGCTGGACCAGGGGCTAGCCGTTTTTGCAATGCAGAATGGCCTTCAGCCCGGGAAGTTCCTAGACTTCACGGTCATGCATACCCCGCAGACCTTGGAGGAAGCTCTGAGCGCCTCGGATAAATTCATCCGAGCCGAAGAGTGGAACAAAACAAAAACCCAACCTCAATCTGGGGGAGGGAAGAAAAAACAAACACCCTTGTCTGAAGGCCAAGGCCAGAGGACAAAGGGAAAACAAAAGGCCTCGGAGCAATCTTCGGCCAGCGACCCAAAGAAGGAAAAATCTGCCTCATACACAGGCAGATACGAGTCCTACACTCCGCTCTCTCTTCCACGCGCCAAAATTTACAGCGTGACGAAGGAGGAGCAAAGTTACCGAAAGCCGAGACCACTCCTAGAGTGGTATCAGCGAAAAAATAAAAATCAGTGGTGCGAGTACCACGAATCTCCGGGACATAACACTGAGGAGTGTATCCAACTGAAGGACCAGATAGAGGACATGGTCCGGAAGGGATACTTGAAAAAATACATCGCGGATCACCGCGAGAAAAATGAGTCTGAGAAGTCAGCAAAGGACTCTCGACAAGACCTCGACTTCCCCCGGAAGAACAGTAAAAGGCCAGAGGGAGAATTCTCTCCGATCAATGTTATCTCGGGAGGAATATGCTCTCGGAGGGAGCACAAGCGACACCTTAGGGCTCTGACCCACCAGGTGAACAACGCTGACATTCAGCCTCCCCAGTCGCCGGTGCCGAACATGACGTTCACAGCCGCCGACTGCCAGGGGGTAACGTTCCCTCACGAGGATCCGTTGGTGATCATCGCCACGGTGGCCAACCACGACGTCAGTAAGGTCCTTGTTGACGGTGGCAGCGGAGCAAACATTCTGTTCCGAAAGGCCTACAATCAAATCAAGCTGAAGCCCAAACACCTTACGCCGGTACCCTACCCAGTATCCGGGTTCAACGGGGCTTCAACTTATCCAGATGGGAAGGTGACACTTCCTGTCACCATCGGCTGCGATGAGGCAGCCAGGAATGTCATGATTGAATTTTTGGTCATCGACGCTCCTTCAGTGTACAACGTGATTTTGGGGAGACCCATAATTCATGAGATCCAAGGGGTCGTCTCAACTTATCATCAGCTGATGATTTACGTCTCAGACGCTGGCTTCCCCGAAAGGATACAGGGCAACCTAAAGGACGCCCGAAGGTGCAACTACCTCAAGCCATCCAGTAGTCGCCCAGATGACGACAAGGACGAGGAGAAAGAAAAAGAAAGAGAGCCAAGCACAAAAAAGCCGAAAGGCCTAAGTGCTTCGGCCCAAGGATCTGTGCCCAGAGAAAAAGGGCCCGAAAGGGAAAAGGCTAGCTCTTCAGCTGAACCGAAAGACTCAGAGAGCCAGCCGAAGAACAAAAAGACTGGGACACCTGCTGACATAGGCAGCAGGCCAGATTCTGAAGAGTCCAGTCCATCAGCAATGGACATGGACCAACAGACTGAAACAGTTGAGTTGGCCGAAGGAGACGTTGAGAAATGCGTAACAATCGGGATGGACCTTGATCCGAACACCCGTTGTGAACTTATTCAGCTCCTTCGGGACAACAGAGATATGTTTGCTTTCTCAGCAGCTGATATGCCCGGGATAAGTCCAGACCTCATCTCCCATAAGCTTAATGTTGACCCAACGTGTCGACCAATTAAGCAAAAGAAGCGGAATTACTCCGCTAATAAGAACCGAGACATCGCAGCCGAGGTCAAAAAGTTGCTGGAGGCAGGCTTCATCGAGCCTTGTCAGTATCCAGAATGGCTTGCAAATGTGGTGATGGTTCAGAAGGCCAATGGTACCGGGAGGATGTGCGTTGACTTCACGGACCTAAATAAGGCTTGTCCGAAGGATTTCTATCCCTTGCCGAGGATCGATCAGCTAGTTGATTCGACAAGTGGCCATGCCTTGCTTAGTTTCATGGACGCATTCTCGGGGTATCATCAGATCTTCATGCACCCCGACGATCGAGCAAAGACGGCATTCGTCACGAACGCCGGGGTGTACAATTATAAAATGATTTCTTCGGATTGAAAAATGCGGGGGCAACCTATCAAAGGCTGGTGGATCAAGTTTTCGCCGATCAAAAGGGCCGAAACATGGAAGTCTACGTCGACGATTCGATCGTCAAAAGCAAAAAATCTGAGGACCATGTAAAAGACCTGGCTGAAACCTTCGCCACCTTGAGAAAGCATCAAATGAAGCTGAATCCGAAGAAGTGTGTCTTCGGCGTGAAGTCAGGGAAATTCCTTGGGTTCATAGTCAGCAAGAGGGGGATTGATGCCAATCCCTCCAAAGTCAAAGCAGCGCTCGACCAAAGTCCAAGCGGGATGTTCAGCGGCTCACCGGAAGAATGGCAGCCCTCTCGAGGTTCATTTCCAGAGCTTCGGATAAGGGGTTACCTTTCTTCAAAGCCCTGAAACTCCCGAAACAAAAGAGCTCGTTTGGGAGAGAGAGCAAAAAGAAGCCTTTAAGCAGCTTCGGGAGCATCTGGCTCAACTCCCAACGCTGGCTAGCCCAGCAGAAGGAGAAATTTGTATCTGTATGTGGCCGTTAGCCCAGCCACCATCAGTGCAGTATTGCTGAAGGAAGAAAGCAAAAGTCAGCAACCGATCTATTTTGTCAGTCATACACTGACGGATGCCGAGACTCGCTACCCTTTACTCGAGAAAGTCGCTTTTGCGGTAGTAGTAGCTGCTCGGAAGCTGAGGCCCTATTTTGATTGCCATCAGATAGTGGTCTTAACTGATCAGCCGCTGGAAAAAGTTCTCGGCAAAGTTGAAAAATCTGGTAGGCTGGCCAAGTGGGCTTTTGAGCTCACCGAATTCAGCATCAGCTACCATCCGAGGGCTGCCATTAAGGCTCAAGCTCTAGCGGATTTCTTGGCCGAATGCTCATACCAGGAAGCGCCAGACAATGAAAAGAAAGTCTGGACCGTGTTTACGGATGGATCTTCCACCGAAAATGGTTCGGGGGCAGGAGTAGTTATAACCTCTCCCGAAGGCAAATCTTTTGAGTATACACTAAAATTTTCTTTTAAGACCTCGAACAACGAAGCCGAATATGAGGCAGCAATCGCTAGCCTAGAATTGTGCATCTCCCTGGAAGCCGATCATTTCTGCCTGAAAACAGACTCTCAGCTAGTTGCATATCAGATCAGCGGCAGCTACGAGGCCAAAGAGCCCTCCATGATAGCCTATCTTGCCAAGATCAAATTAGTCATTGCAAAGCTGAAAACTTTTGAGGTTCAGCTGATCCCAAGGGGTCAGAATACTCAAGCCGATGCACTCTCCAAACATGCCAGTTCAACTCTCACTGAGCTAAACAGATCTGTATATGTGGAAGTGCGTCGAGAAAGAAGTGTCGATGAAGCACCTGAAGTGTGCTGCGCTGACCCAGAGCCTAGCTGGATGGACCCCATCCTAGCTTTCAAACTTCGGGGAGAAACTCTCGAAGATAGAGCTTTGGCCTCCAAGATGAAGAGAACCAGCTCAAGGTTCATTGTCTTCAGGGGGGAGCTTATGAAAAAGTCCTTCTCGGCCCCATTGCTGAAATGCGTGGGACCAACAGATGCAGATTATATCTTACGGGAGATTCACCTCGGCATCTGTGGGAACCACATCGGGGGAAGGACCTTAGCCCACAAGGCATTGAGGGCTGGATATTACTGGCCCACCATGATCGCAGATGCTAAGGAGCTGGTCCGGAAATGCGAAAAATGTCAAAAATACGCACCAGTTATCCACCAGCCAGCAAGGGATCTTCAGTCGATCCTTAATCCACTCCCGTTTGCCCAATGGGGACTGGATATACTAGGACCATTTCCAGAGGCTGTGTACCAAAAAAATGGCTGATAGTTGGTGTTGACTACTTCAGTAAGTGGATCGAGGCCGAAGCAGCCTCGAACATTACAGAGCAAACTGTCAGAAAATTTATCTGGCAGAATATCATCACTCGTTTCGGCATCCCGAGAGTATTTGTCTTCGATCATGGGAGGCAATTTGATAACTTACCACTGAAGCGGTATACAGACCAGTTCGGTATCAAACTGGCATATTCAGCGGTATGCCACCCGCAAAGTAACGGATAAGCTGAAGATGCAAATAAACAGATCCTAAATGCCCTCAAAAAGAGGGTGGAAGATCAAAAGTCCAAGTGGCTGGAGGAGCTCCCTGGAACCCTTTGGTCCCTTCGGACAACTGAAAAAAAGGCAACGGGCTATTCACCTTTTGAACTGGTGTATGGTGCCGAAGTCGTTCTTCAAGTGGAAATTGGCTCTGAGAGCTTACGAGTGCACCACTTCTCGGCTGAGAATGAGCGACTGATGAAGGAATCTCTCGATTTCCTCGACGAAGTAAGAGACTCGGCCCGAGACAGAATGGCTGCTCATAAGCAGAGAATCAGCAAATTTTACAACCGAAGGGTCCATGCAAGGCCTCTCAAAATTGGAGACCTTGTCCTTCGAAATGCTGCTGCAGTTCAGAAAAGCCGAATTCATGGAAAACTCTCAGCTGCATGGGAAGGGCCCTACGAAATCTGTGATGAGCTTCAGCCAGGGACATACCGACTTCGGCAGTTGGAGGGAACTGAGTTGAAAAATCACTGGAACGCTGATGTACTGAAAAAATATCATGTGTAAACCTTTCGGGGCAGAACAATCTTTGTAAGTACATTTTGAATTAATGAAAGGCCTTGGAGCCACCATTTATATAAATATTTGCAACTTTTTATTATTTCAAAGTTTTCTTGGTTCTATCTACTCTTTTAAGGGTTTTGTTTATTCAGCCTCGTCTAAAACCTTCGCCTTCGGGTAACTGGGTTTCAGATTGCTGACAAAACTCGTCTTTTTAAAGAACACTGGTCTTTTAGCTGAAGTCAAACTTTAGTAAGACTTGTTCTCCAAAGGCATGAATCCATGGACAATTCTGGAATATTGCCTTAACTGAGCCTTGTATTCCAGAAAGCCATTATCCGAAACATTGCCTTCAGCTGGCCCTGTGTTTCGGATATCCATTTTTTTTTAAAGATAGCCAGAAAATTAAGGATAACAGCAACTGTTGGAAATTGTTTATTCAGCCTCGTCTGCAACCTTCCCCTTCGGGTAGCTGGGTTTCAGATTGCTGACAGACTCGTCTTTTTAAAGAACTCTGGTCTTTTAGCTGAAGTCAAACTTTAGTAAGATTTGTTCTCCAAAGGCATGAGTCCATGGACAAGTCTGGGATATTGCCTTAACTGAGCCTTGTATCCCATAAAGCCATTATCCGAAGCATTGCCTTCAGTTGGCCCCGTGTTTCGGGTATAGAGAAATTGTTTATTCAGCTGAAGTCATACTTCAATTTTTGGGGGGGCAAGAGGCACTACCAGTGCAAGTTTATGTTCAGCAGAATTGAAGAAACAGTAAAGCATTCAAAGTAAGACAAAGCAGTTGAAGAAAGGGACGTCAGATTAATAATTCATGCTCAGAAATTGAGCTACAAGTTCAAATAAATTAAAAACTATATCGGGAGCCGCCCACAAGCGGAAAATAACAGCTGCCGAAATACGTACAGAAGCAAAAAATAAACTGTTTGTACGACAAGGCAAGCTGAAGCAAAAAACAAACAAGGCAAAAATTCAGAAAGCGGCAAGTCTAAAGTTGAGCGCATGATGAACCGCAAGATTCTGAGGACGACTGCCCGAGTTCCTATGCTTCAGCCCGAGGATCAGACTGATTAGCATTGTGGGGCCCCATGGTGGCCTCAGCCCCAGCAGCAGAAGAAGCAGGCTTTGCACTCTGCCGAGCCTCCCTTTCCCTCTGTTCAGCCTCCAACTCCTTTCTCTCAGCTTCTTCTACGGCTTCCTCAGCCTGAAGGATTTCAGCTTCGATTGGAGTTGCATATTTCATATGAGGGTCTTCGGGATCCTGGACCCATTCAGCACATTTGGACCAGTCCAACTTCGGCTCAGCATGTAGGCAGAATCTTCGGCACACTCTGAACCCGTTTCTGAAACCCATTTCATACTCTTCTTGGGTATAGATACGGACTTTGAGTAGAGCCTCAGCATCAGCCAACTTCTTCTTTGTCTCCTCCAAGTCTTCCTTGGATTTCTTCAGCTCATCGGCGAGCTTGGAGGAGGAACCTTTCAGCTCATTCAGCTCCCGCTGAACTTGGGAAGCCTCTGTCTGAGCCTGGGTCAGTTCTTCTTTTATGGCCATCAGCTGATCCTCAACTTCTTGGAGCTTAGCTCTCTGAGCTACAGCAGCATTAGCAGCCTCTGAGAGTTGGACATTCCGGGCTTGGAGCATCTCTTCAGCGGCCATTCTACTGGCTTCAAGAGCTTCCAGCTTTTGCTGCACTTCAGCTTGTGCAGCAGCTCCTTCCTGGATTCGGCTCCCAATGGTAGCCTTGAACTTGGAGATGTCCACTCCCATGTGCTCTTGAAGGAATTTTTCCCCTTCCATCAGTGGGGGAAAAACTTCCTTCTCCATAGCATCGCAGAAGGTTTTAAGGGCTTCAGCAGCTCTTTTTTCATATTCTTCACCCTTCTGCTGCTTCTCTTCAGCTGCTGCTTGCTTCAGCTTAGCAAGCTTTAGCTCCTCCTTAGCTACCTTCTTGTCATACTCGGCAGCATCTACCCTATCTTGTAGGGTATCTATCAGCTCTACAGTGAGAGTCTGATTGTGCACGAACTGGAAACAGGAGCACAAGTCAACAGAAAAAAAAAATAATAATAATAACTGAAACTGAATTGAAGAGCTGAATTGAAAAAGAGATAAAGGCAAGGAGAATAACCTGCATCATCAGCAGTTGGTTAGACCTGGCTGGGTCTGGAACTGATCTGCTGGATTCGCCCATCCCAGCAGTGGCCTTTAGCGACCAGATTATTGCCCTATCTACTTCGGACATGCCAGCAAAATCGTCGAAGTAGGCTGCAGCACCTTCTCGGTTCTGACCCCATATGAGGTCCCAGATGTGATCTGGGATTGGAATTCGGGGGCCGAGAAACCCATTTCCCCATACTGCAGCGTCTGGAAGGAAGGGAAGGATGACGATGGAGCTTCTTTAATCTTGGATGGCTCGGCATCCCCCTTCTTCTCAGAAGAGTCAATTATTATGACTTCTTCTTCTTCAGGTGTGAGGACGAAGGCCTCAACCTCTCTTGCAATGTCTGTCGTGAAACCCTCAGCACTGGGCATCATAGCATCCTCATTTCTGTGCTCAGCAACACTCTCTTGAACTTCCTCTTGGACCCCTCCCTTAGGTTCGGGAGTTTTCTGATCCACCTCCATCTCGGGAGGTGGCGGAGGGGTCTTTGGAGGTGATTGAGGTGGCGGCCGGGGAACCCTCGGTGATCCATTGCCTTCCTCGGGTTCCCTTATCTCGACGCCGACTGTCATCGGCCTCCGCTGAAAGTCATGCGGGCCGATGATGGCCATTCTTCGTCGCCTTTTCTGAAGCGGCTGCTCGTCCATGTCTGAGTCTGAAGACTCTTCTTGTGCCTGGTCTTCGGGACGAACAGGGGCTTTCCCTTCTCTATGTCTATTACTCTCTTCGGACTGTAAAAGACAGGGGGGAGGAAGAATGTGAGTAAAAAAAAAAACACAGACAAAACTAAGTCTAAAAGCTCACCGAGGTCTTCAGCAAAGCCTCGTCTTCTTCAGCTGCCCTAGCTGCAGCTTCTTCTTCAGCAGCCCTGGAGGACCCTTCTCCTCCTTCACAAGCTTCAATAACCCGTGCAACCTCTTCGGCCGTACGGGCAGCTTCAGCTTCTTCGTCTAGCAACTGAAACCAGGGATCTCTCTTCTTCCACCAAGGCTTCTGCCTCTGATACAGAGCAACAGCCTCAATTTGGAAATGGGAAGAGTCTAGATGAACTTCCCTATGCCTCGGTTCAGTGATAGAGGGGGCCCGATCAGTTACAACTCGTTCTCGGTTGACGCCAAGACGAGCGTAGTTAATGCCGACGTTGGTCTCGTCCCGCTCTGAAAAAGAAGAGGGAAAAGGTCAGTTCAGTTAGGTTGACACAGCATAAAAGAGCGAAGTGAAAACGGAGGAAAAGAGATAATTAAAAGGCCTCGGCCCCAGCCGAAGAAGCTTACCATCCCTAAACTTTCGGCTGAGGCCGACAGCTGCTAACATGTTCTCTTGGAAGACATAATACGTATCGGGGAGCCAAGTCTCCGGGATATGCTGCATTCGACCGCTGCCCCCCCGGTTCGGCAGCTTGCCGAAGATGTTCTGTTGATTAAGGTTCGGATCTGGGCCGTTATCTTCGGGGGGACCTAAACTTCCCATGTCGGGATCAGGCTCAGCAAGATACCTGGGAGCGCTGAAGACGCAAGGGTGGCCCGGATCCGTGGGCGCCCTAACCCAAATCCATTGACCTCTCCAGTCCTTGTCTGAAGAGTCGTTCGGCCACATGGTTAGGTACTGGGGCCGAGACTCAATCCGGTACCACCCAGAACCGTGACTTCCGTGCCCACTTTGAATATTTGGCACTAGCCGATGGAGCTTTTTGAAGCAGTGCAGGTTCGGCACATACCTGAAGAACTTGAAGACCCATAAGTATGTCATCACCCTTCGGATGCTAATGGGAGTTAGCTGACATAGGGAAATATTATAATGGATCAGCAAGTCTCGGACGAATACGTCCAAAGGGAACCTCAGCCCATACTGAAGTTGTCTTGTGTACACCCCCACATACCCCGGGGGTGGACGATGGATTCTATCGGATGCCACGGGCATTCGGCACCAATACCCATCAGCTTCAAGGATGTCGTAATGCAACTCAATCTGTTCGACAAACCGATATTGTTCAGCATTCTCCACCCACCATGAGTAGGGGCGGTTCTTTATCATGGCCGAAGCTACTTCAGCATCCTCCTACTCCCAAAACCCAGGAAGGATGTCCCAAAGGATAGCGGGAACTTCATCGTCCCGCCCAGAAGCGCTCGACCCCTCCGTTCTCTGAGGAGGAGCCGAAGAAATGGGAGTCGCCCTAATCCCTTCAGCAGGGTCAGGCTCTGCTCTCTGTCCATTCCAGGTCCCAATCCTGTTCCTGGGATTGGGAATTGGCCTTGCTCTTCTTGGAGCACGGGCTCTACCTCTAACTCCTCTCACCATGGATGAATTTCGAAGAAAAAAGTCGAAAAAAGGGGAAGGAGTTCAAATTCGAAGAAAAATAAATTAAAATCAAAGGAATTTACCTTAATCTGAAGCGAAAGTTGCCGATTTACGAATTGGTAGTGATGAGTCTCAGTTTCTAAGCTCAATGCTCGAGGAATTTGCGAAGTTTTGACGCGGGTTCTTGGGACTTTCTTGAGAATTCTGGGTTTGTGTTGGTGAATAAGTGAGGAGAGATGACGCGCCTCTAATTATATCTCCAGAAATGGGAATTCTGGGAGTCCGCGTTTCAATTTCTCTTAAACACCCCACTAAGTAACCGTTAAACACACGACCTTGCGATTAAACCGCCCATTATCCGTCCAACTTCCACAATTATTCGCCTTAACTGTTGTTATCTCATTAATTACGGTTTAAATTCAAATTTCTTGGATTAATTAAATCATTCACTTCCCTCCTTTTCTGATTAATCAAACCCGACCCGTCATCCTGCCAAATCGGGTCTGGGGGGCAAGTTGTTTGGGTCCAATTTAGTCCAATTGGGCCTAGTCATTAAATGATCCAATTAAAAGCCCAAGGTCAAGGTTCAACTCTCCAATTGTGCTAAAGTCAAGATCAGTCCACAAGGCAAGTCAATTGGGCTAAGGCCCAACTTCTCCATATATGCAAAGGTATAAAAGCCATCAATATTACATTTGTACATTCATTCAAACAAAGCCTCAAGCAATTAATTCTCTTGCATAGCATTCTCTTTCTACACACTGTACTGACTTTAGCATCGGAGGGGCCTTCCTCGGCAACACCCCCGAGGCTAGTTTACGTGTGTTTACTGTGCAGGAAACCTTCGGCCCAACATCACTTGGACCGAATCCAGTCTTCTCCACTTCATCGGGCCTTCGACAAGGTCCCATTATTTTCACCCGA
Organism: Chenopodium quinoa; assembly: GCF_001683475.1. Lineage (NCBI taxonomy): Eukaryota > Viridiplantae > Streptophyta > Magnoliopsida > Caryophyllales > Amaranthaceae > Chenopodium > Chenopodium quinoa. The sequence goes on from NW_018745281.1 coordinate 1,657,117, forward strand.
AACACTATGTATTCCATTAATTGATACCAATTAATCACCAATAACCAAGGCTTTATCATAACTAAATCAATCTTAGTCTGTAAATGACAAAGAATTTAAGATGAAACCCCACTAACACCAAACATATCCATCTTAATTCTTAACAATGACATCCACCGAATTCTTCCATCTATTAACTTTGATTAAATTGGAATTAATTTATTTTCAGTTGGATTATTAATTTTGTAAGGTTGGACCGCCAATATTATTTTAGTTGGTGAGAAAAACGCATAATAAGAAGATACATCATACATGCATGTATATATAAATATATGTACCTTATTGAATTGGAACCATTCATAGTAAGGAGGTGGAAAGAATCCCTCTATTTCTGACTTCCCACCAGCAGGATATAGACCATCTGGAAACTCCTGTCACAATTTTGTTTTATTCATTTTTTTAGTTTATTTCAAGACATCTTATGTTTGATACATCCATAATTGTATACAATAATCCATCATTTTGCCTCAATTGCTACACACACATTGGTTTTAATCTACATATCTAAACAATAAAACACGATTTGCTTATAAGTATTAATTATCAATAAACGCTGTTAAAAGTGAAAGTCAAATTGTTGCGAGTATAAATTTTTTTTCTAAAGAAAAAGAAGTATACTGTATTTTCAACTTAAAGATGCTAGTGTGACTATTATACGCTTATCGTCTATTTATAGTTTTAAAACGCATAACACTAATCACCAAAACTAATGGAATATTGTTTGGAGGAAAAAACTAATGGAGTATAAAAACTACAGTGTAATTAGTTGCAGATCCGAGTTGTACTACTAAAAACAAAAATAAATGTTGATCGAGGTGAGTGAAGTGTGTTTTCCCAATTATTATGAACAAGTTGAAAACTTTGATTGACAAGCAAAATAAGGTTGGATCCAGTTGATCATGACTAAATAATATAGTGATGTCATGTCAAGGGACATCATTTTCCTTAATCACCTTTTTACATGGGCAATTAAGTCCATTCAAATAGTTGTTTGGCTACAAATCATCAATCTAATTAGGGTGTTTGAATGGTTTTATCTGAACTTATAACAATTTGTCGAAGCTACTCATATATGTGAGTGTATCAAAACTTCAAATAGATGAAAGACTTGAAACAAATAAGGTCTTATTAATAAAGTGATTGTAAATTTGTAATAACCTCAATTAATTATCATTACAAGTAAAATTAGCACCACTAAAATTTTGTCAATAAATTTTTCTTACCAACTTAAGAACTATTGCAAGTACATGATTAAACTTCATAATATACATACTGTAGTTACTTTATTTATGATAAAATTGTACTAATTTCAGATAATTAATAGAAAAAAAGATTTACCAAATCAAAATTAGCAAAAATTGAAGGATCCCATTTGCTGATTTGCTTCTTTAAGAAACTCCCACTTGTTCTGAATCCATGAAGACAAAGAATCTTCATCTTCTTATCATCTTCACTACTAATTTCCATTTTCTTTGAATTTTCTTACTTCACTCGAAAAATGAGCTCACAAAAAGATTAAATTAGTTTATTGGAGAAAAATAGTATAGGTTAGTTACTTAGTTATATATTGTGTACCTACCACCCAAGAAATTATAAAAGGCCAACTACCTCTTTTACAAGAGTTAGCTTCTGGTTTTTTCTCCTTCCACGTGAATTTCTCCTAACTTACTCTTTGGCCAAGCATTTAAGACCCTCTTGTGTTATTATTTTAAATTGCCTAATACTATATTTATATAACTCGAAAAAAAAAATATTCATATAACCTCGAAAAACTCAAATTTGTATAATCTCGGAGATAGATTTATCATTTCTTGTCTCAATCATATAATTAGAATGAAGTATTAAAAAAAATGTGGTGTTTTGTATATAATGTTGTATGATTCGTATTGTAGTTGCTTTGATTTGAATGCTTGACCTAGGAAGTTAAAATTCTTATCTATCACCTATGATAATTAATTGACTGGGCTAAGAGACTAAAACCAAGTTTTAGAGCATATTTGTTTCTAATTTTAATTCAGTAATTGTCTCTCTTGACTAAGTTTTCTGTATTTAATAGTGTCAGTAAACTACTAGAAAAAATTTATTAGTGTCAGCACCCATTATGTGGCTTACATCACGATTTATCGGCCTATTCATATTTCATACCTTTCACTCTACCCTGTATTGCACCCCTCCTCTTTTGCTACAACCCCGCCCCACCGCACATAAACATCAACTAAAATGTTATGCAATAGTCGATTGTCTCTACATCATATCGCAGTAAGCTATATAATCCTTAGTTATCGGGCCATTGTTTACCAATTACTAGCACCAATGTGCTGATGCTTCGCACACAAAAGCAACACAAGTTTCAACTTCCTTGCATTCACCCCAATCGAACCATAAGTCTAACCAATGAGCTGATATAAATTTGTGAGATCTTAGTTTGTGATTTGATGTACAAAATCTTAGATGCCAGTCACAGAAGTTCGGATCTATATAATCTGATCAACTACAGAATATAAGTTTAGAAATTAAATTAAAGTACTAACGGATATATATATATATATATATATATATATATATATATATATATATATATATATATATCACCATCATACATATACCGATTAATTAATGACTAATACATGACTATCAACAATTCCATTCACAATTTGAATGATAACGAACCAAATACTAACTAAACATATTTGAAATACCCTTGATATGTTTTGTTTCATCTTGAAATTTATTTTATATGTATAATTGTATCATGTAATCCAATTTTGTCGAACAAACCATGATAACTGTCAATTTTTCAATAGCTTTACATCAAATGATTCAGCTAATTCTTGTCAATTCATGCAGAAAATAATAAGTATAGTAGTTATCTTCAAATCATGTTTAGCTAATACAGCCAATTTAAGTAATTAGATGATAATTCCTATGTGTAATACACAGCATAAAGAAAGAAGAAATAAATTGGAGGGCCTCCTAACATAGCTTTAAATCTAGTTTATAAAATTAACAAATTAAAATATATATTAAAAAAAAAAAAACATTGATTAAAATTAGTTATCCTATACCAAGAAAAGTTAATTGTATAATTGCAAAGCCACTATATTAATCGGTTGGCAATAAGGAATATACGCCAAACCCGCAACATGCGTACCAAAAGCTAGCTAGAACCAGTGAACCACCTAAGATTTTTCTACTTAACACCTTTTATTATACTTGTGTATATACTTATAGTATATAATCAACAAGTTATTTCATCAGTGATTCAATTTCACGTGCTAATAAGTAAGGTGAAGATAGATAGCAATTGATGAATACTCAACACATAGAGCTTGTTTGGTAAATGACTTTTGCTTGACTTTTTGGTTGGCGTTTGACTTTTGGCTTTTTATCTTGGTTGAACGGCCAAAATAAGTGTTTGGTAAATGATTTTTTTTTGGCTAAAAAGCCGGCTTTTCCGCTAAAAATAAAACACTAGTCTTACTAGCTTTTTGGTATTAGCTTTTGGCTTTTTACCATTAAAAATTACTTTTCTATTAATTATTAATAATTAATAATTATAATAATTAATAATACTTAACTATTAATAACTAATTATTTTTATTAATAATGATACTTAACTATTAATAATTAATGATAATTAAAAATAACTATTAATTAAAAATAATTAATAATTAACAACTATTAATTATTAATTAGTAAAAATTAGTAAAAAATATATATTAATAATTAGTAATTTAATTAATAATTATTATTTAATAATAATAATAATAATAATAATAATAATAATAACACTAACGTCCTTAAAAGTCATTTTTATATAAAACAACCAACAACCAACAGCCAACAACCAACAACCAACTTTACCATATTAACAACCAACAGTCAAACATCCAACATAAATAGCCAATACAAACAGTTGGTCAGACCAGCCAAGAAAAACAAACAACAGCCAATTGCCAAATAAGACCATAATAAAACCATTTGAACATATTTCCTAAAATGTACTTCGAGCTATAATGAAGTATGAAAAATAGTATTTTCGAGCTATAATGAAGTATGAAAATTAATATTTACTCCATTCTTTAAATGTATATTCATCTATGGTTCAATATAATAAGAAGAAAAAAAATCATGATCTCATAAGTTCCTTTATAATGTATTGTGTAATAACAACATACGTGGTAATATTAATTACAATATAAAAATATAAAAATAAAAATGTTAATGAATACAGTAAAAAATAAATAAATAAATAAATCACACTAAAGATCGTATAAAACGTAAACAAGAAAATCTTTAAGGAACAATAGGAATAATGCAAGATAATAATTGTCACAATTGCTAATTTTAATTAATGAATATGGTGTTTTTAATCTTAGTGTTAGTTTTGCAATGATTATTGAACACTTTCAGGTGACTTTGTTTAATGTCAGTGTCATATGTGAAGTTCGATCATACATTGTAATATCATATCGTACGAATCACGACCTAAAATAACTATAGAATTATTTCCATGTTCAAGTAACTAGCTATTTGAATTCTTAATATGTTTTTGTTACATAGAAAAGGGTTGGCTTAAGGATTTGCAGGATTGGGTATTGATTAATAAATAACTTAGTGAAGTATCAGAGTGACCACATACCTTAATTGCTATATATTATTGGTTTCATCGATAATGATCCAAATTGAGTTGATATATAATAATGCTTTCACTAATTTAGAAAGTGTGGGCTGTTATAAAATTCACCATAAAACGGTAAATAATAATTGATTAGCTGGTTGATGTGAATCTTTAACTAGTTCTAACTCCTAGATAGAGAGTTAGACGAGGTGTACTATCCCTATAAGGAAGGTTCAAGTTTTATTACAAGCAAGCTAGTGTGGAGGTTTACCATAGAAATAGTTTTATTTTTATTTTTGGGAAAAACCTAGCCACATTTTTTTTTTTTTTTGGGGAAAAACCTAGCCATATCCTATCATATCACTAATAAATAAAGTCGGTCTCGCAGCGCGAGACCGCGACACTCGCCATTCCAGTTTTTCGCCAAGTGTCGCGCCACATAGGCGATAAATTGGGATTATTGTGACACATATGATGCTATGTAAGCAATTTTTGGATAGATTTTATAAGATAAAATTATTGTATGGAGTTTTATTATCGATAGAATTCTAATATTTCATATATACTAAAATTAATCATAACTTTAATAAATATCTTATAACTCAATTCTATTTCCATCATCAAATTCATTTTAAAAAGTTCTTTAAAATAAGATCCATTTATACTATATTTAATCACAAACTTTTATACGTAGCTGGCCAAACCGTGTCACCAACTATTACAAGAGTTATTTCATTAGTGCTATATTGGTCAGTGTTATAGTGGTTACTCAATCAGTGGTATAGATAGGGATTACTTAGTCATTGTTAGAGGTAACTTAGTTAGTATCATAGGGGTTACTCAGTCAGTTTTATAGGGGTTACTTTGTCCAGCCAGATGGTGTGGCTAGCCGCATACAAAATGCAATGTTATTTAATTTATTTAAAAAAATATTAGAGAATCAGTAAAAATAAGTTTTAATCAGTAAAAATAATTTTAGTTTGGTAAAAATACTTTTAGTTTAGTGAAAATAATTTAAATTCAATAAAAATAATTTCAAGTCAATAATAACATATATATTTATTTACAAACAAAATTACAAAAAGTACACTATTATATAAATATAAGTCATATGATATCGTATGTCTAAATATCCTATATTACTCCCTCCGTGTTTTAATAAGTGTTACACTTTGACCGGCATACAGTGTTAGACAATTTAATTGACTTAAATAAAATAAGAGATAAGTGGGGTACTTGGAGTATTAAAAAATTACAAAAGAAAGATAGTGGGGTTAATAATTTATTGAAAAGTAATGAATGTAAGAGGGGGAAAATAATAAAAAAAAATGTAGTAGAAGGTCTTGATATAGTATTAAAAGGAAGTGTAACACTTATTAGAACACGCCGCATTTGATAAGTGTAACACTTAATAAAACACGAAGGGAGTATCAGAACGAATTATTTGACCGATTTAACATTCAAGAAAAATATTATCTTAAAATTTTATCAACCATCTGAGTATCGCCCGGGCACATAACTAGTCACTAATATATAAAGCCGGTCTCGCAGTCAGGCCACAAGACAGCGACACTTGGCATTTCAGTTTTTCGCCAAGTGTCGAGCCACGTAGGCGAAAAATTGGTATTATTGTGACACATAAGATGTTAAGTAAGCGAATTTTGGATAGATTTTTGTAAGATAAAAATATTGTATAGTGTTTTATTATCGATATATTTCTAATATTTCATATACACAAAATTAATTGTAACTTTTAATAAATATCTTATAACTTAGTACTATTTCCATCGTAAAATTCGTTTTAAAAAGTTCTTTAAAATGAGATCCATTTGTAATATCTTTTAATAAAAATTGAAATCAGTTAAAAGAAGTTTTCATCAGAAAAAATAATTTTAGTATTTTAATATAATATAAATAAGCGATATGATATCGTATGTCTAAATATTTTACATTATAAAAAGGGGTTATATGATCGTATTTAACATTCTTACATTATTAAAAGGGGTTATATGATTGTATTTAATATTCAAGTTAAAAGGTTTAGGACAATCCGGGCATCGCCCAGGCACAAAACTAGTTATATTATATTCCTACACTAGATTAGTACTCGTGCGTTGCACGGTGGTGATAAACAATTTTTTCATATTTCTTTTATATCTTTTGTTGTTGATAAATTTTTAACATGACTTAGCTCGCTTTTTATTTTGTAAAAATAAAGTTACTCTATAAATATTAAAAAAAAAAAAAAAACATGTACATCATCCTTTTTTTTTTTTAATGATTATAATTTAATGCTACATCATAATATTTACTATGTTATTGAAAATATACTAAAATGATGGTTAGAAAAAATATACTTTGTATAAAATATTGCATTATCTAATGAGCTTAAACATTTATAGTGGAAATACAACAATATTGATGTTAAAGTCAGGTTCGGATTTTTAGTTTCATACCTATTTGGTTCTAGTTTCTAGCAAATAAAATAAAAATACAAAAAAATAAATAAAAAATGATGACCTCATATGTAAATTTAGAGGGAAATTTTTTAATGAGAGCTTGACACATAAGACATTTTAGGAATTGATGACATCAGTATATTTTGTTTTAGTAATAGTTAATAGATTTTCACTATTATACGATTATGCTGCATAGGATTATTCTGTTAATTACATGCATAAAAAATAAATTATAGGAATAAATTTGAGACAATTTTATGAAACTTCCTTAAAACAAAATTTCTAAAATGCAAAAAAATTGTCAACATTGACAATAATTTTACAAGGAAACACCTGTTTTTATAGGCAAGGTTTACATTGAATTCCATTCTGTTGTTGAAGTACTCTACACTTGAGTGAAAATAAAAAATACTCCGTACTTTATATTGGTGTTGTAACCGCTGTAAAACACATTGAAATTGAATGATTGTGTTGTAATCACTGTAAGACACATTGAAATTGAATGAGTAGTTGTATGTATTGTGATATTGTAACTTTGGTTTTAGTCTTTGAAAACAATGTAATCTCTACTATTTATTGTGTTTATTTCGAAAAAAAAAAAATATATCTTTTTCATTTACCTATTTCAGGGTTACGTACTTTGTATATCATTATTCTTAACTTATAATGTAACTCTATTTTTTTATTATTTTAATTTTTTCTCAAATTTATATTGAGAAGTTTGAAAGACAAGGTGTTTTCTGCGCTTGGAATATTATTAGGTTATGCAGAGCTACAATTAATATTGACTACTCGGATTTAGGTTCCAAAATTATCACAAGAATTTTCTTCCTCCCAAAATTTCGAAGCGAGGACATCAAGAATATGCCGAATTGTTATATATGTATATATATGGATTCTTAGTTTTTCCCAGTTAATTTTTGTTTAATTTTGCTAAATCTATTTCCTTTATCGTTAATTGTTAATTGTTAACTGTAAATGTCGTATGACTTTAATCAATGAAAATTAGTGTCATTTTGAACTTTGTTTAATTATTAAAAAAAAATAATAATAAAAAAAAAAACCTAAACCGACGAGTTTTGAACAAGATCTAGTGATCTACGACCCTACGTAGGGGTGGCAATTCGGGTCAGCAGGTCAGATTTCGGGTCGATTTCGGGTTATATTTAGAAACTATTAAAAATAGTGTAAAACTTAATATTATTACGAAATATGAAATTTGGGTCAAATCGGGTCGAATTCGGGTTATTCGGGTTCGGTTCAGGTCGGGTTCGGGTCTCTCTCAGTAACTTCGGGTCGGGTTCGGGTCGGGTTTTCGTGTCGGGTCAGGGTTTGCCAGCCCTAACCCTACGTGCAGTTTTAACAGAAAAGGAAATTGCCGTTGGCCCCATTTTCACTATTCATGAAAATAAACTTTTTATTTTTATTTTTAAAAACGGAGAATCTAATTCTCTAACGTCTATAAATCAGAAAACGTCTTCTACTGACATACCTATCATTTCAAATATAAATTAAAATTAAAAAAATTATTTGAAATGATTTGAGTATTAATTAAATTATTCATACAAAAATAAATAAAAAATGCATTTTTTCAACGTTTATGTGGGTCCCCCATGTCTTCATCTATATAATCATCCCCCTTAATTTCTTCCAATTTCTCTGATTTCTTTTTTTCACCAAAAAAGGAAAAAAAAAAAAAAAATCGACTCCGATTATTATTTTCAAGGAGCCTTACTCTATTTCTCTCAATCTTTTCTTTTTCTCTCTCTTAGACTGTGCACTTCAGATAAGGTGAATTTTCTCTCTTTTCTACTCAAATTTTCAGTCTTTAGAATTTGTTATTCTTTGGATTTGTGATTTTAATCTGGGTTTTTTTTGTTCTTAATATTTATGTGATTAATTGATTGATTCTTTTGATTTCTTGTAAGTTTTAGTAGTTAGATACTTAATTAGTGATGATTAAAGTTTTGGGGTTTTCTTGTTTCTTTGATTACATTGATAGTGTTTGTTGAATTTTGGTGTTACCCATTTTTTTAATTTTATCTGAATTGGTAAATTGAGTGGAAGATTGAAACTTTTTGGTGAATTAGGGTTTGATTGGTGAAATTAAATTCAATTTAGGGTTTTTTGCATGAATTTGAATTGGGATTTCTGGTTATATTTGGAGGTTGTGATTTAATTTCAATCGGGTGTTTTTCTCTTGAATTGAATTTGGGGTTTCTAGGTTTTTCTGCATTTTTTTTTTTTCTGGATTCTCTTTATGCTTTTTTTTTTTTAATTTTTTTTTATCTCTTTCTTTTTGGAATCCAGTAAAGCCAAAGTCTATTAGATATAGGGGGGAAAGGAAATTTTTTGTTTGTTTTGTTGACTTCCTAGTTGAGGTAAAGAGTGTACAAATTGTGCAAACATGTATCATCAATATAATCTGTTTTTTAGGGTAAAGGCAGTAGAAGAAGTTCTCATATTGGCTTCTGTGATTGATTTTACATTATAGAGGGTATTAGTTTAATGATACCGTTGATATCATTTCCTGCTGGAGTGAGTAAGGGTGAACGAAGTTACGGAGTCATTCTACCTTAGGGAGAGGATTCGAAAGTAGTTGATTTTAGAATTTTGCTAAAAGGGAGGCAGTCATCCGAATTACATGATTGACATTTCTAATTTAGAATGTGGCTCTTTTTAAAATTATTGTTACTAGTAAAAGGATTTGATCATTACGCGTTATGTTTTAAAATGTTGCTCAATTATTCTCTCTATCACTATTATTCGAGAGGAAAGAGTTTATATTTCCTACTTGATGATACGTTACATATAGGTTAACTTTGAGGATAGTTTGACAATTGGTCCAAAATTTGAATTTTGACGATTGATTTATGTGTTTGAATGTCACTTGAAGATTTGAAGGCTGGAGAAGAACTTTAATGAGTTATAACGTACTTTATGTCAAATTTATCTTCATGAAAAGATGAAAATTAATAATCACTCGGGAAAGTGGTTGTATGAAAAGTGATAATAAGCACCATGGGGAGAGAGCATAAATCTTAGTAATGACTTTCATGAAGGAGCTCATGCAGCATGCTGGTGAAAAACATATGTCGCTGATCCTAAATTTCGGTTGAGGATTGATTGTAACTATGCTGTGAAGGGTGGAAAATCGTTTTTATGTCCCTGTGATGTTAAAGATTGGGATTTAAACTACTTTTTGGGATCATCTAGCATGGAATAAGTGGTTGTTTTGTTCAAGGGATTTTAACTCTTAGATGCTACAGAAAGCTGCACTATTGGTAATATATTTCGATATGCATATTTTCATATGGCTCCTGGTAAATTGCTTAACATATTGGTCGACATTCGCACTTACTGGGTGTCACATCTCATTTGTTTTGGGAATTATATTTTGTAGAGAATTCTCACTCTCCCCCAAGTATCATAATCATGGTCAGCCAAACAACACAATACAGCACTTCCTTGGAAGTTTGTGTTAGTGTGTTTATAGTCAGCAGAGAAGGTTTCAAATTTTTTTAGTCTGTTTAATTTGAATAGAGTAAAACAAGATTGTCGTAGTTAATGATGTTTACAAGAAGACCTACACTATCAGGCATTCATGCTAGCAAGTTTTGCAACTCAAAATATAAGCAAGCAATAGCACAGTAGATCTCTAGAGGGTATTGTGTGCTTTGAAATAAAACATGCCTGGATTTTATTTTGTAGTTTATGTACGAAACATTATAGCTCTTGTATTTATTTAAATATCCTAACTTGTTCTTTTTATGCAGATAATAACCCTGCTCGGAGCCCCTCACCTCTGCAATAGTGGTTGTAGGAGCTTCAAAGAGTCAGGTGAAAGCTAAAGGTCAAAGCAGCTTGTCAAATTAATAACTTGCCTAAATGGTAATTTTGCCTACTATATTCTTCTTTTAATTCTTTTGCCTTGATATGACCTAAGTCTAGCAGTATAGTAATATGTTTTTATAAATGCACGTTATAAGTAGGTTTCAGGGGAAAGGATTTGATGTCAAAAATCTTACTGAATTCCAATATGAATTTAATGAGATTCTTATTTTCATCGACTATATGGCTGATTAGTCAAGTACCATGTGTGCTCATTAAGAGCATGTTTGGTACAGTGTTTTTGAGTGGTGGTAATGAAATTAATTAACCATTTCCATTAACTTATTTTTTGTATGAGAGGTGTGGTAAAACACTAGGCGTAACCATTATTCTTCATTTGTTATCTCTCTCAACCCTATAATAACAAAAATGTTAACCTCAACCCCAATTTGATACCAGTGATTCCTTTCCAAGTGTTACCAAACAACATATAATAATGTTAAACACTCTACATTACAATTTCTCCTTATCTGTTTCCATTCCATTTTCTATCCAATATCCATACCAAACATGCACCAAGTTTGATACAGTTACATTAACCTGATTTCTAGGCATTCTCTTCTCTTTCCTCTTTGTAGTTTTTGGTTTTCAACTTTACCTCTCTTTTTTAATATTGAAAGTAGTGTCCTTTTAGGCGGCCCGCTTTCGCAGTGGTTGGTTCTTCCAAAACTGCATCTCTGTTTCTGATGTTTATACTGGGCAGACTCTCAAATCTTATTGCACGGAGATCCCTTAGTATATATGTGGTGTTTCACATCGATGCATTAGCTTAGTGAAATTCATAGACCTTTCATTGTGTGACCAAGGCTAATATTCTTTTTTTTCACTGTAGGCTACAAATGAAAATCTTCCGCCAAATGTGATTAAGCAGCTCGCAAAAGAGTTAAAAAATCTAGATGAAACTCCTCCGGAAGGAATCAAAGTTGGCGTCAATGATGATGATTTCACGACCATATTTGCTGATATAGATGGCCCAGGTCTGTTTTCCTATCTTTCTCTCTTAATTAGGCATGATGATTTCTATGCATTTATAATGTTGTTGTTGACATCTGCTCCTGAATTTTGCAGCTGTAACCCCATATGAAAATGGTGTGTTCCGCATGAAATTGATATTGTCGAGTGACTTTCCCCATACTCCTCCCAAAGGTAATTATTTCTTTTTCATTTGCTAGTACATCTTTGTCTCTTTGGTTACATTCCCTTGTATAATTTCCTATTTTCAAATTGCTGATAGACTATTGATTGATTACATTAATGATGATTTCTACATGTGATGCTTCAATATCTCCTCTGATGTTTCTATACATGAATGTGATTGTACACCCCTCCCCCCTCCCTTCCCCCCCATGAAATGGTCACTGATATGTGGCTTTCAAGTTTGATTATGTTTAAATATGCTGTCTTTTACGTAACCAGAAACAAAATGTTAGATGTTGGGAATGTAAGAGCTCATATAGTAGGTTTTTCCCCTCTTTAATCTATTTACTGTTTGGCCTTCCCCATGAATTGGTCACTGATATGTGGCTTTCAAGTTTGATTATGTTTAAATATGCTGTCTTTTACGTAACCAGAAACAAAATGTTGATGTTGGGAATGTAAGAGCTCATATAGTAGGTTTTTCCCCTCTTTAGTCTATTTACTGTTTGGCCTGCTTCATTGACCAATGCTTTTAATTTTTTTTTTGCTGCCAGTTGGTATCTGATGTGTACTGCAAATTTTTTCCGTCTAGAGAACTTATCCACTATGATTTAGAAATAATGATTTACCATACTGATGACAGGTTATTTCCTTACCAAGATTTTTCACCCTAACATCGCGAATAATGGTGAAATTTGTGTCAACACTTTGAAAAAGGATTGGAACCCAACGCTGGGATTGCGACATGTTCTTTTGGTTTGTGCTGCCGACTTTTCTTTTTTATTTTTAATTTTTGTGTTTTCATGTCATGTCAGCCCTTGAGATCCTGTTTCTATTCTTAGTGGAATTCTCACACAATTTGTGGTTATTGTTTCCCTGAAAACAGGTTATAAGATGCTTACTTATTGAACCTTTTCCGGAATCTGCTTTGAATGAGCAAGCTGGCAAGATGCTGCTTGAAAACTACGAGGAGTATGCAAGGCTTGCTAGGTAAGCTTATATTCTTTATTATTTATTTTTTCACTTTTTTTTTAAATAAATAAAAATTCTACCCTTTACTTTCAGCTCGTCGTCCCCCCCTCCCCCCACCCAAAAAAAAAAAACAAAAAAAAATTGTAGGGTTGGTATAGAGACTAAAAGTTGACAAGTAGTAATATGTATGGAAGTGGATAGGAAGTGAAGAGTAGTCGAGAGGAATTGTTAGGATAAAGTGAGAAATAAGGTTGATGGAAAGGAAATCGTAGAAAAATTATTTAAGTTGCAGCTGAAATGTGAAGGTGATTTGGGGGCAACAACCTTGGGAAAGTCAAAAATGTGAAGAAAGTTTAGGACGGGAGGGAGTGATAATCGTTGCCACACGTGTGATTTATGTAGCTAGTAAAGAATCTAATAATCATTAAGATTACAACCAGTTTGTCAAAAAAAAAAAAAAAAAGAGACTACAAACCAAAAGATAAAGAGTCTTTTGAAAAGGGGGGAAAACACAATTTTGAATGGTTAAGTGAAATAATTCTTGGAATACAGGTTTTTTTGAATTTATCTTATCAATCTATATTGGTGTATTTTGGCAGATTGTACACAGGAATCCATGCCAAGCCTAAATCCAAGCTAAAGCATGGCGCAATTTCTGAGTCAACCACAGCTTTGAATGTCGACCAGAGAAACAACACAGCTCAAAATGCTGATCAGAAAAGCACATTAGCAAACACTGGGGCTCCTTCACCGTCCCCTCTGGCCTCCTCAACGACTAGCAGTAAGGCAACGAGCCTTCAAGATCAGCCTGCGGGAGCTCTGCCATTAAGTGAGAATGGAGCAGTAGGGTCTTCAACTGTGCCGCCAGCAGCTGCGGCACCTGTAGCGCAAAAGAAGGATGTTGGTTTGAAGGCCCAGGCCGAGAAAAAGAAGATTGATGCGAGAAAGAAGAGCTTGAAGAGATTATGATTTCAAATCAAATGTAGACAGTAATTGGTGACTGTCGTATACTGTTGTTTTAGATCATTTTTCTCTCTGCCTATACCCCTCCCCATAGAGTGTCACTTTGTCTCCATTAGAGGGTGGCACCATTGACAAGTTGCTTTGACACATTGTAATGAATATGTATTTGTCTATTTGGGAGTTTTTTTTTTACTGTCATCTTGGCCTTTTGCTCTTTGCACCTTCTAATAAGTTTCAAGAAAATTAAGTGCAAATAACTTTTAAACATTCCTGATTGATCGAATGTTGACGTTTTGCATTTGTTTTAATCTTACAGTTATACTCGATGATTTGTGTCCTTACAGCTTGTTTAGAGGGATAGGATAAAAGAGGAGGGATTTAACAAATCTATTGTTTGTTTAGAGGGATAGGAATTAGGAGGGGGATAAAAAAAAGGGAGATATAGGGGTGGTATAAGGGATGGTGATTAAATTTAATGGGTAAAAGACATTTGTACTCTTAATGAAAGAGAAAGAAGAAGAGAGTGAAGAAAGAATAGTAAGGTAATTTTGTATTTTATTAGTTATTCCAATCCAATCTCAATCCCTACCAAATAATGAAATACACTATTTTTATTCTTATCCTATTTATTAATTTCACCTTCTTATCCCACTTAATCCCAACCCTCCTACCAAACACCCCGTTATTGTTTAAAACTACGATACTTCATTTCAAGCCTTGTCAAAAAATAATTGATGAAGTACCCATAGAGTACAATCTCGTACTATGGAAGATATGATAAGGATGGCACAATTTACTTCGATGTACATATTAGATCACAACTGATTTCCTTTGAATTTCTACATTTAAGTCTCTTTAATCTCAAAAGCAAACTAGCGACAAATTGTTGAATAAGGTTGTTATTTGTATCGCTTGGATTTTGAGTAGCAATTGTAGTCCGAAACTATAAAAACTGGTTTCTTCCGATAGGACGAATGGCTGTCAGGTATGGGCTCGACAATTACATTCAGCATATACAACCTAACCTACAAGTTATCCTGTTAAATGAACGCCCAACTATCACAGATGATTAAACCATCACCAAACGATCCAGAAAATTCAGATAATAGGATATATTTTTAATAAACTGTTGGGTATAGCCATCCAATTACTTCATGCTACGAATACAGATGAACTGGAAAATGTACATAATAACGACGATGGAAACTCGCTGAAGGAAAGATGAGACGACGAAAATCAGAGAAATTGAGTCAAGCCATTCATCAAAATTAGTTGGTTCTCCCAAGCGAATCGGATACAATAGAAACCAGAAGAAAACATAAAGTCACCAAGACAAGACATCATTACAGTAATGGGTAAACAAGGATCAACAGAAATCACATAACCACAACATCGCTAAATATCTGGTTTCCATGCATCAGAAATTACTAATGAAAAAAAAAAAGCTATAGGTCCATAATAATTCACTAAGCCATTTTACAAATTTGACTTTTCCCCCCCTTCTCCATCAACCACCAGAGAAATCCTTACTTGGCCATCATGACTTTGACGAACTCCTCGTAGTTGATTTGTCCATCACCATCGACATCGGCCTCACGGATCATCTCATCAACTTCTTCATCGGTAAGCTTCTCACCAAGGTTTGTCATCACATGGCGTAGCTCAGCAGCAGAGATGAAGCCATTCTGGTCCTTGTCGAAGACACGGAAAGCTTCCTTCAGTTCCTCCTCAGAATCGGTGTCTTTCATCTTTCTGGCCATCAAGTTGAGGAATTCAGGGAAATCGATAGTACCATTTCCATCAGCATCAACCTCATTGATCATGTCCTGAAGCTCTGCCTCAGTAGGGTTCTGACCAAGGGACCTCATCACTGTTCCGAGCTCCTTGGTGGTGATGCAGCCTGCAATAATAAAAACAGGTCAGGTGACAGCAAAGAGAAGACAAAGTATTCATCACCTGATTCACCTCTAACTTAATAGTCTAAAAACTAAACTAAGTAACAACTTTAGCAATTAAGGATCACAATTTTACAGATCCATGTTTCTTTATAAGATAGCCCAGTAAGGGTACGGCAATAGATAGTGTCGCACTAAGTCATCAGTGTCATCGCGACAATCTATACAATGTAATGCATCTCTTGTATAAGCTACCAGATTGATACTACAAATAGCACAATCTAACCTAAAATCAGTAAACAAAAGCATGCAGAATTATGCATGGATGAGAATCATACAGCACAACAGTCTGATAAAGTGCCCAAGGGGTATAGTTGGTGCCAAGTAACTATCAAAGGATACAGCAAAGAACCGGTAATGAAGCCCAGAATAAAATATACAAGTAGAATACAATAATTAAAGCACAGTTAAGATCACCATCATTCACGTAAACCATAAAATTGATTTACAAGACTAAAATATACTGGCTCAATTAATCAAAAGCATACACCCACAAAAACACAGAACACAAAACAATTACCAATTGAGATCACCATCACATGCTGGGATGATTAAATTGAACAAGGTAAAAAATAATAATAATAATAATAATGAAGGCGAGCAGTTGTCCATCAAGTGCAGTAAAATCACATTCAATTTCAACTAGAATATTGATTTCGAAAGTTTCAACTAACTATGTTTTGCATGTCAAAGAAATCGACAAAAAAATCTACTACCAGCGCAAATTCATTCATTTTTCATACAACAATATTCGCAACCGATACCATACCACAAGATTGGAAGCACAATCAACAAAAAAAACAAACCCACAAGACCTAGTAAAATCTATCTTTAAAAGGCGCCATCTACACAAAAGATCTTCCCATTGAGTCCATTGACCCATTATCAATAAAAAAAAACCATCTATTCCATACAAATCCGGCATACCTTATACCTCCCATGTGATCAATTCACAACCATCACCACCCAAAATGAATCCCTACAAGGATAACAACAACAACCACCTCCATAAATGCGATCAAGACGAGTTTCGGGGTAGTTTAGAGGTACAAAAACATCACTAAATAATCAACAAGTCACAATTACTATTATCCTATTTTGCGAAATTCCATCAAATTCCAAAACAAATCTACTCAAAAATTCATTTTTTCGATAAATCACGACGAATCTCTCCGTCGAGACAGTACTCAACTTAACGATACCGTCGATACAATAAACCCTAACATGACGAATAAATCCAACACTTTATTCACTGTTTCAAAAAAATCCAACAAATAAACCTTTTGTTCCTTTCCCTAAACGAAGTAACCAACAAAGTCAACAATATTCAACGCATTTTCATCAAATTATCCAAAAAAAATCATGATATTTCATCAATTTAATCAATTAGCACATTTCTCATATCCATCAATTCAAATTGAAAAATCACCTTTATCTTAAAATTAAATCAATTAAACGCATAAAACAACAGATCTTCAACATTATTCTCATAATCAATCAACAAAAACACAAATTAAACAAGTCAAAAACGCCAAAAATCAAATCAATCGAACCCGAAAACGACGCAAAATAAACCAACAAAAACCAAAAATTCCAAAAAAAAAAAGAAAAATCAGATCTAGTAAACGAAGAAGATGAAGAACAAACCATCGCCATCTTTGTCAAACAAGCTAAAAGCTTCCTTAAACTCAGCGATCTGTTCGTCGGTGAGTTGTTCCGCCATTTTTTCTCTCTCTAAAAAAACTTCTCTTCTTTCTCTCTCTAAAAACAAAAACTTGTTTTTTCTCTTTGAATTTTCTCTCTCCAAAAAATGAATATCTATCTCAACTTTAGGAAAACTGTAAAAATTAAAAAAAAAAAAAAAAAAAAGGCAAATACGTAGTATATATTTCTATTTATTTTTAGGGTATCACAATTTTTTTTTTTTTTTTTTTAAAGTTTATTTATTATCTTAATATTAGCCAATGTTCTTCGTTTATATAGGAAGAGCCGAAGAGAAGATTAAGGTAGTGGGCCACCTTAATTCCTTTGATTAATTTGCTTATTATAGTATAAAAATAATTAATCTACGTTTAACATATATTTATTGATATTTTTACTAAATTTGTCATTAATTCTTTTTTTTTGGTGTTAATGAATAATTGAATATGAGAAAAGTGGGGCATCTTCTTGCATTGTAGTCCCCCTTCCCCTTGTCTTTCGGTTTCGCATTTGATTTTTTGAGGTTTGTATGACTTGTCATGTCAAGTCTTCCCTTCAAGGGGACGACTCGTAGATATTACATGGATTAGTCGGTTTCATTTTAATTGCAACGAAGTATTATTTATTTTCAAACGAATTAAAAAAAAGTCCATATAAAATGAGCATGGGTTTTGCCTTTAGAGGAAAAAGTGGATAAAAAAAAGTATCATGTATTGTAATATTGTGAATTTGCAAATAGTGAAAAAAAAAAAATAGCGTTTAATCATTCTTGAATGGAGAGTGTAATTAATTTGATGCAATTTGGAATGACAAAATGTTACAAGTAATTGTGGATGGATATAATAAAAACTATTTTGACGAATAATTTTTCTCAAGTGTTCATTAGTTATTTTCCATTTATTGCATTCACTTTTATCCTGGAAACAAGAATCTAATATAGGATTACATCAAAAGAAAACTAACGAAGTTAAACGTACTACATGAAAAATTGAAGATTATGAACAAGCACATCTTCTCGTTCACTCTCTAAAATATAAGAGCATTGGATATAAAAGAGACTTATTTTAAAAAAAAAATCGAGACCAACTAACCCCTTCTGACCGAGTAACTCCCTTAAAACACTAACGAGGTAATCCATATTGACTAGGCTATTCGATATGGCAAGCCACAAACAAGAATTTGTGCACTTAGATTAGATATTTACAAAATGAACTTTTTATTATTTTTTCGTTGATAATAATAAGAAGGAAAAAAAAAAAAAAAAAAAACCAATAGATATCATTTGATAAATCTATCTCTTTTTCACATGATCGTCGATTGGCAGACACGGAGGTTACGCGGAACTTTACGCGGTGTGGCGGGCCCCACATTCCCTCATCAACATCTCACGTTGACTATTCTAGTATCTCTTCTTTGTCTATTTCATTTGTTGTCTCTTTCGATTAGAATGTCATTACCACTTTAATCAATAAACTTTTATTTAATTTAAACTTTGATTTAATTAACTACTAATCACATGCTTAGTCAAGTGTTAACAAGAGTAATAAAGATTATTACGCAACTCATTCAACTCTTTAACATCAAATCAAGGTTTATGTAATGACTAATTGATTTTCGAAATTATATTGGATTTACAAGTGGTTAAATTTCATTGGTTGATAAAGAATTACTAAAGCGATGTTCTTTAAATAAGCTTTTTCAATAAAGAAAATTATATTTTGATCGGTTGAAAAGATAATAAAGCTAAAATATTAGGTTAAAACAATTTATTATTAAGTTTTTTACACCATTACAATTACTATTATGTTCAAAAAAATTTATTCTAGCTAAATTATATAATGAACACTTAATTAATCAATCTTAATTAATTAATCAATCACTACTACAAGATTTAAGTACATCATAGAGGGCAACATAAGTCATCCTTTTTGATATACTTTTCATGTAGATTTTCCAATTTTGGATGTCTCAATCTCGTAATTGTAATCTTTTTTCAATGAAGCAATTATAATTTTGATTAGTTTAAATGTAAAAAATTTGTATATTACTCCATTTGTCTCATGTTTTTAGGTATAAGTTTCCGTACTTATTACATTTATGGAAATAAATTAAGATTGCATGTATCGTTAACTTTTGAAATTTTGGAAAATGGATGGGCAGAGTACGTGTTAAAAAAATTATATGGGTCTATGGGATGTTATTGACCAACAATACAGTGTAGACATATCGGTCGGATCATTCTACTTGGACCATGGTCACTATCAGTCTTAGCATATCGCCTTTATATTATCATCCTTGTGGAGACATGTCTTCGACCACGTGGGCACTTGTCACCCATTTGGGATTGGGAATATTTTATAAAAATCCCAAGATTTCCAACACATTTCACCTCTAAGTTACAATTTTCTTAACCAAAATACTTTCAAAATTGCTTTCTTAACCAATATACTCTCAAAAATTACTTTTCTTAAGCATATCGAACCTATATTGACTTTTATCATCGAAACGGATTTCCTCACACAAAACCTGAGGACAACTAATCTACTTTAAGTGTGCACATATACAGTTTAACGATGAACCATTATTGGCCAAAATACAAGTTTGTAGGTTATACCGGGAAAAATTATATTCAAACTTATACATTAGATACTACTCTGTATTCCGATATTTCCTGATTAATAATTTATTATGTTAATTTTGATGCTAATTATATTTTTTTTTTTAGAAAAAAAAAGTAGTGTTGATCTTGTGGACTGCTAAATTATGAAGCAGCTGTAGAAGAATAATCAAGTGTATATGGATTAGCTTAATGTTTACATTATACAAAGTATGTATATATACAAGTTATAACAACTAACCTAGAGAATTATACGTTATACTTAGATAAATAAGGAATATTAAAGATAATAAAGAATAATCTCCTATAATTATGCTCAACTAACTTGACTTGGTAGTCTTATCTTCAACAGCAACATCTCAAGAAAATGCCCAAATACGATAACAAATTGCGAAGTTGGGCTTCCACCGATACTTTGGGATGTTTCTATAATCTAGTAGCATCACACTTATGATAGTAAACTAGATTAAGTCTCGTGCCACTCATAGATTTTACAAAATTTTATAACGAATTATAATGTTAATTCAAAATCTACCCAAAAAATAATTCTCATATTTTTAAATGAAATTGAAAAAGTTTGAATCTTAATTTATACCCAGAATTAAGCCCCCGAATTCGAATTAGACCAAACGGTAAACCAGGTAGAACACGAAAAAAAAGTAAAAGATATAGAATAATATTATATACATAAATATATGGAAAATATGTAAATATTTTTTTAGAAAGTGAATCACAATTATATGATTTGGTGAATATTTTTTTTAAGAAAGTGAATCACAATTTTATAAATAAGTGAATTTTTTTTAGGAAATGAATAAAAAAAACCAAGAAAAAAAGTTTTGGAGGGAAAAAAAACAACACGAAGAAGTGACACGTGTCATTCTTGGTGTCTGTTTTAGTATTATGTTATTGATTGATTGATTGGTTTGGTGGATGAAAGCCCTAAAAGGTGAAACCATCGCGAATTCGCTAGTGCTAGGTTAATGATTGATTACTTAAGTAGCCTTACATAACAATTAGCAATAGTAAATCAAGGGCTAGCTAACGTAGGTGGTACAGGCCTAGGTGGCATCATGGCGGTATTTTTGATTTGAGATTAAATCTTATCTATAACCAACTCTTCCCGAAAAAAAGCTTTAGAACTAGAAAAAGATATAAATAAACTAATAAAGTGCTATAAGTGTATAAATAACTAAAAATTGTGAGAAAGTCAATGTAGTATTGTGGTGCAACTATTTTATAGAGGAGAAAAAAATATCCTTTTGAGTATGGACTGATGGAGTATTACATTTGTTGTAATTGATGCGAAAGAATTGTTGCGATGAACAAAACAAAACAAAACACTTATAGATTTACGTGGTTCACTAACAATGCATTAGTTATGTTCATATGTGATGAGAAGAAGTTATATCAATCTTATGAATATTACTCATATATAATGAGTTAGATCAATAACCTAACCTAAACATTGTATCCTACATGCTAAACAAAACGAAACAGACCTTCTCATCCCGCGTTGATTTTTTTGGAGGGGCTAATAATTTAAGACATATTCTAACTGACTCGTGGTTGGGACTTACACAATTACACCTACTCATCCAAGCCACGTTTTGGATTTACGTTTCCCCAACCTTAATACCATTATACCACCATGCCCTAAATCAATGTCAACAATTTTGACCAAAGAAGCAACAAATTAAAGCATGATTAAACATATACGAAAAAAAATCAAATAAATTAAAGGACTACCAACTTAATACGAGGTTTCAATAAACCCAAAAGTAAAGCAATTAATCAATTTACATATACTTTCTGTTTCGGTTGAAAACAAATGGGACCTTGCCGAAGGTCCACTGAAATGGAGAAGACTGGATTCGATCCAAGCTGTGTTGGGCCGAAGGTTTCCTGCACAGTGAACACACGTAAACTAGCCTCGGGGGTGTTTCCGAGGAAGGCCCCTCCGATGCTAGAGTCAGTACAATGTGTAAAAAGGAAGACACTATGCAAGAGAGTTTGTAGCTTGAGGCTTTTGTGGAGTATTTCTCAATGCAAGAATGAGCATATGAAATTGGAATAATCGGTGTATGAGATAATGTATGTGATGATGTATGTGTCTCCCTTGAATGTGTAATATGAGGGCTTTTATACCTCATCATACTTGGAGAGGTTGGGCTTTAGCCCAATTGGCTTACTTTGTGGGCTGACTTTTGACTTTTGAGCAATTGGAGAGTTGAACCTTGACCTTGGGCTTTTAATTGGATCATTTAGTGCTCAGGCCCAATTTTGACTAAATTGGACCCAAACAACTTGCCCCCCAGACCCGATTTGGAAGAATGACGGGTCGGGTTTGATTTAACTCAGAAAAGGAGGGAAGTAAATGATTTAATTGATCCAAAAATTTGAATTTAAACCGTAATTAATGAGATAATAACGGTTAATGATTTGCGGAAGTTGGACGGATAATGGGCGGTTTAATCACAAGACATGTGTTTAATGGTTACTTAGTGGGTACTTAAGAGAAATTAAAGCACAGACTCTTCGTATCCCGTACCTGGAGATATAAACAGAGGCGCGTCATTCTCCTCACTTATTCACCAACACAAACCCAGAATTCTTCGAGAGAGAAACCAAGAACCCGCATCAAAACTTCGCAAATTCCCCCGAGCATTGAGCTTAGAAACTGAGACTTGCCACTACGAACTCGTAAATCGGCAACTTTCGCTTCAGATTAAGGTAAATTCCTTTGATTTCAGTTTATTTTTCTTCGAATTCGAACTCCTTCCCCTTTTCTTTCGACTTTTCTCTTCGAAATAATCCATGGCAAGAGGAGTTAGAGGTAGAGCCCGTGCTCCAAGAAGAGCAAGGCCGATTCCCGATCCTAGGAATAGGATTGGGACCTGGAATGGTCGAAGGCCGGAGTCTGACCATGCTGAAGGGATTAGGGCGACTCCCCTTTCCTCGGCTCCTCCTCAAAGAACGGATGAGCCGAGTGCTTCTGGACGGGACGATGAAATTCCCGCTGTCCTTTGGGATATCCTCCCTGGATTTTCAGAGTGGGAGAATGCCGAAGTCGCTTCGGCCATGATAAAGAACCGCCCCTACTCATGGTGGGTAGAGAACGCCGATCAATATCGATTTGCTGAGCAAATTGAGTTGCACTACGGCATTTTTGAAGCTGATGGATATTGGTGCCGAATGCCCTCAGCATCCGATAGAATCCATCGTCCACCCCCGGGGTATGTGGGGGTGTACACGAGACAGCTTCAGTATGGGCTGAGGTTCCCTTTGGACGTTTTCGTCCGAGACTTGCTGATCCATTACAACATTTCCCTATGTCAGCTAACCCCCACCAGCATCCGAAGGGTGATGACATACTTATGGGTCTGCAAGTTCTTCAAATACGTGCCGAACCTGCACTGCTTCAGAAAGCTCCATCGGCTAGTGCCAAATATTCAGAGTGGGCACGGAAGCCATGGTTCTGGGTGGTATCGGATTGAGTCCCGGCCCCAATACTTGACCATGTGGCCAAATGACTCTTCAGACAAGGACTGGAGAGGTCAATGGATTTGGGTTAGGGCACCCATAGATCCGGGCCACCCTTGCGTCTTCAGCGCTCCCCGGTACTTAGCTGAGCCTGATCCCGAAATGGGAAGTCTAGGTCCCCCCGCAGATAACGGGGCGGATCCGAACCTGGATCAGCAACATATCTTCGGCAAGCTGCCGAACCCGGGGGGGAGTGGTCGAATGCAGCATATCCCGGAGACTTGGCTCCCCGATACGCATTACGTTTTCCAAGAGAATATGCTAGCAGCTGTTGGCCTCAGCCGAAAGTTTAAGGATGGTAAGCTTCTTCGGCTGGGGCCGAGGCTTTTAACTACCTCTTTTTCTTCTCTCGCTTTGCTTTTTTATGCTGTGCCAACATATCTGAGCTAAACTTTTTCCCTTTCCTTTTTTCAGAGCGGGACGAGACCAACGTTGGTATTAACTACGCTCGTCTTGGTGTTAACCGAGAGCGAGTTGTAACTGAACGGGCCCCGTCTATCACTGAGCCGAGGCATAGGGAAGTTCATCTGGACTCTTCCCACTTCCAAATTGAGGCTGTTGCTCTGTATCAGAGGCAGAAGCCTTGGTGGAAGAAGAGAGACCCTTGGTTTCAGCTGCTGAACGAAGAAAGCTGAAGCTGCCCGCACAGCCGAAGAGGTTGCACGGGTACTTGAGGCTTGTGAAGGAGGAGAAGGGTCCTCCAGAGCTGCTGAAGCCGAAGCTGCAGCTAGAGCAGCTGAAGAAGACGAGGCTTTGCTGAAAACCTCGGAGTTTTCATTTCTTCTTTTTCTTTTCTTTTTTTTTTTTTTTTTTTTTTTTTTTTTTTTTACTCACACTCTTCTTCCCCCCTGTCTGTTACAGTCTGAAGAGAGTAACAGACACAGAGAAGGCAAAGCTCCTGTTCGTCCCGAAGATCAAATACAAGAGTCTTCAGACTCAGATATGGACGAGCAGCCTCTTCTGAAAAGGCGCCGAAGGATGGCCATCATCGGCCCTCATGACTTTCAGCAGAGGCCGATGACCATCGGCGTCGCAATAAGGGAACCTGAGGAAGGCAATGGATCGCCGAGGGTTCCCCAGCCAACACCCCAATCTCCTCAAAAGACCCCTCCGCCACCTCCTGAGATGGAGGTGGATCAGAGAACTCCCGAACCTAAGGGAGGGGTCCAAGAAGAAATCAAGAAGAGTGCTGCTGAGCACGAAAATAAAGATGCCGTGATGTCCAGTGCTGAGGGCTTCACGGCAGATATCGCCAGAGAGTTGAGGCTTTCGTCCTCACCCCTGAAGAAGAGGAGGTCATAGTACTTGACTCCTCTGAGAAGGATGATGCTGAGACAACCAAAGCTAATCAAGCTCCATCGTCGTCCTTCCCTTCTTTCCAGACTCTGCATTCTGGAGAAATGGGTTTCTCGGCCCCCCGAATTCCAATCCCAGATCACATCTGGGACCTCATATGGGGTCAAAACCGAGAAGGAGCTGAAGCCTACTTCGGCAGTTTTGCTGGCATGTCCGAAGTAGACAGGGCAAGGATCTGGTCGCTGAAGGCCACTGCTGGGATGGGCGAATCCAGTAGATCAGTTCCTGACCCAGCCAGGTCTAACCAACTGCTGATGATGCAGGTAATTTTCCTTCATTTCCTCCGAAATTCAGCTCTATTTTTTTTTCTTATTACTTATTTTTTTTTTTTTTTGTCTTCCTGTTTTCAGTTCGTGCACAATCAGACTCTCACTGTAGAGCTGATTGATACCCTACAAGATAGGGTAGACGCTGCTGTGCACGAAAGGAAGGTGGCTGAAGAGGAAGTTAAGCTTGCTAAGCTGAAGCAAGCAGCAGCTGAAGAGAAGCAGCAGGAGGTTGAGGAGTACGGTAAAAAAGCTGCCGAAGCTCTGAAAACCTTCTGCGATGCTATGGAGATGGAGGTTTTTCCCCCACTGATGGAAGGGGAAAAATTCCTCCAGGAGCATATGGGAGTGGACGTCTCCAAATTCAAGGCTGCTATTGAGAGCCGAATTCAAGAAGGAACTGCTGCACAAGCTGAAGTGCAGCAGCGTCTAGAGGCTCTTGAAGCCAGCCGAATGGCTGCTGAAGAGTTGCTCCTGGCCAAAGACGTCCAACTCTCAGAGGCTGCTGCTGCTGCTGAAGCCCAAAGAGCTAAATTCCAAGAGGCTGAGGATCAACTGCTGATCCAGAAAGTTGAAGTGGCCCAAGCTCAGACAAAGGCTTTCCAAATTCAGCAAGAGCTGAATGAGCTGAAGGGTTCCTCCTCCAAAGTCGCTGATGAGCTGAAGAAATCCAAGGAAGACTTGGAGAGACCCAGAAGAAGCTGGCTGATGCTGAGGCTTCACTCAAGGTCCGTGTTTATACCCAAGAGGAATATGAGATGGGTTTCAGAAACGGATTCCGAGTATGCCGAAGAGTCTGCCTTCATGCTGAGCCGAAACTGGACTGGTCTAAATGTGCTGAGTGGGTCCAGAATCCCGAAGACCCTCACATGAAGTATGCAACTCCAGCTGAAGCTGAAATTCTTAAGGCTGAGGAAGCCGAAGAAGAAGCTGAAAGACTGGAGTTGGAAAGCTGAGCAGAGGGAAAGGGAGGCTCGGCAAAGTGCAAAGCCCGCCTCTTCTGCTGCTGGGCTGAGGCCACCATGGGACTCAACGCTGATCAGTCTGATCCGCCGGCTGAAGCATAGGAACTCGGGCAGTCGTCTTCAGAATCTTGCGGTTCATCATGTGCTTAACTTTAGACTTGCCGCTTTCTGAGTTTTTTGCCTTGTTTTTTGCTTCAGCTTGCCTTGTCGTACAGCAGTTTTATTTTTTTGCTTATGTACGTATTTCGGCAGCTGTTATTTTCCGCTTGTGGGCGGCTGC